>NC_080419.1:31690880-32009380 GCF_029873635.1 Malania oleifera | reverse complement strand
ACTAAACTTATGATATACACAGTCATCAACTAAATTCATCTCAAAACCAAACGAGATAATTACCTGATGAAACTTAATATACCATTGTTGAGATGCCTATTTGAGTCCATAGATGGATTTTTTTAGTTTGCAAACCATATTCTTTGAGTCTCCTGACACAAAGTTTTTTGGCTGCACCATATAGATTATCTCAATGTTACCATTGAGAAATGTTGTCTTTACATCCATTTGATGTAACTCAAGATTGAAATGTGTCACTAATGCCATTATAATCCTAAAAGAGTCTTTCGAAGAAACCGGAGAGAAAGTCTCTTTATAATCAATGCCTTCTTTCTGTGTAAAGCCCTTCACAACAAGACGAGCCTTTTACCTTTCCACATTGCCTTTTGAATCCCTCTTGGTCTTAAATATCCATTTATAACCAATGGGTTTCGTACCTTCTAGAAATGGGACAAGATCCCACACGTCATTGTCCTTCATGGACTTAATCTCCTCATTCATGTCATCAATCCACTTATGAGAAATAGAACTTTCCATGGCTTGACAGAAGTTAATAAGATCCTCTACCATCACTCCAATGTCTACCTTATGTTCTTGAAGACATACAATGTAATCATCTAGCACTGCACTTCTTCTCTCTCTAGTGGATCTTTTTAATGGCATAGGTTCTTGAGGGGTAAAAGTTTATTCTCTTGGAATAATTTCTTGGGTGGGAGGTTCTACGACACTATCTTGAATTAATGTGTCTTGAATAGGATCAGGAATAAAATCCTAATCAATGCCAACAACACCTGTGGGAATATCTACATATTCCTCTTCAAAGACAAAGTCCCTAATTGTATCTCCCCTCGCAAACTTGACTTCCACAAAGAACCGGACATTTCCTGACTCAAAAAATGACTTAGTTCTGAGATCATAAAATTTGTACCCCCTGGATCTTTCATGTAGAGACCCGGTGAATTATATTAATTAAATAATAAAGGGAGGGGAGGAAAGAGAATGGAAAAGGGGAACTCAACAGGGCCTCGTCGACGAACGTAGCTCGTTCGTCAACGAACATGCTTACTCAACTCGTTGACGAGGAGTTACCGAGAGAGTTATTTCAGGGTCTGAAATTCATTGACGAAAGTTATGAGTTTATCGACGAACTCCCTTCTTAACCTCGTCGACGAAAACCAGTGTATAAGTATGCTAAAATCAGATTTTTCAGCATAAAAATCGCACAAAAACTCTTTCTCTCTTTAGGTTTTCGTCTCTCTCCCCTTCTCTCTAGAATTTTGGCTCTATTCTTCGCGGGATTAACGATCCAAAGCCGCCACGTCACTCCTGGGAAGATTCGCATCAAATCTTCTGGAGTGGATCGTTGGCGGGGTCAACTTGGATCTCATCCCAAATTTAAGGTAAGACCTTTTATTCAATATTTGGCTTTCCTACAATTGTAGAAAATGTAGTAGTAAAAAAAATACTGAATTTTTGTTCTGTGAGATGTTTACAGGATATTGAACGAGGAACCTTGCAAGTGCAGGACTGGTTATTGTAGGGGCTTTTCAGAAAAAAAATATGCTATGCTAGGAAATCTTAGTATGATTTCAGTATAAATTAAATGTTTTTACCAGATTATTAAAATATATGTTTTTACCAGATTATTATTTAGACCATAAAATATCAGTATAACAAAAAATATAGTTTGCAAAGCTTGAGAATCTTAATATTAAATTGTGTGGCATGTGCTTGGAACAGACTAGTACAATATTTATACAATTTACAAAGACCATATTTTACAGTATGCTAGATGGAAAATATCATGGAATGTATATGTTCTATGGAATGATAAATTCTCAGTATACATACGATAGAAATTTTGTAGAATATTCATAATACCATGATTTATATATTTTCTATGATTCCATGATTTACAATATGTGTATAGAAACATATGATTTCAGCATTTTCAAAATGCCATGATCTCAGAACCATAACACCCAGATACTCAGATAATCAGTCAGATATTCAGATATACAAATATTAAATATTCCGCCAGTTATTTAGATTTTTGGATCAGTTTTACAGTGTTATGGTTATTTCAAAATCATGGTAAAACAGTATTATATAAATATCAGTTACTTATATAGTATCAAAATCTGATGGACCAGATTCAGTTAGCAGAGAACGGTACTGTAGTTATTTTCAATTCAGAGTGCAACCACATGACTCAGATAGTATGTGAATTTTCAGTGGCCGATCGTGCCTATGTTGTGGACAGGCTCCCCGTCAGCTAGGGTTGAGGAGGTCGATCTGACTTTCAGAGTTCAGTTGACTTATCCTGGTTGGCTAGCCAGTGATAGGTCCCGCCTACGGGCTGTACAACCCTGTCATGAGGGGTTAAATCATGACTTTCAGTTATCCATCTAGGGAATTTTCTCAATTATTATATATATGTATATTCAGATTTACAGAAAAGTAGACATACCTATAAATATTAGAAGTATTATGAATAGAATATTTAGAAAATCAGTTTATGTTAAGCAACATAAGTATGAGTTATATTGTAACATGTATATGTGTTTCGTAGACTCCATTATTTATGGTATTTCTAAATTAGATTTTACAAGCATGTAACTCATTTGCCACACACTAATAATAGCATATTTCGTTTTATTGAGCGTTATTTCATCTCAGTAATTTGACATTTTTCAGGCGATCCAGTTAGGTAAACAGATCAGACTCGCAGATAGAGAGGGCTACGGTGCTGCCCTATCAGCAGGGTGAGTATTTTTAGGGAAGTGGTTATTTTTGTATAGCCCTAGTTCAGTTGAGGGTATTTTTGGAAATAGTTGTATATGTATATTTTTTGAAATATTCTGGTACTCTGGTATTGTATATATATGGTTATGATTGTATGAATTCAGCTTCTCGTTACTTAGGTTGATGGTTTGATTTAAATTAAAAAGTATTAGAGCAGTGGAATTTCATAGTATTTATTATAAGGAAAAAAAATGGCAGTAGAGATCAGGTCGTTACAGTTTGGTATCAGAGCCTAGGTTGTTAGGTTCTGTAGACTTTAGAGTACAGCGGAAGTAATACCAGAGTATAGGAAAGGATTTAAGGTTTGTTCTAGAATCTGGGTACAGGATTTCCGTTGTGGTTTCTGTGTTTTTCCTGGGGTGACGATTTCAGGAAAGTTATGGTAAATTATTGTTGGGTCATGTGTCTAGGTTGCAGAATTGGATTTTGAATTAAGATTAGGGGAGGTAGTTAATTATGAATATGAGATTTCAGTTGAATAAAATAAATTAGGTTTGTACAGGAAATAAGGTTTTTAAAGTGTGTTCTTTGTTTTTAGGATGGACCCAGGAAGCAGTGGTACGAACGCTGAAGGAGACAGACCAAGACCTTTCAGTATGAGAGGTGGAGATACTGAGGCAGTATTGCACAGCGCAGCAGGTAATGACTGAGATGGTTAGGAGTTTAGGAGAGCGTAGCTGCACGATTGAGCAGTTTACGCAAATGAAGCCCCCATCTTTTGTTAGAGAAGCTAACTCGATTATGGCTGAAAATTGGGTCCAGGATATTGAGGTGACGTTGGCTAAAAATTTTGTCATGGGTTTGCAGATCTTGGATGGGGTTGAAAAATTGATCAAGATCTATTGTGACAATAATTCTACGGTGTGTGTTGTATTCAAACAACAATAGAAGCTTCACCATGTCAAAGCATATTGACATCAAGTTTCTGGTGGTTAAGGAAAGGGTTTAGAGTCGTCAAGTGTTGATAGAACATATTGGGACAAACTCCATGGTTGCAGATCCACTTATCAAGGGTTTACCGCCTAAGGTGTTTCATGTGCACACTGCTCGTATGGGTGTCATCTTGTTTGACGATGTTGTGGTTTAGTGGGAGTTTGTATTTGTTTTTTATGTTCCTTCTTGTAGACACTTGTTTCAAATTATATTCTGCAAAAATAAAGTAATAAAGGAATGGCTTTTTTTTTTTTTTTTTTTTTATGTATTTGTGATTCTGAACGTTATCTTCATTTTTGGAAGAGTTAAGGTTAAGGAGCATGCATATTACCATGCTACACATCCATACTCGATCTATGCCATTGAGTGTATTAGTGTGGTGACCATTGATGTGTTTAGTTACGAATATGAGTGTAACGAATAACGTTTTAATCCCATGTTAGTATATGAGATGAACAAGATTGAATTAAGGAGATGCTATAAGGATTTTTATTTTTTTAAAGAAGGGTGGTACCTCCATTTATTTATTGATAAACCCTTACTTTTGGCGGAGGAATACCGTGATTACAAGATAATCAAAGGGAGAAACAAAAGGCAAAACTTTAAAGGCCTTCCAAATAACAACACCAACATGCAGCCAAAATAGGATTACAAGTCCAATCAAAACAAAACAAAACAAAGACCTACAAAACAAATATCACGCAAAAAAACAAACAAAAGATAAACAACATAAAACATAGATTAAAACCAATAGGAAATCAGTTAAATATATCTCATATAAGCCGTATCCATTTTCTCCAATTTATATAACTCATTGATAACTCTAAGGAGTTGACTACTATTTGTAAATAATCTATTCCTCCCCTCAGCACATTGACGAGCTAAGGCATCTGCCACTTTATTTCCTTCTCTATACCAATGCTTTATCGAAAAGTCTATTCCCTCCAATAAACCAATCAGCTGCTCCCAAAAATTCCATAAATATCACAAGGAGCACCTACTTGATCTTATCCAATTTAAAACAATCTTTGAATCACATTCAATATCAATACTAGTATGACCCAAATGTTTGTAAATCTTTATTTCCTCCAACATGGCTCTCAATTCATCTTCATTATTTGAACAAGAATTAAAATATTTTGAAAAATCAAACACAAAAGAACCTGTATGGTCTCTAAGGATGCTACCACCACCCGCTGGCACTGGGTTCTCCAAACTGTTCCCGTCCAAATTTAGTTTCAACCTACCTTGCCCCGGTTTTAGTCATCTCACACATTGCATAGTTTTAATTCTTTTATTCACAGTTTGCACTTCCAGATTCTACAATATCCAAAAATCAACATCCTTTAATTGAGATGCTATAAGGATAATAATCAGGTTTGAGTAATATAATTATTTTCGATATTTATGTGTCGTCCAAGTGGGAGATTATAAGGAAATTTTAATTTCCTATTGTGGGCTCACCTATTTAAAAATAATTATGGTACTGGTTATTTTAACATCTATTGGATATGAGTTTTACAATGTGTAGAAACCCAATACTAAGTTAATTTAGGACTAAAGGACTTTTAAAATAACCTAGTATATAAGGAAAACATAATAGAGTTATGATCCTCAAGTCAAATCAGAAACAGTGAATTCTCTCTTTTCCCCATGTAGCGAGAAGAACACAAGTGAGACAGTTTAGAATTTGACTGTAGAAAATCAAAATTCTCTGCTAAATGTTGTTGGAAAATCAAATCAAACACATTTATGGATTCAGGTATTTATTCGGGATTTCATAGACGGTGAGTAATAATTAATGGAAAATGGGAGCAGAACTAACTCTACCACGACAGCAGGTGTGATCATGTGGGTTGGAATGATGAAATTTTTCTGGTAAGAGGATGAGATGAGTGCAGCGACGGCTAGTTGACGATATCAGAGCAACTGGAAGAACCAGAGAACTTATTGCGCGCAGTAGGGGATGTAGTTAGGAAGACTATATATATGCTTTAGTTAAAAAGGAAGATGAATCATTGAATGTATATGATGATTTTATGTATATCCCCACTTGCCGTCCACATGCATCAAACTCTACATTTTCCGCAGACCCTCGTCGCCATGAAACATGGAACCTACGGATCGTCTTAAGAATTTTGTTATGATTTGTTTCCTGTTCAGAATTTGGATGCTTAGCAATCCTCCTATTGGCCTCTTCCTCGATTCCCTCGAGATACCCATGAGCTGATTTGACACAACTCCTCGTTTACTATCCTTTGCATGTGAAGTATGGGAATTTTTTATGGCACAAATTTCCTCCTCCGATCGAGACAATTGAATCTACATTTCTAAGCTCCTAACCAATAATTTCATAGGTCATTAAGGATTTTATTCGAAAAAAGATTATTTTTCTTATATTTTTTATATATAAAACACTTATTATAAAAATTAAAAACTAATGATTAGAATTTAAGAAAAATTAAATATTAATGATGTGTAAAATTAAATTTTCATTTACTAATCGATTTAGTATATTTTTTTGTCTACTTTTTTTTAATGACCGAATATGGAAAGGTAAAATCTTTTATGTTTTCCTTTCATTTTTCAATATTTTTCAAGTTTTAAATGAGTTGTATCTCAAAGTTATCACCTAGTCCCTGTTTACCTACTTTCGAAAAAGGAGCCTAAGGGATATAAAACATATTATAACTGTAAACACCCCATTTTGTCTGGGATTTTATATAGTAAAATTTAGATTTCTTGATTTTTGTTTTTGATGCCCTCTACTCTACTCTAGGGTCTTCACCTAAGCGCGTCTCTCATTTTGTCATTCTCACCATCCAATTCAAATATGTAAATAGTATATCATTTTGTAATATTCATTAGTACAATAAAAAAATTAATAAAATAAAAAAGTAGCTCCATTTTAGTGGGCGAACTTCTCCATGCTTACACCTACACAGATAAAAAGGGGGTTAGTAATGAGTGAATAAATGAAAAAAAAAAAAAAATAATCTATTTGTTTTAAAATTGATTGATCAATCATCATTGATTGGTTGTTCTCCTCTGACCTATAAATAGAACATTTTAAAGAAATGGAAGAGGGAAAAAATTGAGAAGGAAAAATGGTAAGACAGAATAGATTAAGAGATTTGAGATTGAAAATTTGGGAGAAAAGAAGTAGAGAAAGGGTTGAAGAATTGAGCGTGAAAAGGAGCTGGAAGGTTGGCACTTTGGGAGGCTACAGAGTTTAGATTTCAGCAGGTGAAGAAATTGAGTTAGACAGGTTGAAGAACTGGGAGATTGAGAAAGGGCTTTGAGCAGAAGTAGTAAGCGGGGGAGATTTTGAAGGTTTAAAAGGTTAGTACTCTTGAATATCACTATTAGCTTTTTGAATTTTTAATTGAGTTATTTATAATTAGTTCAAAAAGTCACAGAATTTAGAATTTAAAAGCTCAATAAATGTTTTGATCAGAAAAACCTAGAAATTTTTCTTGATTTGTTTACCCAAAAACTTGAAAAACCCTAACCCAAAATATTCGGATTTGAAAATACAAATATGAGAACTTAGATCCATAAGTCAGACCCAACCCAAATACGCATGTCATCAATTTGACCCAGGTCCAAGTATTTGGACTTTAACCCATTTATCTCGAGACCTAGGTCAATTTTGACCTGGGTCAACTGACTCTAGACCCTGACCAAAACCCCCTTTGGACTTGAAGCCCAAGAGACTAACACCCCAAGGCCCAATTGGGCTTAACCCAAAACTAAAATGGCTAGCTTGGCCCAAGTTCACCTAGATCTAAGACCCTGGACCAATCCCCATCCCACCTAAATGCAATAGCACAATAGTTTAACCTATGCCCAATTCAATTAAACCCAGAGTGCCTCCAGTCCAGGTCTAATCTGGGCTTGGACCATTTAAATCAGCCCAAAATAAATCCAAGAGCCCCAATTAAATAAAACCCGACCCAATTAATACACACCCCACATGTGCATGACCCCAGATTTAACCAAACTAGAACCCATGACTTACCTTAACATAACCTAAGTTGACCTTCAACCCTATTTGGCATGTAAAAAAAGGGGAAAATTCAAAAATCACAAAAAAAGAAGAAGAGAAATTGAAGGAAGAGGGGTTAGGTTTTACCTCTAGTTGATCCAAGCTCGGATCTAAAAGGCAAGGCAGTTGAACTTGAAAAATGAGAAGGGGGGTGAGATCAAGAGAGAGACTGATGAGAGTGTAAGAGAGCATGAGAGAAAGATCAAGAGAAAGAGAGCATGAGAGAGAGATCAAGAGGGAGAGCAATGAGACAGTAAGAGAGCATAAGAGAGAGACCAAGAGAAAGAGAGCGATGAGAGAGTAAGAAAGAATGAGATAAGGGTCAAAGGGGGCGAGGTGAGAAAAAACTTACCAAGCTGCAGGGGAGGCGCTTGAAGGTAGTGAGATGGAGAGAGAGAGAGAGAGAGAGAGAGAGAGAGAGAGAGAGGGTTGGGAAAGGAGGGAAAAAGAAATAAAAAGAAAAGAAAAGAAAAGGAAAAGAAAAAAATTGAAGAATATATATTAATTTTTTTTCCAAAAATAAAGTTAATGGGGCACGTGTCATAGTACGAGTGGTGACACATGGCACAATCAGGGTCACGCATTTAGGGGGGAACACGAGGTGATCCTCATCGTCTAAATTGTGTTTCAAATCATTGCCGAGACAGCGATTCATTCCTAATCCCCTACCTCATCACTTTCTACCATAATGTGTTCTAAGACATTATGGTACATCCACTTTGGCCATAATACTTGACTAATCAAGTTTTTTTAAAAATAGAAATATAATTAATTTTAAAAGCATATATCTAAATTGTTTCGTTACAAAAGCTCAAAATATAGACACATGCTAACTCGTAATACGAAGTTGTAATTGTGGATGACCTTGGATAACTAGTAATATTTTTTGCTAGTTATATATAAGACTCAGTAAACATGACAAGTTTAGATTTTGAATGATTTTGAGTTAATGTTAGCAAAGTTAGAACTAAACTAATTAATTAAAAATCAAATAAATTTCTAGATTGGTTGTGTAAAATTTGATGTGGCTAGGAAGTCTAAACTAATATTTTTTTATTTTTGTACTATTACAATAATCATGACATTAATATATAAAATTTTAGCTTTGGTTTTTCTAACTTTATAATTTTTTTATCAATATTTGTGGTTAGTATAGCAAATATGGAATAATTATTTTCTCAATATTGATCGTGACAAGAGTGATTAGTTAGCTCATGAAATTTAGTAAGCAGGTTAAGAGACCAAAGGACTTGGCCAGCCACTTAATCTCCCAGTCATTAAAAATAGGATTATAATTTTTTATTCCATTTTAGATTTCACATGCGACCTACAAGAAAATTGACAAAATTATTTGAACAAATTATCTTCTTACTTCTTTGCGGGTTGTCGTTGTCATTGCTAGATTTTGTAATTGCCGGAGGGGAGGCGGTTGAAGGTAGTGAGATGGAGAGAGAGAGAGAGGGGCGTTGGGAAATATTGTACATATATATATATATATATATGATATGTATAGAAAGATATGGATATAAAGCAAAATAGATGTAAGGTGGTATATATATATATATATATGGCAATAAAATTAAATTTTTTTTTAAAGAAATTAGTTTCAAATTTAAATATTTCATGTAAAAATAAGTTCAAATTAATAATGTGCTAGTCTTGTTTCTATTTCGCATGCTGCTTTATTCAAAAGTTAGGTGGAGAAGAGACTTTTGGGGATGGGCCGGTGATTAACGTGGGAGTGCGGTTGGGGGGCAAGTAAAGACTTGGGGGGCGACTCAAATATCAGACTCCCCATTGGTTGGTTCCCGCCGCCGCTAAGTTAGGTAATCGCTTACGTAATTAATTAAAAACCCAAAACAACAATATTGACTATCTGAGCTCGTCTCGTCTCCCAGGGAAAGCCAATATACCATATTCATTCATTCATATATAGAGGCATTTGGTTGAGGGGTGTGGGAAGGTTTATTAATTCATTAGAACAAAAGGGTTCAATTCGGTGACGATGACGATGACGATGACGATGACAGTACGTATATTCGCAAGTGTGTAATGTTGTACATTAATTAATATAGAGTATCATGGATTTCTTGTTTTGTTTAATTAATTAATTAATTAATTAAGGTTTAGTTGGTACTGGGATGAAGGACAATATTAATCCTATTGATGATCGAATTATATAAATGAATAATCAATATGGAAAAAAAAAAAAAAAAAAGCCCAAGATTGGGCAGGAGCCCAAAGGAGCAGGCCCAACGTAGAATGAACAGGTCAGGGAATGAAGCATACAATTACAAAGCCCAGAGGTCAATTAATTTGTTTCTTAATTGGGTTTGCCCGGCCTAGTAATGCATTCAATGGGCTGTGGTTTCACATCCCACTCTATTATGAATTATATAATATACAGCAGCTCATCTCATCTCACGCAACACTTAGCAGCTGCAGCAGCAGCAGTTCATAGTAGCAACAGCTCTCAGTTGGCAGCAACAACAGCAGCAACTTGCAATCACAATTTAATTCTTGTGTTATTAGTTCAATTAATTGTTAATTTAGTTATTCAGTTGGTAGTTCAGTTAGTAGTTGAGCTGGTAGTTCTGTTAGTTGTTATTTTTAGTTCTTGAGTTGGTAGTTATGTTATTGAATTGTTGTATATATATATATATACACCTTGTTGTAGGCTACTTTTGATATAATAGAATTGAAGCATTTTCATAAATCTAATATGGAATCAAAGCAATTTTTGAAATATTTTCTCAAGCTTCTCTTCTTCATCAACCATTAATGATTTTATCAATCCATACTATCTCAATAATTCAGACCATCCTGGTGTTGTTCTTGTTTCTCATGTTTTGACCGGAGATAATTATCATACATGGAGTCGATCAATGCTCACTTCTTTGAATGCAAAGAACAAGGTAGCTTTCATTGATGGATCTTTCCCTCAACCACCAATTTCTGATTCTCTTCAGTATCCATGGAGCTGCTGTAATAGCATGGTTATGACATGGCTTTTCAATTCAACTTCTAAGGAAATTGCAGCCAGTGTCATCTATGCGACCACTGCACGTGTAATTTGGTTAGATCTTCATGATCGTTTCTCTCATAGCAGCGGTCCTCGCATCTTTCAACTTAAGAAAGCTATCTCGAATTTATATCAAGGTCAATTTTCCATTACTCAGTACTATACTCAGTTGAAGGGCTATTGGGATGAACTTCAAAGCTATCGTCCTTCTCCCCTCTATTCTTGTGTTCCTTCCTATTCTTGCGGTGCTATCAGATCTATTATGGACTTCCAACACTACAATCATGTTTTGCACTTTCTACTGGGCTTGAATGAATCCTATAATCACATATGGGGTTAGATTCTTTTACTTGATTCTCTTCTACTGATCAACAAAGTATTTTCTCTCTTACTTCAAGAAGAGAGTCAACGACAGATTGTAGTTACATCTGCTCCTCTTTTTGACTCAGCTGCAATGATCAGTTCCTCTATTCTAGCATCTTCCACACGAAGTAACACAAAATTTTTCATCAAGAAAGATCATCCTATTTGTTCGCATTGTGGTATAACAGGTCACACTATAGAAAAATGTTATCGGTTGCATGGTTTTCCTCCTGGATACAATTATACTAAATCTAAATCTGTAGCACCAAGTTCAGCTCACAATGTTTCTACTGAGCCTACTTTTGATTCCCCATCATTACCTTTTACTCTAGAGCAATGTCAACATTTGTTAGCTCTCATTCAGCCATCTGTTTCATCAGTTTCAACAGTTACTGGTACTTCTTTAACTCCAACTCACATGACATGTATTCTTTCATCCCAATCTCATGCTTTTATTTCTCTCACGGTTAATTCTCCTTCCACTTCATGGAATATTGACACCGGGGCCACTAATCACATGGTTAACTCGGTTACTTTCTTTTCTTCAATTACATCCATTGTTTCAAGTTATGTTATGCTTCCTAATGGTCCTCAAGCACCTATTACTCATATTGGTAATATTGTGCTTTCTAATTCTTTAGTTTTAAAGAATGTTTTGTGTGTTCCTTCTTTTACATTCAATCTTATTTCTACCAGTAAATTGGTTTCGGATCTTTCATGGTCCTTCATTTTTCTTTTGTCCTTTTGTTTTCTATAGGACCTACAACAATGGAGGACGATTGGCTTGGGGAAATTGCTTAATGGCCTTTACCATTTGATATCACCCTCAATTTCAGCTCCAAAGTGCTTCACTGCTACAGATTCTTCTTTAGATATTTGGCACAAAAGGCTTGGTCATCCATCTGATTCCAGACTATTGTTGCTCGTGAATTGCTTTCTTTTAAGTCTGCTAATAATTCTCCTTGTACTGTTTGTCCAATGGCTAAGCAACATCTCTTGCCTTTTCCTTCAAGCACTTCAGTGTCTACATTTAGTTTTCAAATTGTTCATACTGATATTTGGGGGCCTTTTTCTGTGGCTTCCTTACAAGGATTTCGTTATTTTCTTTCTATTGCAGATGATTTCTCTCAATGTACATGGATTTTTTATTTCCTTATTGATCTTTCCTCTTATGAAATTTTTATTTCATGAGATGTTATTTTTCATGAATCACACTTTCCTTTTTCATCTCTTCCTTCCAATTTTCTCACCTTTACTTTTGATATTCTTTCTTCTTCTTTAGTTCTTCCACGACCTTCTGATGATATTTCTTTTCCTTTTCCATTAAACACTTTGGTTTCTCCTTCACACACTCTAGCTTCTCCCTCTAATTTTACTTCTAATGATTCTGATATTTCAGTTTCTGTTTCTCCCCGTCGTTCTATTCTTATTTTTCATCCTCCTTCATATTTACGATTATCACTGTAATCTGGCCAATGTTTCACAACCAGGCAAGTCTGTTCTTCATTGCTCTCGACCTTCTTCAGGTATACCCTCTGATATTAATTCAGTTCTTTCATATTCTTCACTATCTCCTAGCTATCACTCTTTTGTTCTTAATGTTTCTTCCATGATGGAACCATAGTTCTATCATGAAGTCGTTAAGTTTTCTCATTGGAAAGATGTTATGGCTGCTGAGATTAAGGCTCTTGAAGAAAATAATACATGGACTATTAGTACTTTGCTGCCTCCCGCACATCAACCTATTGGCTGTAAATGGGTATATCGGATTAAATATCGTTCGAATGGATCAATTGAACGTTATAAAGTCCGTTTGGTAGCCAAAGGATATACTCAACGTGAAGGCCTAGATTACATTGAAACTTTTTCACCAAATGCTAAGCTTGTTTGTGTTCAGAGTTTACTTGCTGTTGCTGCCTCCCAGAATCTCTTTGTTCACCAGCTTGATATGAATAATGCTTTTCTTCATGGTGATTTGTCTGAGGAAGTGTATATGAAGCTTCCTCCCAGATTTGCAGTTTAGGGGGTGAATATGGTTTGTAGATTAACTAAAAGCTTGTATGGTTTAAAGCAAGCTTCACGTCAATGGTTTTCCAAGCTTACTTTAGCACTTTTCTCCTATGGATTCACTCAATCGAAGGCTAATTTTTGCTTGTTTACTCTTGTTGATGGTGTTGATTTTACAACTCTTCTCGTCTATGTTGATGACATTATAGTTGCTAGTTCTACTATATCTTGCATTACTGCTATTAAATTATTTCTTGATGAGAAGTTTAAGATTAAGGATCTTGGTTCCTTGCATTATTTCTTGGGTTTGGAGGTAGCTCGTTCTTCAAACGACATTTCTCTTTGTCAGCGGAAATATGCCTTAGACATGCTCCAAGATTCAGGTTTTTTAGGTTGTAAACCAGTTGCTTTTCCCATGGTACAAAATCTCAAACTTACCAATGAAGATGGTGAATTGCATGCTGATCCATTGCCTTATCGAAGGCTGGTTGGTCGCTTGTTGTATCTTACTTTCACTCGGCCTAACATGACATATAGTGTAATGACCTAAAATTTTCATCCATTTTTTTTTTTTTATATCAATATAATTTCTAATACCTTACATGAGCATAGCCATCATTATCATGACCCGGAGCAGGACTGTGGTAATTTGTGCATTTCATATAACACCTAAGCAGCAGAAGTATATACATATCCAACATATTCCAAAATACAATACCAGAGTACTATATGCCAAGTTGTGCCCATACACACATATACATAACACTTCCCAAAAGTCACAAAAAAAATACTGTGGGCTCCACAGACCAGCCCAAAACTCACCCCACAAACTATGCCGAATCAACACCACCTCTACCTCTGAGCCAGCCCTACTCGCCTCTCTAGATTACCTGAAATGTTTAATAATGTTGGGGTGAGACACTTCTCAATAAATAAAAACATGTTATTACCAGTGTGTGACATATAAGTTAGTTGGCAACATATCATTTAATTAATACTGTATACAATATACATTAAGAAAAACATATGTTTAATATCACATGCTTATGTCATTTAGAATATAAAAATTCTTGAGTTATCTATTCGAAAGTACTTCTATTTATAATAAGTAATCTTTGCTTTCTATGTGCACTATACATAAACATAAATCTATAAACTTCCCCCTCAATGGCTATATGTCATGACTTACCCTCTCATGACTAGGTTGTGAGGCTCCATAAGCAGGGCTAAACATTGGTTGACCCTTCAGTTCTAGCCTAATTGTATGCATATCTATATGCCTATAGCACGAAAGGCCCGCTCCACCTGATTTGGATGCTTGGGAGCTCACAACTCTATCTGTGGGCACAATCAGTTGTACTATACTCTATCTAAGACATATGGTTGCACTATTTATACTCTATAACAATGGTACTGTGCTATGTAAATTGTTGTGTTCCATCGTGGTTTGACAGTGTATATTAATATTTCTATATAAATCTAGCTGTTTTACCATGATTCTGTATTTCTGTAATAACGATGATGATGTATCAACTGTATAGCCATGGCGCTATAATGACTGTATATCTATATATATTCTATAACTCTATAATTCTGTATGTCATAACTCTATGCTCTATATAATCTCTATTTCTGTATGTCATGGTTTTATGCTCTGTATAATTATGGTACTGTATAATTACTATATAATCATGGTTTTGTAATATACTGTAAAGTCACGATTCTATAAAAATACTGTATCATCATGTTCTGTAATTCACTGTATAATCATGCTCTGAAACATAACATTTTTAATCATATAACTGTAGGTCTTTAAAACTTGATATGGTCGTAGCCTTGTAAATAAAATTGTATAAGCTGTATCTCATAACTCTATAAAAACTATATAATCATGTTTCTGTAAAGCTATATAAATATTCTATATTATTCTAGTATTTCTCATGCCACACAATTAAATAAAACTCTATAAATATATGTTGATTTAGGTGTAATCCCAAGAGAGGGGGGGGGGGGGTAAATTGGGTATTTTAAAATTTTTTGAAACTATTTACCACTTAATCCCTATTTGTATATTTAACAAATCAAATGCAGGAATTTAAGACAGAATTAAATTTGTTTTATCAATGAGTTCTTTTTACCCAATTAAGTGCGTGTAGAGTTATTCAATATACACATGCAATACGATTATTGAAATGTAGTGCGAAAAGTAAAGAGATAAGGGAAGAGAGAATGCAAACACGATTTTACGAGATTCAACTAACCCGCCCCATGTCCTCGCCTTGAGCAACCCACTCAAGGATTCCACTATAATTCCTACTCCTTAAATTAGGACGGAACTTCCCTTACATCCGCTGCTTACAAGAGGTACAACTTACTCCTAATCCGCTGCTTACAAGAGATACAACTCTCTCCTTAAACCCAGTTCACAACCCGAACCATGATTACAATATAATCTGCAAAACACTTAATGTTGCTTCTAACAAAGCTAGCGAGCACAATAGAAATTCCTCGCACATAATCATATGATGAAACTTGAAACTCAGAATGTATGTAATGATACACTCGTTAATGAATGAATATGCTTCAACACACAATTTCCCTTTTTACCAAAACTCCCAAGTAATGATATAATTAAAAGTTTTGGAGAAAATTTGGGTTCCGGTTCACTTTACGAAAATGCATGAATATCTAATGTGAACTTATCAAAAGTTTTATCTTGAATATTTTATCAATCAGAAACAAAAAGTTTTCTTTCAAATATTCAATCACAACACGATCTTTGTAATATCCAAATCTATGTATATATATATATATATATATATATATATATATATATATATATATATATATAATATGATTTCCAAAGATAAAAAACTGAATATAAAGTTTTCCAAAGAAAATATCCCTCAATAAAATAAAAATTTATGAACATCAAAGATATTTAATCAAGTGTTTTAATATATCTAAAATATAGATCCTTTAACTGAATACACACTTGAATCAAAACTATTTAATCAATGATGAAATCCTTTATCAAGTAGTGATATTATCTAAATAATCTATATGAAAGTATACTCACTATCAATCACTCAGCTTATTTCAACAATAGATTTTGGAATGAGAAGTTCTTTGAAAAATATATATCAATCAAGCAAATCAGTTTATATGAAGAACTTTATAAGAAGAAATATCAACGTGTAGATTGATTTACCAAACCTCAAAACCAAACTGATTCCACAATGATAGCTAGATTGCTTTTTGACAAATGAGATAGCCTTATCTCAGATTCTATGTAAGAACGTTGAAATCCTAGGCAAAGGTTTCAATAGTGTGTTCAAAGTTGTGTTGAACATGCAATCTCTACAAAAGGTTTGTTCTCTTCTCTTCCTAAAACCTTAGCTTCAACACTAGGATTTAGATGATGTATAAATAGGTATCTTGCCCTTAGAATCAATCTTGATTGTTGGATCAAGAATTAGCTCGCGTGTTCTCTTATTAAAAAAATTAGATTTTTAAGTTTTCCCGCAAGTTTAGGTGATTGAGGTTAAAAGCCCAGGCGACGGAAGTTCTTTAGAGCTTCGAAAAATTAACCTGGACACAGGGTTAGGCGACTGAAGTTGAGGGTTAGGCGTCTGAAGTGACGAGTTCAGGCGACTGAAGTTGAGTTTAGTCTACTGAGGTGTCTCGGCCAAGTTATATGTTTCACCATTAATTCTTCAGGCGACTGAACTTAATTTTTGGTCTCCTGAAGAAATTCTTCTGGCGACTAAATGTTGAGTTCAGGCTATCGAAGTTACCAAATCCTGGATTTTTTCTTTATAGTTTGAAAAACTGCTTTGCTCTCTTTCTTGGTTCTTTTATAAAACTATTTTCTGGGATTTTAAAAATATTCCTAAGTCCATGAAAGTCCCCTAATGATGTTCATGAAATGCATGAGTCCTAAGGTCATTCTAGGGTATATGTTGAGCCTCAAATTAAATCATATGAAATGTAAATACATTAGCTCTAAGAACCAATTCCCATGATGTTCTTAAACTTGTTGCTTGCATCTTCATTCTTGTACTCTTTGAGTTCCATGGTCTGTGCCAAAATACGTGTGCTTAATCTTCATGGCTTCCATGACTTGTTATTCTTCCGTGCATGCTTAATATAATTCATGTTCACAATCTCAATGTACAGATCAAATACCAAGTGATTTGTCATTATCAAAACTGGACTGGACTCATAGAGTCAACAATATATTATGTAAAACTGTATAATTTTCATGCTCTGATCAAAGACTATGTTATACTGGTAAAATGTCTAATAAAACTGGCATAACATGTATTCCTCTTACTTGACTATCTAGCTCTAGATACTATTTTATAATCTCACACATGCTGTGTTCATAATTTCCAACACCCTGAAATAACACTCATATAATTCCCAGTCACACAACTGAATTTACTATAATAATTATCACATTCATATTTTTCCCAACTCCACATATATAGAATTTCTAAACTATAATTTACCTGGACTCCTGGAAAGATTCCCACTGGGGTCCTCAACCCATACCTGTAGGTTCCCAAAAACACCATAATCCTAAAAATACAACACCCCAATGTTACTTCACAAAACTCTAGTATATCCTCATACCATACAAAATCTAGGCTCAAATAAACCTGGTAATACTAAAAATACCCAAATAATCTAATTACCCTGATTTTGGGATGGTGCCCAAATTGCCCAAACCAACAATCTACTCCAACAAACTTGTAAAGAATCTCCTTAGGATTAAGGTGGCACTTCGGACCATCGAAACGGGGAGAAAGGGAGCTAGAAATGTAGAGAGAAGGGAGGGAACCGAACTGGAGAGAGAGAAAAATGAGAGAAAATGTTTTCTATCGCCAAAATGCGATTTTTGGCTATTTATAGACCTCTGGCCACATCGCCTCGTCGTCGAGCAATGACACCTCGTCGATGAGTTTGGGAAGGGAGCTCGTCGATGAACACCCAAACCTCATTGACGAGTTTCAGGCCTTGAAATCTGCCTTCTCGGTAAGTTCTCATCGATGAGACATGTGTCCATGTTGACAAGCCCAATAAGATTGTTCATTGACGAACTCTCTGTGTTCGTCAATGAGCCCCTGCTCCTCCTTGAAGAATTATTTTCTCTCTCCTTTCTTTATTATTCAATTTCTACAATTATTCGGATTACTACATTCTCCCCTTCTTATAAAATTTCGTCCTCAAAATTTGATATCTGTATTGAACACCATTTATTGAGAAAATTAGGCTACTTATTTTATTAATTACTCTCACTTATGGTGGAGGAATACCGTGGTTACATAAGAAGTTCTGGGATATTACAAATATACACATAAAATAAAAATTTCTCCCAAAATCAAAACACTAACTACCTTATAACCTAAAATACAACTATATATTCATTACTCTGTACTGAATAAAATAAAACTGTCATTATCTGGACAATATTGACTATTACTATACTCCACTAAATAGGTATGGGTATTTTTGTCTGATTTCCTCTTCAAGCTCCCATGATGCTTTCTCTATGACATGATTCCTCCACAGGACTTTTACTAACTAAATTTTCTTGGTGCGCAATTTCTGCTTCTTTCTATCTAGGATTTGCACCGCTGCTTCCTCATATGATAATGAATCTATGAGCTCTATCTCCATATAATTTATCATGTGGGAAGAGCTTGGAACGTATTTCCTCAGCATGGAAACATGACATACGTCATGAATTTTAGACAAACTAGCCTATAGGCAACTAACCTCACTCCCTCAAGTATCTCAAATGGGCCAATGTACCTAGGGCTTAGCTTACCCTTCTTTCCAAATCTCATAACTCCTTTCAGTGGAGCTACCTTCAAAAATACCCGATATCCCATATCAAACTCTAACTCCCGGTGACGAGTATCTGCTTAACTTTTTCTGTCGACTCTAAGCTACATTGATTTTGTCTTTAATAACCTGGACTTTATCATACGCTTGTTGCACCAACTTTGGTCCCAATACTCGCCTTTCTCCCACTTCTTCCTAGTATAATGGAGAACGACACCTCCTACCATATAAAGCCTCGTATGGTGCTAACCCAATGCTGGTCTGATAGCTGTTATTGTACGAAAACTCGACCAGCGAAAAATACTGGGTCCAACTACCCCTGAAATCCAGCACGCACGCTTGTTTTATATCCTCAAATATCTAGATCGTCCTCTTTTTCTGCCCATCCATCTGAGGATGGAAAGCGGTGCTGAATGCTAAATGTGACCCCATAGCCTTCTTAAAGCTCCTCCAAAACCATGAAATAAATCAGGAATCTCGATCTGAGACTATAGATGCTGGCACACCATGAGAGAGCGCAATATCTCCCGAATGTATAACTATGTCAGTCTGTCCATAGAATAGTTGATTTTGATAGGGATAAAGTGAGTGGTCTTCGTCAGCCAATCTATGACCACCCATATAACATTTTGTCTCTATCGTGCTGGTGGTAGCTCTGTCACGAACTCTGTAGAAACATGATCCCATTTCCACTCAGGGATGTAGAGTGGCTGCATCTTCCCTGTCGGTCTTTGGTGCTCAGTCTTTATCTACTGGCACGTCAAATACTATTTCATGAATTTAGCAATCTCCCTCTTCATGCCGCTCCACCAGAAGGATTTTCGTAGATCCCGATACATTTTTGTGCTACCGGGATGCACAGTGTAAAGGGGTCTATGAGTCTCCTCTAAGATCGTCCTCCTAATCTTGGTGTCTACAGAATGCATAGTCTAGCACGGAACCTCAGAGCTCTGTCATCCGAAATACTTAACTCTTTTTCTTGTCCATCCTGTACTATTTTCATCAGTTCTGCTAATTCTGGATCACTCATCTAGGTGACTTTAATTCTTTCTTGCAAAGTAGGATGTACCACCAAGTTGGCGATGAATGCCTGGTAATCACCCTCTATCAGCTCCATGCCTAACCTCTCCAAATCCATCTGGATAGGGTGCTGAATCTCCACTGTTGACAATACTGCTCCTACTGACTTTCGGCTCAGTGCATCAGCTACCACATTTGCTTTTTTTGGGTGATAGCTAATAGTGTAGTCATAATCTTTAATGAGTTCTAGCCATCTTCTTTGCCTCATATTTAGTTCTTTCTGAGTGAAGAAATATTTCAAACTTTTGTGGCACATGAAGATTTCACATTTTCCTCTATAAAGATAGTGTTTCCAGATCTTGAGAGCATAAACTACTGTAACTAGTTCTAAATTATGCACATGATTGTTCTTCTCATATTCTTTAAGTTGCTTGGATACAAAAGCAATAACTCTTCCGTGCTGCATCAACACGCACCTGAGCCCTTTCTGAGATGCATCACTGTAAATGACAAATCCATTCTCTCTAGATGGATAGCTAACACCGGTGCAGTAACCAACCATTGCTTCAACTCCTGAAAGCTCTGCTCACATTCATCAGACCATTCAAATCTCGCATTCTTTCTTGTGAGCCGTGTCAAGGGACTTGACAGTTTGGAAAACCCATCTACAAAGCGCCAGTAATGCCCTGTCAGTCCTAGAAAACTACTGATTTCTTGAAAATTTCTTGGCCTCGCCCAATCTACCAATGCCTCTATCTTGCCTAGGTCAACTGCTATACCATTCCTGGATATCACATGTCCTAGGAAAACAACCTGCCTCAGCCAGAATTTACATTTCTTGAATTTCGCGTACATCTTTCTTTCTCTCAATACTTACAACACCAGCCTCAGATGATGTTTATGCTCTTCAAAACTCTTCGAATAGACCAATATATCATCTATAAAAAACACAACAAACTGATCCAGATATTGATGGAACACCCGATTCATTAAGTCCATAAATGCTACCGGTACATTTGTTTGACCAAATGGCATAACGAGAAACTCGTAGTGCCCATATGTGGCTTTAAAAGCCATCTTTGAAACGTCCTCCGCTTTAACTCTCACCTGGTGATAACCTAACTGGAGATCAATCTTGGAGTAGACTTGAGTCCCCTAGAGCTGATCAAATAGATCATCGATTTTGGGAAGAGGATATTTATTCTTTATCATCACATTGTTTATTTCTCTGTAATCAATGCACTTCCTCATGGTATCATCTTTCTTCTTCACAAATAAAATCGGTGCTCCCCAAGGTGACACATTAGGCATGATAAAACCTTTTTCTAACAGCTCCTACAACTAGTCTTTTAACTTCTACAATTCTACTGAAGCCACTCTGTAAGGCACTTTAGATATTGGTGTTGTCCCTGGGAGAAGATCAATTGCAAATTCTATCTCTCGATCAGGTGGTAAGCTAGGTAACTCCTCCAGAAAAAAATCTGGACATTCTCTAACCATTGGAATATTAGTAAGTTTTAATTATCCCTCTAGCCTCTCCTTTATATAAGCTATGAATCCCTGACAACCACCCTAAAATAGCCTCCTCACTTGTAAAGCCGACACTAATTGAAGTGGGGCACGCACACGTGATCCCACAAATCTGAATTCCTGCTCACTTAGAGGTCTGAAGATCACTTCTTTTTTATGGCAGTCAAAGCTAGCATGATTAGCTGTCAACTAGTCCACACCCAATATCACATCAAATCCCTGCAAGTTTGGTACCACGAGATCAGCTGGTAGTGCTTTCCCTTGAATGACCACTGGAAAATTCCTAAGTACCTTTCTACACCTCACTGTAGATCTAGTCGGCGTGGCAACCGACAACTCTACATCTAACAGTTGTGCCTTAATCCTAGATAATTTAACATAATCCGATGATACAAATGAATGGGTGGCACCTGTGTCAAACAAAATAACACCTTTATATGGTAAAGAGGTAATTATACTTGTCACGATGTTTGCGACAATCTCAGCGTCTCCCGGTGTCAAAGCATAAACCCTCATCGGGGCTACATTCCTCTACTGGCGGCCACCTCTGGGTGCCTGATTATGTCTCTGGATCTGTCTAGGGGCTGGTGTTCTATTTAGTGACCATTGACACTCCCGTACTATGTGTCTAGGTCTTCCACAACTGTAACAAACATTACTCCCCAATCGGCATGCTCTTATATGCCTTCTACCACAAATAGGGCAAATAGGGTATGCCTGCTCACCTCGATACCCGTGATCTCCTCTTTCCTGTCTCTAAACTTTGCCAAATCTATTTCCATTCCAATGGTCTCATCTAAAACTCGTCTTAAATCCAAAAGATGAAGGCCTCTTTCTCTGACTCAAGTTCCTCACATCCCTCTAGCTCGGTGCTCTTACATCTTTATGCTTGCTCTCCTTCACCATAGTGGCCCTGTCAACAAGCTCAGAGAAGTCTTGCAACTTTAAAATCACCACTTGTTTATAAATATCTCGTCTCAAACCCCTATCAAACATCCTAGCCTTTTTCGCCTCATCTAGAAAAATATAAGGGGCGAAGCGTGACAACTCAATAAACTTTGCTACATACTACTGGACTGTAAGATTTCCCTGAGTCAATCCCTGAAATTCTGCTACCTTCGCCTCCCTGACGGTGGCGGGAAAATAGCAATCAAAGAAGATTTCTTTAAATCGACACCAGGTCATAGCTACTAGTATCTATCTCTATTCCTCCAATAATCTCGTAGCCGTCCACCACCTTTCGGCCTCACCTATTAGTTTATAGGCAGCATAAAGAACCCTCTGCTCATCAGTGTAATGGAGGACCGTCAATATTTTCTCGATCTCTTGCATCCAATTCTTAGCCACTGCAGGATCATTTCCACTTGAGAATGTCAGATGATTCATCTTCGTAAACTTCTCAATAGTACAACCCCAATCTATCGATGGTCCTCCCTGCTCTTTGGAGTTATGTGCAAACTCAGCCATAACCTACTAAGCTACGCTACACAGTACTACATCTAAATCCCCACCTCCCGCACGAGATGGACCTGTACCATCATTTCCACTAATGTGAGCACTGTTACCCCTAGGGTCCATCCTACAATAAGATAAACATAGTCTAAGGAACTTGTCTGTACAACATAACTAGTATATTCATCAAATTTTAAAATATAAAAAAAATCAATTAATTTATCGTCTTTACCCTCAATTAAAGATTCAATCTAGTAATTGAGAAACACAACCCAACCATCTACATCAATATAATTCCAAATATCTTACATGAGCATAGCTATTATCACCATGACCCGGAGCAGGACTGTGGTAACCTGTGCATTTCATATAACACCTAAGCATCAGAAGTACATACATATTCAACATATTCCAAAATACAATACCAGAGTTCTATATACCTAACTGTACCCATACACACATATGCATAACACTTCCCAAAAGTCACAAAAAAAATACTATAGGCTCCACAGACCAGCCCAAAACTCACCCCATAAACTATGCCGACTCAACAACACCTCTACCTCTGAGCCGAGCCTGGTTGCCTCTCTTGATTACCTGAAATGTTTAATAATGTTGGGGTGAGACACCTCTCAGTAAATAAAAACATGTTATTACCAGTGTGTGGCATATGAGTTAGTTGGCAACATATCATTTAATTAATACTGTATACAATATACATCAAGAAAAACATCTATTTAATATCACATGCTTATGTCATTTAGAATATGAAAATTTATGAGTTATCTATTTGAAAGTACTTCTATTTATAATAAGTAATCTTTGCTTTCTGTGTGCACACATAAATCTGTAAACTTCCCCCTCGATGGCTATATGTCATGACTTACCCCCTCATGAATAGGTTGTGAGGCTTCATAGGCGGGCTAAACACTGGTTGGCCCTCTAGTGCTAGCCTAACTTTATGCATGTCTATATGTCTATAGCACAAAAGGCCCGCTCCACCTGGTCTGGACGTCAGGGAGCTCACAACTCCACCTAAGGGCATAATCGGCAGTACCATACTCTATCTAAGACATATGGTTGCATTGTCTATACTGTATAGCAACGGTACTGTGCTCTGTAAATTTCTATATTCCATCGAGGTCCAATAATTTATATTAATATTTCTATATAAATCTAGTTGTTTTACCATGATTCTGTATTTATGTAATAACCATGATTATGTATCAATTTTATAACCATGACGCTATAATGACTGCATATATGTATATTCTGTAACTCTGTAATTCTGTATGTCATAGCTCTATGCTCTATATAATCTATATTCCTGTATGTCATGGTTTTATGTTTTGTATAATCATGGTACTGTATAATTACTATATAATCATGGTTCTGTAATATGCTATAAAGTCATGGTTCTATAAAAATACTGTATCATCATGTTCTGTAATTCACTGTATAATCATGCTCTGAAACATAACATTTTTAATCATATAACTGTAGGTCTGTAAAACTTGATATGGTCGTAGCCTTGTAAATAAAATTGTATAAGTTGTATCTCATAACTCTATAAAAACTATATAATCATGTTTCTGTAAAGCTGTATAAATATTCTATATTATTCCAGTATTT
Source organism: Malania oleifera (assembly GCF_029873635.1). NCBI lineage: Eukaryota > Viridiplantae > Streptophyta > Magnoliopsida > Santalales > Ximeniaceae > Malania > Malania oleifera. The sequence goes on along the minus strand of NC_080419.1, from coordinate 31,984,715 downwards.
CTCATGCCACACAATTAAATAAAACTTTATAAATATATTCTGTAAAACTATATAACTTTCATGCTCTGATCAAATACTATGTTATACTGGTAAAATTTCTAATAAAGCTAGCATAACATGTATTCCCCTTGCCTGACTATCTAACTCTAGATACTATTTTATAATCTCACACATGTGGCGTTCATAATTTCCAACACCCTGAAATAACACCCATATAATTTCCAGTCACACAACTGAATTTACTATAATAATTATCACATTCATATTTTTCCCAACTCCACATATCTAGAATTTCTAAACTATAATTTACCTGGGCTCCTAGAAAGATTCCCGCTGGGGTCCTCAACCCATACTTGTAGGGTCCCAAAAACACCATAATCCTAAAAATACAACACCCCAATGTTACTTCACAAAACTATAGTATATTCTCATACCATACAAAATCTAGGCTCAAATAAACCTAGTAATACTAAAAATACCCAAATAATCTACTTACCCTGATTTTGGGATGGTGCCCAAATTGCCCAAACCAACAATCTATTCCAGCAGACTTGTAGAGAATCTCCCCAATGTCGGGACGTCCTGGACCCGGACCAAGGAAAGAGAACCACTCTCTCTCTCTTGGCACGAAATGGATAGGTGCGGCTTGCGAACATAGGTAAAATGGGATGTGTGATTTTGAAAAATACTTTTTTCGTGGAAAAGCAATGTGTGATGGAGTCGCCACTAACATTTTGGAGTGTGATTATAACACTTGATTGCTACCCCGTTAGGGGTAGAATCGGCCTGAGTTACTAGAGTCAGGTTCAGGAGTACAGTTACACGAGGGGGAAGGTGTTAGCACCTCCTACGCGCCCGTTCTTATGAATGGTACCAAATTAATAAAAAATTATCCCAAAATAAATGTAATAAACCTTTAAAGATTACCCCCTTTCAAAAATCAAAAGAATGAAAATACTATATAGGTATTCCCTCATAACCGGGGCAAATTAATACTCTGAAGAGTCCATGCCCTTGGTTGCAATCATTGGGAAGGAAAATCGAAAATAGGATACAAAATATGCTTTCGGGGGTTTTGAAATTTATAGGTTTTTGTAAGTAGGAAAAATATTATCTCGGAAGGTTTTTGGAGGTTTGTTCAGGATGGAAATAATTTTCTGTGCCTAAAAACATGTTTTGTGATTTTTTTTTTCAAGTGTGAAAACATTTTTTGTGATTTTCTACGATTTTTCCCAAACCTAAAAAATAACACAAATAAAATCAATGAAAATCAAAGCACGAAAATATTTTTGGGATTTTTGAGAATTTTGTGATTTTTTTGTGAGTTTTCTTAATATAATAATATACAGGTGAAATGGGGAGAACCTGGGTGAACCAGTTCCTGGAATGATGAACTGGTTAGACGTTGACCGATCTAGGGGAAAACCAGTTTAAGGTCTTGATTGAGACCATTTTGTAGATTTTCTGAATAATAATCAAGTATGATGGGGGAAAACCGCTGTGAACCGATTCAGGGGATGACGAACCAGTCAAACTTTGACCGATTCGGTAGAAAACCAGTTTAAGGTCTTGGTCGAGACCAATTTGTGAATTTTCAAATATTTTTCTGAACTCTAAAATAGCACAAAAAAAAAATTTGGAATGAAAACTGTGAGAGTTGAGGCTTGAAATATTTTTGGGATTTTTCTAGAATTTTTATATTTTTTTGAATTTTTGTGAAATTAGTGCAAAAATATTTTTTGGAAAATGCTTTGGAGATTCTTCAAATAATTTTGAGTTCAAATCATTTTCAAATTTTTGGAGATTTTTTAAAAGTTTTTCTAGGAAATTTCTGGATTTTTATGTATTTTTTATGACTTTTTTTGTGATTTTTATGGATTTTTGGGAATTTATTTAAATTTTTTTGTGAATTATTAACATCAACCTGGCTACATATAGGGACAATGGGCCCAACCGGTTCGGGAATCCGAACAAATCAACTTGGGCCGATCCGGTTTAAGGTCTGGGTCAAGACCAGGGGATGCCACATGGTGTGATGTTAATGGACGGACAAGGGGGAGCACAGGTAGCCGACGTGGTGTGATCTAGGGCACTCACAAGGGAATGAATCTGAGGGCTATGGAGGATACTTTGAGTGATGCTGAAGAGACACGATGGAGTACCACGTGTCGCGACACTTGTAGGGAGGCGTGCGGGGCTCCGAAAGATGCTCATCATGGCCTGATCGTGACCGTTGACAAGAACAAGGATCCATCGGAAGTCAGCAAGACACGTCAAGGTCCCAGGTGCGTGAGGATTTGATCCATTGGTGAGTAGGAGATTTGACGGCCAAGACTTCTACTTGGTGTGCAAATGAAGAGGGTAAGTGTGATGGCTAATGTGTCATGATCCAGGGCATTCGCTGGTGGAGTAGATCCGAGGGCTGGGGGAGACCTACCAGGGGATGATGAGGACACGGGGTTGAGTGCCATGTGTCATGTCTTCCGTAGGGAGGTACACTGGGTGTCAGGATGCGTACGTCATGGCCCAATCGTAGCCGTTGATGGGGGCAACGATCCAATGACTGGGCAATGGATCGCACTCGGGCATTGATGGCCCTGGTGATGAGCTGGCCATGTGTCTTGCAGAGAGGCAGGTCGAATTTAATGCTTCTGACACGGATGATCAGATCCATTCATATTTGGTCAGGATCGAACGATGGAGAATGAGATTGACTCGGGTCACCGGCATAGGGGATTCCTGGCTGTACAAAACTTCTTTGATCGAATGGTGGATAACCCAATGCACGCGAATTGGTGACGTGGTGGGATTTTGGATGTTCAGGGGAAGCTCAAGATAGATGGCCATGATCTAACCGTGCAGGGTTTTGGTCGCGTGAGTACGAGAGCGCCAGGTGTCACGTGGCGAGTGGGGACATGGGTATCTTCAATGCTTGCAGCGATCTTGGCCATTGGTGGATATCAGAGATCCAACAGCCATGGGGGAAACTCGTACATCGCTTGATTAAATGGGCCAAAACACACCACGAGTTCGAATCCTGTGGTCCCGAGGCTTGACATACTTAATCCAAAAAAAGAATTCATTGTTCTCCTTTTGTCCTTTCTCCCCTCTATCACGATCGCTCTCTGCTCTCTCCCCCACCCTGTTTTTCATCCTCCCCTTCTGATCCTCTATTTTGGCTTTTCTTTTTCCTTTCTCCTTTCCAATTTCTCACCTCACTAGATTTCCTTTCTACTTCTCGCAGGTTGTCCCAGACCTCCTATAGCAAACCGAGGCCCCATACCGAAGGCCACACTCCGAACACTAGAGAGTGTGCCCAGAAACAGTGTCGAATGTGCATTAGACCCTCGAATACCTAATTAAGATAAGTATCCCTTATCCCCCCCCCCCTTTTCCATTTTCAATCTTTATCTTTGTTTGTGAAGAAAAAAAAAATTGGGAATGTTCCGACTGTGTCCTGTATGTTAGTGGTGAGATGTTAGGGTTTTGAGTGGGTCGATGTGATCAGAGACGAATCAACTCATCTTGGCTTGGGTGAGTCAGAGGGTGAATGGAACCGGGGCTGACTCGTGCGAGTCGACCCAGGTGAGTGTGCATGTGTTGACCTAGACGAACTCAGGTGAGCTAGGTGAGCTACACCGAGTAAGTGGTTGGCACATGCTCAAGTCACGTGTGGACCTTAGGACTTGTGGGGGATGGGCCTGAGCGGCTTGGGCTCCAGGCTTGATTATGAAAAGTGGATTTTGAGTTATGAAATGGGTTGGCCCGTTTTAGTTCTTCAAAAACAAAGCCCAAACTTCTTTAAAATGGAGCCGGCCCAATTCAAGATTTAAAACAAAGCCTGAGTTAAAAGTTTTTGAAAGAAATGGGCCTCGGGTTTTTTTACAAAAAAACAGGTTTGGGGTGAATTTAAAAATTAAGGTCGGCCCATTTCCATTTTTAAAACAAGGCCTAGGATGGATTTGAAAATGGGCTTCTGGAGTTTAGAATTAACATGGGTCTGGCTCAATTACCTTCATCGTCACGACCTGCTCATTTTTCACACATTTTTTTTTTTTTTATATTATCAACATCATAAAATCATTACTACATATCCCACAATCCAGCTCAGTAGGTCACCATCCACCTGGACCTGTAGGTACCAGGGGTATAACAAAACATACAGCAGAAGCCTACGTAGCAGAAAGTATAAAATTATATACGTCTCATCAAAATGTGCCCAATACATACCAGAGTACTATAACCACTAACTCTCAGTATATACATCCCAAAAATAAATCTAGGGACAATTCCCTCAAAAATCCTAACTGTCCCTACCAAAAACTTACCCTTCCAAAGAGGGCAAACACTGCTCTAGATCAGCGGGGCTCTTCCCGCTCTCCTATCAGGGGCTATTGAAAAATGTATAAGATTTAGGGGTGAGACACCTCTTAGTAAGGGAAATAAACTAATACTAGTGTGTGGCAACATGAGTAATTCGTGTTCAACATATATCATATATAACACATTAGTACTGTTTCATTAAATTTGGGAAAACATATATATATATATATATATATATATATATATATATATATATGTAAGTCAACATGGCAGAACATACTGCATTTTCATAACATATCTCAACTTATGTCATAATAATAATAATAATAATAATAATAATAATAACATAAAACAATCCTGGTAGATTAGCTGGCTGTTGTCATGTATTACCCCCACATGACTGGGTTGTGTGGCCCGAAGGCGGGACTTGACAATGGTTGGCCGACCACTGACAAGTCAATAGTCTAGTCTGTAGGTCCGATAAGTCTACCCAGACTAGTCCGTACACCAAGGGCGATAACAGCACACTCCTCGAACATAACCACATCGACCATCCAATCTCACACCACTCCGTACAGCGGCGTTAACACAGATATCATGATCACGAGGACCATGGGCACATAGCAATGGTACCGTGCAAGTGCTAGCCTAAACCAAGCAAACCAGGTTCTGATATCATATATATATACTAAAATCGTGATACATAAATATCTCATTTCATTTATTTTCACATCAATCATATCATTTCACATATATACATGCATCATAAAAATCATCGACCCCTACGTCTGTATTTCTCATTTTATCATAGCTCGGCCCGTACGTCAGCTACTCATAGCATAGCCCATATGCTGGCAAAAAGTAATCACATAGCACGGGCCGTACGCCGGAAAATCACATCTCATAGCACGGCCCGTATGCCGGCAATCACAGTCATGTAGCACGGCCCGTACGCCGGCAAATCACATAGCACGACCCATACGCCGGCAAATCGCATCCATATATATATATATATATATATATATATATATATATATATATACATGAAAACATCTCGGCCCGTACACCGGTTTTCCATCATAAAAATCCATCTCATCCATATTTCCAGAAAATAGCATTTCACAACATTTTTTTACTCATGCCACACAGTAGATTTTCCACATACTCAACATATGATCATTTTCACAGTATTTTTTAAATATAATACATATATATATATATATATAATCATATACATTTTCCATAAATCAAATGATAACTAAATATATATATAAACATCTTCCAAAACAATATTAGTTTAGTTTATCCCCTTACCTGATCCTTGGAAAGCCCCTAATAAAATTACCCCGCACCCACAGGGTTCCTAACTCAACACCCTGAAAATGAAAAATCCCAGAATTAAAGTTCAGTATTTCTATGCATACAATATTTTCCTCAACTGTCAAAAATTCGCATATCGAGTAGAAAGTTTTCACCCAAAAGCTTTCAAGTTTAACACTTGAGGGTTTTCCTGACCAATACTCCGAAACTGAAAACCCCCAGTATTAAATTTCAGTATTTTCATACATACAACATTTCTTCTAACTAGAGCAAGACCAAATATGAGTTAAAAAACCTTACCTCAACTTTGGGATGATTTTCAACTAGCTTTCTCCCACGATCCACTCCAGTAGATTTGGAGGGAACTCCGCCGGGAGAGTCGTGGTGACTTTGGATTGTCGATCTGACGACTGGTGGGGCTGGAAAAGTAGAGAGAAGGGAGAGAGAACCGTAGAGAGAGAGAAGCTTCGAAAAAAAATGCTATTTCTCCCGAATTTTTCATTCTTATAAAATAGGATTTCATCGATGAGCCCGACCTTCGTCGACAAGTCCTTCACAAATTTCGTCGACGAGACCCTGTATTCGTCGACGAAATTCAGGCTGCTTCAGAACCTCTCTCGGTATTTTCTCGTCGACGAAGCCCTGTGTTCGTCGACGAATTCTCTTAAGCCTTCGTCGACGAATACAGGGGATTCGTCGACGAAGCCCTGAAACTCCCCCTTTTTGTTTTTCTCTTCTGAAATGCAATGTCGTCGACGAAGTCTACGGCCTTCGTCTGTTTCCGGTTTCCATTTCCCTTTCCTTATTATTTAAATTTCATTTTAAATTCGAGTCGTTACATTCATTCTAAAACTATACAGGCTTAAAGGAGTCTGGGGTTTAAGCTCTAGGATCCACTGGTTTGGGCTTCATGCCAAGACAAGGTTCGGGTTTAGGACCTGGTCTCGGGGTTCATCTCCTAGGTTTTGGAAGATTCGAACCCGAGTTCGGGTTCAGGTCAGGGGGCCTGGTATGGATCAGGGGTGCTATGGATTCAGGTTCGAAGATGAACCTAATTCTCAAGAAGAAATACTTGCATTCGAAACCAGAAGTAGCATGTATTATGTTGGAATTTAGAAAGGGGTGGACATTTCCTTACCTAAATCCTTTTTCTCCTCTGGTTTTCTTTTCTTCTCCTCATATTGGCCTGATGACTGATCAAGGTTGGTATGGTGTTTGCTCTAGTTTGTCTGCTTAGGTACAATTATGAACTCAAACCCCTCTTCCTTTACTCTCTGCAATCGAGTAGAAATCCAACCTCTCTCTGATTTTTCTCAAATTATGTAGATCCTCTTATCTTTCCTTCTACAGTCTCTCTCTCACAATTCTTTCAAAGTGTTTTTATGCTCGGAGGGGTGTTGCTCACTTTTTTCTCAATTTTGACAGGGTATTGCTACTTTCTAAGAGGGGTGCTCTATTTTCCCTAGCATTTCCTTACTCTCCCCCTGTGTCCCTGTGCAGTGTGCGAGCCTCCCTATTTATAAGGAGGCTGTGGTGACCTTTGGCGCCAAAACTCTCTCTGCTAACCGATTTTCCCACTAATGGATTTTTCAGGGAATAATCTTATTCTCTCCATGTGATTTCATTTCTTATTTTCTCTTATTATTTTTTGGATTTCATCTACTAACAATTTGCATTGCTATTGCTTTTGTGCGCAGGTAACTTGGAGGCTCTAGGTGGCAACCAGGAGCAGAGGGCATGGCATCTTGTTTTTATGTTTTATTGTATTCACTTTGTATTTCATTTCCTGCATGTACCACCAGGTAGCTTGTACTGCAACAATTCCTTGCGTACAACTTTATTTTCATTTCCCTGTAATTTTCATTTCCTTTTGTGTGCCTACATTTTATTTGTACGTGTGCCCCTCTCCACTTTTGATAGAATGTGACCTCACCCTTCTCATATTCCAACAGCAATTCTATGTCACATTTAGACAATTTTGTCCCTAAGAAAAGCCTAATAATTAAAAATGACTCTAAGACCCCAACTAAAGCATCCGGCTCTTAAAGGACTCACCCGATTAAAAATTTTCAAATCCTTATGTCTAAGACTCAATTTTTAAACCAAACATGATTTAATTTTGAAATTCAACATGGAACCTAGACTTTGGAAACACCATCTAATCCAATGAGGAGGTTATTTGTGGGACCTCGAATTTTGCTATTAGCATGATTTCCAACTCAAAAATGAAAGAAATAAAAGACTTAAATTAAGGACCTCAACTAAAAATGAAAATTTAAAATCCATTCGGATCATCGGTGTTTATTTTGGAAATATGAAATTGACTTTTAAAATCGAAAGGATTTATTTTAAGAATGCTTGATTTGGGTTTATTTTGCGACCTTTGAATAAGGAAAGAAATTAATTTTGCAACTAAAGAAGTTTTTTTTTTTTTTTTTTTGTAAAAGCTCAGTGCGGAGAGGACTCAAAACTTTCCTAGGATACCGGGACTTGGCCTGAAATAGTAAGACTATAATGACCTTGATTTTGAGAATGTGACTCTAATTTTGAAAAAAACTCAAAATTGAAACAATCGGAGCTTTGATCATATTTAAAGTCCATTTCACAATCACCAGGTCTTTCTAAGACGGCCGGGTAAAAATTAGGGTGTCAACACCCAAGATCAACGTGGCGACTTTTGATCATCGAAACAAGGAGAAATGGAACTAGAAACTTAGAGAGAAGGGGAGGGAACCGAACTGAAGAGAGATAAAAATGAGAGAAAATTTTTTCTCTCGCTGAAATGTGATTTTCGGCTATTTATAGACCTCTGGCCACATGGCCTCGTCGACGAGCCACGACACCTCATCAACAAGTCCGGGAAGGGAGTTCGTCAATGAACACCCAACCCTCGTCGACGAGTTTCAGGCCTTGAAATCAGTCCTCTCAGTAAGTTCTCATCGACGAGACACGTGTCCATGTCGACGAGCCCAAGAAAACTATTCCTTGATGAACTCTCTGTGTTTGTCGATGAGCCCCTACAGAGACTCCTTGAAAAATTATTTTCTCTCTCCTTTCTTTATTATTCAATATCTATAATTATCTGGGTTACTACATATAGCGTTCAAGTTCTAAGCCAGTTTATGGCCAATCCTTGTACTCCTCATTTACATGCCGTTGAACGTGTATTACGTTATCTCAAATCTAGTCTTGGTCAAGGGTTGTTCATCTCAAGTAGCTTAAGTTTTCAACTTAGTGCTTTCACTGACTTGGATTGAACAAGCTGCTCTACAACTTGAAGGTCTCTTACTGGTTTTTGTGTCTTTCTTGGTTCATCTCTCATTTCTTGGCATTCTAAAAGGCAAACAACAATATCTAGATCCTTTATTGAAGCTGAATATAGGGCTATGGCTTCTACTACATGTGAGCTGATTTGGCTAGTATCTTTACTTAAGGATCTCCATGTTTCCCATCTGCAATCCGTAGCCTTATACTGTGATAATCAAGTTGCTATGCACATTGCCTCAAATCCACTCTTTCACAAATGAACCAAACATATTGAAATAGATTGTCATTTGGTTTAGGATCATATTTAGTCTAGTTTTCTTCATTTGTTTTATGCGCTCTCGTGTCATCAATTGGTAGACTTCTTTACCAAAGCTTTGGGTTCGAATGCTTTCCATTATTTACTTGGCAAGTTGGGCATGATTAACATCCATTATCCAACTTGAGGGTGCGTATTATGAATTATAATACTATAGTTCATCTCATCTCACGCAACAGTTAGCAGCAGCAGCAGTTCGTAGTAGCAACAACTCTCAATTGGCAGTAGCAGCTTGCAATCATAATTTAATTCTTGTGTTATTAGTTCAATTAATTGTTAATTTAGTTATTTAGTTGGTAGATCTGTTAGTTGTTATTTTTAGTTCTTGAGTTGGTAGTTCAGTTATTGAATTGTTGTAAATATATATAACTTGTTGTAGGCTACTTTTGATATAATAGAATTGAAGCATTTTCATAAATCTGATACACTCAGGCCCATAACAACACCAGTAGCACCTCTCTCTCTCTCTCTCTCTCTCTCTCTCTCTCTCTCTCTCTCTCTCTCTCTCTCTCTCTCTTTCATATTTTTGCTTTGCCATTGCCTTCAATGTCTTTCCTATTTTGTATCGTGAATAAAGATTAAGACAAACAGAAAGAAATTGCATTGACTTAATTCCTAGTTGTGAACAATGTTGACTCTAAATATTTCAACAAGATCCGAAATATTGTGACTGCTAAATGAGAATACAAAAATGTGTCTTGGAAGTTCCCCCCCCCCTCCCCCCTAATTAAGCTATCATGAATAAACAAAACTAAATTTTCATTGTTCTTCATGGTATATCAAGAAATTGAAGCACTATACTCTATGTTTGAAAATTTGTACCCAAACTGAAAAATATTGAAGAAAAGAAAGAAAATATTAAAAATTTCACTTAATATTGTTTGATTTTTTTAAAAAAAAATGAGAAAGAGATTAAAAAATATAGCAAATTAATGAATAAACATTCAGTTTTATACGTCACTAATATTTAATTTTTATTAATTTTAATCATATTGGAATAAATGAAAATTTTTAATAGTATTTGATATCATTAATATTTAACTTTTTAATTTCTAATCATACTAGAATACAATTTCATTAACTATAGAGATTTCATTATATTTTCTTCCTTTTTTTATTTTGTTCTTTTTCTTTTCCAAACAAAATCTTTGATCAAAATGGATTCTTAAAATTTAAATGTTTAATTTGCATTTGTATAACTTTAAATGCATAACTTTAAATAAAATAATATTAAATTTCATTCAATTTATACAAATTCAATTTTGAAGTTTGAAATTTATTGCTTGGAATATCGTTAATTGAATGTCATCAAATGATATTCAACTTGACGATGAATTGATGAAAATTCAATGGTTCCTTTGTGAAAATATTTTTAAGTTCATTTTGGACCCTTTATAACTTTTTGAAAGTACCTTTTAAAAAATAAATGATGAAAATGAGTTTATTAATATTGTTTAAAAAAATATTTGGCACTCCATGAAAGAGTTGTTATAAGAAAAAGTTGAATTTGAGTGTTTAGTGAAAAAGTTGTAAGGTACCTAAAAGTGTTTAAAATGACAAAAATGAATATTATTTTGTTAACTCTTTTAGTCCGATTTCTATTTTGATTATGACAAACCACAACATCTAAAAGGCCTAGTCGGTTCACAACCCGGTTCAAAGAATTAAGGTCAATTTAGTATTAGAGTCCCTCTCTTCAAGTGATGTACTCTTACTTGACCACAATTCACAACCCGAACCACGAAGGGCTTGTTTGAAAAAGTTTTTCGTACAATGAAGTGCTTCTTGAAAGTTAAGATGTAAAATTTGAAAAACAATTTGCTCTCTCAAATGATTTATAACATGAAGCTTGATAGAGTATTTAATTTTCCTCTCAAAATATTTTTCAAGTAAAGACTGAGAATTTGGAAAATGTTTTTCCTTACGATTAACCTTTTATAAAATCAAATACGAGAAGCCTTTCAAGTAAAAATATATAAATAAATATATTGCTCAGAGTTCTCTTGATTTACTAAAAGATTTTCTCCCCAAACAATTTTCAATGATGGAGTATTTAGGAGAGTTTGATCTTTGAGATTAACACCAAATGAAATAAAAGGCTTTCAAGTTAGATATATGAACTTGAATTTAAGCTCAATCTTTTTCAAGAACCTTAAAAATTTTTCTCCAAGAAAGTATTTTCAAAATGTAAGTTGGAGAAATAACAATTTGATCTTTTGAAATCTTAAGAACAAGAAGCTTCTCAAGTAAATATATTTTGAATATATGCTCAAAGTTTTACTTGTATAACCGCAAGATTTTTTCTCCAAAAAAAATTTTCAAATAAAAAGTAAGAGAAAATAAATTTGATCTTTGAAATGGAGTATAAAGTATAAGAAAGAATCAAAGAATTAACAATATAACTTTCAATATATTTCTCTTAACATTTCAAAGGTGTTTGGTCAAGTATTTATAGGCATTTTGGAAATATGGCCGTCATGTGACCGTTGGGCACTAAAATAATATTATAATTTCGTTGGGCACTAAAATAATATTATAATTTGAATTATTTTGACCGTTGGGGCTCAAAATAGCCTGAACCTGAGAGGTTCGGACGACTAGCCCTAGGGTGATTTCCCTTTTCGCGAGAAATGGTTTGCCAAGCTCAAGATCCGGCCTACCGGATCATAAGGTCGGTCGACTAGGCCAATTAAGCCTTCAAGAGGCCAATTCACTGAAACCTTATATAATTTGCCATTTGTTTAGATCAATCAACTAGGCGAGCAAGGCTTAAAAATGGTTGGTCTGCCGGGCTTATTCAAATTACAATTTTGGCCTTATGCACATGCCAATCGATTGGCCCAAGTATACTTATGGGAGGTTGGTCTACTGGGCCTTTTGTTTAAAACTCCATTTTGGCCTATTGAGCGCTCCGGTCGACTAGGCCTTATAGGGTGGTCGACTAGCCTTAACAAAAATGAGTTTTTGGCTTTGTATTTGATTTCAAAAGCATTTCAAGCCTTTTGTGAAAATATTTAACTTTGAGTATAATGGTTTTTATGAATTTATGGTTCCTATGGTCAATTTAGTTTAAGGTTGAGCTTCAATTAAAAACCATATGAGCATGCATGCACAAATAAATTCTAATTACTATTACAACTCAAAAATCAAAGTCTTCAAACTCTGCTTCCCTCACGTTCATGGGATACACCATGGAATATAATCTTTTAGGTGCTTTTCAAGGCTTCCATTTTGTAGCATCATATGTGCTTCTAGAAAGGTAAACATGTTAATTCACTTAAATACAAATTAGATGTTGTGGTTTGTTATAATCAAAATAGAGATCGGACTCAAAAAGTTAACAAAATAATATTCATTTTTATCATTTTAAACACTTTTAGGTACCTTACAACTTTTTTACTAAACACTCAAATTCAACTTTTTCTTATGACGACTCTTTCATGGAATGCCAAATATTTTTTTAAACAATATTAATAAACTCATTTTCATCAGTTATTTTTTAAAAGGTACTTTCAAAAAGTTATAAAGGGTCCAAATTGAACTTAAGAATATTTTCACAAAGGAACCATTGAATTTTCATCAATTCATCGTCAAGTTGAATATCCTTTGATGATATTCAATTAAGGATTATTTAATTGTCAGTAATAATACAATATTAGTCACGGTGTGTGTAAACCGTCACTAAGAGTCCATTACCAGCGACGAATTTGTTAAATCATCACTAATAAATTTTTTTATTTAAAAAATATATAAAAAATTATTTAACTATATTAGTGACGGTTTGGTAAACCGTCACTAATACTCACTTATTAGCGATGGATGAATTAAATCAGCAGACGAATTTATTAAACCGTCAGTAATAGTATTTTTTTAATTTAAAAAAATATAAACACAATTTCTTTTACAAGATTAGTGATGGTTTAGAAGAACCGTTACCAATAGTCTGTTATTAGTGACAATTTTTTAAAACCGTCAGTAATAGTATATTAGTGGTGACGAATTTATTTAACCATAATTAATAGTCTTGTATTAGTCTCGCTACTAATAATGTATTTTTTGATCAGGAAAACAAGTAAATTAGCTTATAGATAATCTAAACCTAAAAGTTAGGCCTTCCCACTAAGACAAAGATGGTCAAGGAATCACCTCGATTGTTGTGCCAAACAAACATATATGCCTGCCCCTACCCATTAGTGTTCTAGGTCACCTAAGTTATTGAAACACCACAAATGAAAATCTGGATGAGTAGAAAATAAAATACAACAAGAAGAGCATATCTTAAGTTTAATGGGACCAGACCCCTTACACATCATATTATATAGTTTTTCCCCTAATTAGAAAGTCCCACTTTCATCTTTTGCAGAAGATTTTAATTTGTAATTTCTTTGAGACAAACTTTGTAGGGTTAATGTGCAACGCGGGAGCATTACTCAATTTTAGTTTATTCAATGAATCAGTCCTGAAGGTCTTCTCTCACTTTTCCCAATGATCACCCTCTTATGATTTTAAGTTTTGCAGACTATAGGATGGTGTCATTAATATTAACAAAGCAATGCCACAATAAAATGCCTTATTTCTTCTTGATATCCTAGATTCTTTGTTTTTAGGATAAAATATATTCATCTCTCTTAAGATTTGACAAGAAGACAAGGACCTTTCCTGCATTTCAAAAACTTCATCAACCTCCCAAAATGTTTCAAAAAAAATTTTAGGAACCTCTCATAAGATTTGACAAAAAGACACAAATCTACTCTTAAAAGATTTGTCTTTGCCCAAAATGCAATGAGATGTTTGTGTTATTTTGCATGACCTCAATCAAAGTCTATGGTATTTTTGCAACCTCAAGAGAAGTTTTTGGAATTTTTAAAATCTTATAAGAAGTTAATATCTTTTTATCAAATTTTTGGAGAGGATAACATTTTTGTCCTTATTTTTAAAGTTATATATATATATGACCCCTCAGGGTTGCTCGGATGGCAAGGTGAGGGCCTCTCTACCGGATGGTCGAGGGTTCGAGCCCGCTGTCTTCGGAGACACGGGATATTAACAGGAGATTGGTGCTGGGGTGCGTTAAACAGCCCCCAGGGTTGTTGCCGCACCACCCAGTCACAAAGTGGCGCGGTGGTAGCTGGACTGGATCTACAAAAAAAAAAAACAATATATATATATATATATATATATATATATATATATATATATATATATATGTAATTGAATGTGCAGTCAACACGGAAGTCTGCCCGTTAATGTGAAGTAAACCCAAACAGATACTGATGGTTGCCATATTGGAGTACCAATCCCCCAACTTTGAAAGGTATGCAGCATGCTTCACGCGTGGGCCAATCAAATAATTTCATCCAAACAATACGTCAGCATTAAATACACAACGAGGTGACCTAAACGACAAAGGAGTAAAAGGGCGACCTCGGGACAAGCTTTTGACTCCGATATTTCTTTTTTTATTTTATATAATTTTTTTTTTTAATTTTAAAAATGTTCATTATAAATTTATTATCAAATTATTTTATATAAATTGAGTATCATAGTCTTAGGTGTAGTCATTAATTTATTTTTATGTTTGAAAAGTTAGTACAAATATCTTCAAGTTAAAAAGGAGAAATTTCCAACGCTAACATAGCATTTTGGTTTTTTATTTCAAGTTAATGATAAAAATATTAAAATTGTGTTCATATAGGAAAAAAACTATAATGATCTAAATTTACAAATTTAAGTACTTAAGAATTAATTAATTATTCAAAAATAATTAACTTGATTAAATTCAATTGGAAGGTTTGAAAACTTAAATGTAAATTCAATTAATTCATAATTTGCTTTTGTTCAGTTACCTAACTTATGTTAAGTCTAGAAAATACAAAATCAAATTTAGTATGTAGGTTTAGATAAATTATTTTTTTTACTAGAATTTAAGGTAATTTTTCATAGTGTTATATAACTTTAAAAATTATGCTCTAATTGTTAATTTTTTCTAATATTTTTTTTATTAAATACAGCATTTAAATAAATAGTTATAGTTGTTTTACATGGTTGAACCTAGGACAGCCTTGCTCTGCCTAATTGTGCATATAGTTGTTTAATTTTTATTGTGTCTTACTAATCATTATAGTGCTTGGCGTTCGACTCCATAATAGCTTGTTTGAAGTCGTTTGTTAAGATAAATAAGATAAGTTTGAGCTTAAACTTGAAGCTTAAACCCTAAATTAGTCAATCTTGAAGTATGTGATAGCCAGATTACCAAGTTTGAGAGCTAATTTGTTTTACTAAATTAATCTAATATACTTTTATTCCTTTTTGAAACTTGCAACTGTAAATTTACAATGTAGACTATACATTAGATTGAATGACTATTCAATATTTTGAGCTTTGGGTGGGGCCTGGGCCTTAAGAGTTCGTGGCCACTTCAAGATTAGGGCTTGACCCCTTGCATGGTTGTTGCTTGGGCGTGAGAGTTCAGACTTTTGTTAACTAAATAGTCTAAATTGTATATATCTTTTTATTAACCAATTAGTAGGTATCAGTAGACATAACCAACTTGATCCGTTTAATAGTGGATAAGATTTTTTAAAATCATATATGACTCGTTTTCACATTGGAGGCTCATTGGGCCAAGAATATACATGTCTATCATCCATTCAAAACCCTTCCTATCCCATCCCAAGGTTCAAACTTGGGACCTTATATATGAAAATTCAAGTTCTAAGCCTCTAATACTAGGATCTCCCTTAGGGGATATTCCAAGTGTCGCTCTAGTAATGACACCAAAGAGGGGTGTTGGGGGAGTGAATCAAGTGATAAGATTGTCTATTAAAAAACTATATATATAGCCCAACTCAAAAATTTTAATATAGTGATGAGTTTATGCAAGCACTCAAGTTAATCATAAGAAACAAGATAGTCAAACAATCAATTAAAAATAAGAGAGGGACACAAAGATTTATAGTGTTTTGATCGACCTTGATTTACATCCCTCCTCAAATGAACTAACATGAGATTTTCACTAAGCTCATTCAAAAACACCGAGTATCACTTAGTTAGGACACGCTATCCTATATCAATTTTTTTAAAATCTTTCTCTTAGCAACCTTCCAAAACAGTGCAATCTACACTCAAGGCAACCTGCCTCTTCTTGGTAAACTATCATTTTATAAATACGTACAATGATACTTTTTTTTTCATCCTTTAGTTCTTTTCTAACTTACGTAAATATTCTTAACCAAAATCAACAATGCTAGAGAGACTTATAAATGTCTCAACCTATTGGAATGATATTAGAATAAGCTCAGAATAATAAAAAAAAAAAAATAAGAAATGAAATCCTTGTGGTAGGTGAGAATATTGGAGTATGATTCGTATAGAGTATGCACTCATGTATGACAATATTAAAACTAGCGTTTCGAAAACCATCAAAATTAATTCATATGTTCATCACCAAGTCTAAGCCCAAAAGTACCACATGAACTCATGTATGACAACAAAGATCGATAAATATATGTAATAAAAATGTTGTACTTATCTTTCAAGTATTTAAATTTATATTTACTGCTTTGAATAAGTGTATTGTATTACACAACTTAGTAAGTGCTTACTATGATTACATTGTAAGTAGGGGTGACAAGACGGGTTGAAATTCTATGGGTGACCCGTGACTCACTTGTTTAAATTAGGTTCGGGTTTAGTAAAAGACAACTTGTTTATAAATGGATCAATCTGAATGCGACCTGTTTAATAAATAGGTTAGGTGCATTTGGGTTGGGTACCCACCGGTTGACCCGTTTAATTTGATATATATATATATATATTACATTAAAAAAATATTAATTAAATAGGTGTACTATTTTCCATATTTTATGTTTTTTTGTTAAGATATTAATAAATAAAATAAAAAGTGCTGTTTTTTTTTTTTTTAAAAAATATGTCTATATGAAATTATTGAAATGTTTTAAAAAAAATTAAAAATAAACACATTCTTAATGGGTACCCGTTTATGATTTGTTTATTAAATGGGTGGATTTGGATTTGTATGTTAGTCCCCTATTAGTAAACAGGTCAATCCGAACCTGAACTCATTTACGAGCCATCCAAATCCGACCTACTAGCTCATTTGCCACCTCTATTTGTAAGTATTAGGGGTGTACAAGAAAAATAAAAAGGCTGAACCAAGCCATATAATCGAACAAAAAAATTGGTTAATCATTTTTCGGTTCAGTTTCGATTCAAAATTTTGATTTTATACTGTTAAAGTGCGGTTTCAATTTTGACCTTTCACTCACCGAGGTTAGCTGAATTCAAGTCACTCCCTCCCACCCTTAGTGTCGACTATTCCTCTTTCCCAAACCAGGCCCAAATAAACCTTGCCACCAAATCTGCTCGCACTTCACAGCTCTAGCTCCGGCCGCCAAGTCTACGGCCAACTATTGCTTTCGTTCGGCGGCCACCATTGCCCTTGGCTACTACACCTCCCCAACCCAGCAGCACTCACAGTTCGCCAAGTTGTAGCACCATCCACATGGCCGCACACCATTCCCCAACCCAGCAGCACTCACAATTCGTCAAGTTGTAGCACCATCCACATGGCCGCACACCATTGTGCTACTCTCTCATGTGTTCAAACCCTCAGAAAATCAATTTACTATATTTTGTTCTTTGGTTTTTCTGATCAAAGTTGGGGTTTTCTCATCGCAATTTTGGCCTTGTTCTTGCAAAACAATGACTTTTTTTCCCGTGTCTTTCGTGAATCGACAATCGTCACTTTTTCAATTTGTTTTAAATTAACATTATGCATTGATAATCTATTCTTTTGTTTCTTTTCACATACTTAGGATTAATTTATGGATGTTTACATGGATAAGTGTGTATGAATATATCCATCAATCACTCTTTATTTTCTTTTTCTTTGCTTGGATCAACAGTCGATATTCAGATACGGTTTAGATTTTACATTGATGATTGTAATAAAAAAATTTCTTTTCTTTTCCGTATAGTTGGAATTTAACTAAATGTTTGGTTTGATTAACACATAAATAAAAGGACAGCTTAGTGCACAAAGCTCCCACTTATGCAGGGTCCAGGGATATTGACCGAAAAATCCATTTAACCAAATTTTGGTAAACCGCTTGAGATACTTTGATTTCGTTTTATATTTTCTAATAAAATGAAATTTCTGTTTGGTTAACTATTGGAGGGTCATAATTTGGTTAATCAAACCATGTCTACCCTTGATAGGTAACATTTGGTTTATGGAATAAAAACACATAAAAAATGGAATTAGAGTGGAAATGGAATCGATTTTGGAATATCATTATCCTTCAAACGTGTCAATTGGGCAAATACATCCATAGTGATCAGGATGGATATCTCGTATCCGAAAAGTAGCAGTTCGCCCTATCAATCCTCAAGGGTCCAAATGACTCGATTTTCTTTCATAAACTATTTGTGTCAGTGGATTAGTTTGATCCAAAATTTGAGATAATGTGTATAAATGGAAAAAAGATTCATAAGTGGTTATTAATGGAGATGAAGTTACTAAATAAGGAATGCACATAGAATGACTATGGAACGGAATGAATAAAAGATAAATATTATTCAAAAGTGCCCTATTAAAATTAAAATTTTGATTTTGAATAATGCTTTATTTTATTTTTTAATTAAAAATATATATTTTTAAAACAAATGAACAAATAAGTTTTAGTTGTGGGGATTGCCCCCATAAGCAACCTTGCTAGAGATGCCCCACTGCAATTGGCTGGAAATAATAGAAGTAACTGGAGAAAAAGTTAGTTGTAGGACTTTTCGTGATCAGCTCGATCCAATGAACACTGTTTTAACTTTGGCAGCATTCTTTATTTCCTTCTTTGATTTGGGTTTTCAATGGATTGAGTTTCTCTATGTTTTATATTTTTTCTTCTTTGAAATTAATTCTCAAATTGAGTTCAATATTAAATAAAAAATCAGTTCGTATATTCATCCATTGAATTTAAAGATTATCATGCAGACCAAAATTTTAAATCTCCAAAACATATTATAACCACTTAACAACCACTTATTTCTAACATCACGCCTCGAGAATTCTGATTTTGAAGTAATTTCAAGCTTAAAATTGATTTTGGTTCAAAGAAAGCAAGCAATTATGATTTAGAACAAATTTCAATTTTGAGGACCTACTTACACTTTGATCTTAAGAAGCCTACTTCAATTTATGTGCTAGTCACAAATGAGTTCCACACAAATTTTTCTTCTCCTCCTCCTCTTCTTTTTCTTTTCAAAATCTTGAAACTCTTAAGGGTGAGAGTCTAGAGGACAATACGTATAGCCTCTCCTTTTTAACAAAATGAGCTCCCCCCTAGGCGGCCATAAATAAGCTGCCTACCCCCTTATTTATTTGATTTTTATTTTAAAGTTTTTGTTGCAATTGGTTGAAGACAATCTCCAATCAACAATTATTTATTTATTTATTTATTGTTTGTTTTGGCTGAAAAATCAAAGGGATGCCATGTGTCATAGAGGTTATAGGGGAATATGAGTAGCTTAGGGGTTGGGGGTTGTGGTGTATGTGAGTGCATGGAAGGCTTAGATTTGAGGCACTTTGGGATCAAATTAGGTGTGTGCATATGCATTAGTGCATGCATATGTCTGTAATGAGTCAAATAAGAGGCTAGATGAAATATGAATGATGAAATTAAATGTGATGAAGGTGAAATTGAATGTAGCTCGTGAAATTGTACATGTGAAGTTGGGTGTGTTATAAGAATTTAGATCAATTGTGGGTGTGTAATGTGAGAAGTATGTGTGAATTTGATTTCAATTTTGTGCATGTGGTGTCAATTTGTGTTTGACGTTGGGGTTTGAGACTAAATTGAGTTTAAAATGTGGGTTTGGTTGGGGATTCAATCTTTGGGATTCAAGGTCCAATCAAACTCAATTTAAGAGATTTAAATTTAATCGAGAACTGGAGTCTAATTTGTCATCAATTAGATCCTAATTTTAAGAATTAAGGTTCGATTGGATTCAATTCAAAAATTAGACCTTAATTGAGCCTCAATTTGAAATTTTAGGTCAAATTTGGTGGAAGCAAAGTTTTGTAGCCCGAGTTTAACATTTGTGTGAATCACTAATGTCTCTATGCTTTGTATGAATTTCAAACTTGGAATTGGATGGATTTGTGTATGTTTTGTATAGGTGAGCAAGCCATAAAGATGGAGCTTGTTGATTTGGTGTCTATCTTGTATTGTTAAGACTAAATATGGATGTGTTGAGTTGTGAAAATTGCATTTCAGAATGTGAAGGTGTAGGATGTGTGCGCAGTGAAGAACGAGATCCTTTCATTTTTTATTTTTTTTTTGGTGAATGGAAGGATAAGAATGACAATAGTAATGCTTCGAGGGAGACTAAACATATAAGGACCCTAAAGAGGGTGAGAAACCACTAGAAGATAGAGGAGAAACGGAAAGTTAAGGAAAAGAAGAGATCTTTTTGGCATTTTGGTATTATTCAAGAAATGACTTTTTTTTTTCTTTTTTTTCTTTTTTGATTTTCTAACCTCTTAAGACCTAAATGAATAAAAAATTTATGGGAGTTTTTGATGATTTTATTTAATCAAAATGAGACTAATCTGAAATAAAAATTATGTAAAAATGCAAAAAGAAAAAAGGCCAAGAGACCTTATTTAAAAAAACCACTCATAGATTTAGGGATAAAAAGACCCTAAATGGGTCTGTAAGGGCTTAAAGTAGACTTGGATGAAATTAGGCGTGTACGTAGATAACTTCTCGAATGGTTAGACGATAATTAAGTCACCTAAGTCGAGTGTTGTCACGTGCCCACTCAACGATCACAATTAGGTAATTGTTACCAGATCCTATGGCGTGCATAAAAATGGCATAAACAAAGGAAGCATGATTGAACTGCAACATTATGATCAATTCAAGCAAAACCGAATTTGTGGAAAGTAAATGTAATATTACAATTAAACTTGACTTTTATTTTTCACAACAATGAAACAATTAATTATACTAGCTATATAAAATATAATAAACTTTAGTTGGTAAATTTATATTGAAACATAATAATTTACTATATGATAAAAAATCTACTGTGTTATGATTTGTCAAAAAAAAAAAAAAAGCATAAATAAAAATTATATAAAAAAAAAAAAAAGTATCTTAATGAAGAATGAGCTTCATTTTGTATTCACATTTTCCTTTAAATTTTATGGAAGCATAAGAAGCAACTTTTTTTTTTTTTTTTTTCATGTTTTAAAGTATTACATTTAAATTTACTATATTGAATGAAAAATGATAGTAGAATGGAAAAGATGTCTAGGTTTGAGGTAGGATATATTTTAATGAATTTTAAGTTCTAAAATCCATTATTTTTAACGCTCCTTTCAAAAATCAAAAGATATTAGAGAAAGAAAGGAAAATATCAAGGAATCCATATTTTCATGTTTCGTATTGAGGAAAGTAAGAGAGAAAATAAAAAATACACCAAATTGATGAACAAAATTTTGATTTTACGCATTATTAGTATTTAATTTTTCTTAATTTTTAATTATATAAAAATAAACTTTCATTTTAATAAAATTTAATATAGAAGGAAAATATAATAAAAAATAAGTTTCCTCCTTATTTTTCTTTTCTTTCCTTTTCCAAATAAATCCCCAATCCAAACGGGCTGTAAATGAAATAAGGGGAGAAAGAGTGTAGGAAATTTATTAAACTAATATTTTTGTAAGAACCTGAACCGTGGTATGTGGATTTAATATTTAAAAGAAGGGTAAATTGGTGAATTGAGCATAATTCGTCGATGATGTCATATTTCGTCGACGAAGTCTCTTCTATTCTCGTCGATGAAATTTAGAGGCTCGTCGACGAGGAAAAGTCGAGAGATTTCAGGAAACGGAGGATCTCAGGTTCATCGACGAGGCCACCGCTTCATTGACGAAGGTAATGGCGGACTCGTTGACGAGGACGCCAATTCGTCGACGAATTCACCCGAGTCAAAGGCCTTTAAAAGATATTTTGGGGTTGCTTCTTGGCTAAGATTTGGAAATTCTCTCTCTCTCTCTCTCTCTCTCTCTCTCTCTCTCTCTCTCTCTAGAATTCGGAACTCTCTCTCTCCTCGATTTCTTCACCGTTCGTCGCCTGATTCATAAATCGGACGTTACTGCGAGGATCAGGGAAGGATTCTTTACGTTTCTAGCGAATCAAAATTTCGTTTCGAGCAATTTCGGGTTTTAGGCTAAAATCGAGATAAGGTTTGGTTTTCATTTCTATTTCAAAATATGTATAGTAGTACGGATTGTAAGCATGTATTGTACTGGAATTTGTAGGTTTCGGAGTCTCGGTTCGTAGTTTTGGGGACCGTAAAATTCGTAATTGGAATTCGGGTTAAGGAAAGGGGATTCTGTTTATATCAGTTTATTTTTGAAATCGGGATCGGTAAGCTTGTAGGCTACAATCGTACGTATGTTTTGGTAACTTATTTGGGGAAATCTATCGGGTAAAAATACGGAATTTTTGGGTTACAGTTTTCGGGGAAATTTGAGGATTTCGAGTATCATCTCTACTTTGTTTGGAAAACCGTTTGTTTTGTTTAAACTGTATTATTGAGATGACTATTATCCATATTTGCATAAACTGTATACTTGAATTGAAAAATGATATGATTTGCTGTAAACCAAATAAGTGTGGTATGTATGGTTGTATGTAATTGTTCAAGGTATTTTGTAAAACAGCTATGTGGCGGCTAATTACCGTACGCTAATATGTATAGGAGTGTGAGCTCCAAAATGATTCCAGGTTTTGTGAAATAGGCTAGGGGCGACTAATTACCGTGCGCCGAAACAGTTATGTGGCGGCTAATTACCGTACGCTGCGCCATGTACCGGTGTGAAAACCGTGGGCGAGAGTGTCCAGCTCTATATCCAAGGGTGTGAAATATCACTACGTATCCCGGCTGGTCACCGAGGGGTGTGAGTTACACTGTATGACAATGTAATCACTGTGAAGTTTCGGGTTTCATGGAGTAGTTGCGTGTTGGCAATGTAATCGCTGTGGAACTTCGGGCTCATGGAGTTGTTGCGTATTAGTATGAGCTATACCGTATTGGCAATGTAATCGCTTGAAGCTTCGGGTTTCATAGCGTAATTGCGTATTAGTGTGACGACACTAACCGTATGTTTTGGGTATCGTATGTACTGGAAAGCATTTGTGAAAATACTGGAACCATACGGAACCATATGAAAATATTTTCGAATTGTATCGTATTGTATAATGTTATGTTTTGCGTAAAATAACACTGATATGCCACACATTGATATAATCTGATTTCTTCCTTACTGAAAGGTGTCTCACCCCGAATGTACGTACAATATTTTTCAGGCCCATCAGGTAGCCGTAATTAGCATCCTAGCAATCAAAAGCGGGAGTGTCGTTAGCTGCTGTTAGTGCTTGATTAGGTACGAGATTTTGTAACCGGGTTGTCGTGATGGGTTTTTTAGAAACATGGAGTATGTACGGTATTTATGGGATTGTATATCTTAGTATTCTATGGGTTTGTGTATCCTAGTTGTGTACAGACTATAGTATGGTATGTTATATAGATAGATGAAGCATTTTTCGTTGCGTAATTGATGAGTATGGATGTATATGTGCATGTGTATAAGGGCATTCGTGTACCCCATGGGGCCGGACCCTCCTTTGGTATTATATCATGTAATTTTTAATTGATATAGAGACAAATTATATTACTATATTCACACCTGTAACTCATATGCGGGTTCGGGGCGTGACAATTTTGATTTAATATAAAAGAATACGTCAAAGAAACACGTGAGTGCGCCCATTGTAATGGAATTCTATGATGGGATTTGTGCGAGAAATGGTGTCTTTGAATTTAATAGATATGTTGTCATTATTGAATAAAAAAAAAAGTTCATGAACAAAAAATAATAATACAAATAAAGTTTAAAATAATTTAATGAAAGCACATGCTCTCTTACAATTTGTACAAAATTCTAGGTCCTATAATAATATTGCCATGTTGTGAAAAAGTGTATTATTTTTCATGCCTCAACTTAAATTTTATAAAAAAATAAAAAATGTATAGTTAATTATCCCTACATTTAGTAAATACCCAAAAGGAGAAAAACTCTTTGACCACTATTAAAAAAAAAAAAAAAAACTAACAAATAACTTTGTACAAAGTGTAACAAATTTAAGGACAAAAGAGATGATACAATTTTTAATAAAAATAAAATATGGATTTATGTTCCTATTAGTTGATTTTATCAATTCTTGTTCTATTGTTAATTGTAGAATTATTCATACTAAAACTTTGAAGATTTTCTTTTCTTTGTTTCTAATTTATATTGTCCAAGTGTGGCTCAAATACTAGGGTAAGAAGGCTTCCTAGTTAAAATATTAGGATTCTAGTTTTGGAAAATTAGATTTTGTATTAGAGATTGTAAGATGTCAAGGGTCGGATCTTACGAATTTCAACTTTCATTATCTCGTTAAATTAATTGTACGTATCCATCATTCATTATCAAAGAATTTTGAAAATCATTTTCAACAAGAAAGAAAAAGTAAATTTATTATATAATTATGTTCCTAAAATATTGGTCATAAATTCAAGATCATCATATTGTCGATGACAGGAAAATGAAACTCAAACTGGCAATGGCAGCAAACACAGATTCTCACCAAAAGTCATACCAGAAAATAATTACTATATAAGATTTTCTTTACTTGCACTGCCAATATTTAGGGTTTAATGACGACAATAGCTAATCCTACTACACCGAAAACAAAACAGACTGTATAAACAAAGCAGCAGTCACGCTGAGAAAGAGCTTATTTCATCTTAAAGCCATGGATGTGTTCAGCCCTCCTGCTTCAAGATTTGTACCTGAATTATACCTAATTGCTTAAACTGGAACAGTCCTTGAGGTTTCTTTTTCTTCCTCGTTCTCGCCGGAACAATCCTCCAGCGATTTACCTTTAGATTCCGGCACCAAGAAAGTGAATAGAATCCCCAAGAAATTCACCACGCCCAGAACAATAAGCGCGTTCCTCACCCCGATTCCCGGCGGATACCCTTTGTCCGTTTTTGTTTTGTCCTTGTCCTGAGCGGCGTACAGGAACCCGAAAGCCCCCACGATTGCTCCTGCTTTTCCGGCCGCCGCGGAAATCCCGTGGCACGTTGATCGTAGCCTCGCCGGGAAGATCTCTGCCGGCACGACGAAGGTTGTAGCATTGGGGCCGAAATTTGCGAAGAAGAAAGTGAGCGAGTAAATCACCACGAATCCGATTCGGTGTTCTTTCAAGGTCCAGTGATGGTAGGGGATGGCCAAGGCGAACATGAACACGGTCATGAAGAAGAAGCCCATCAATTGAATCGCAAATCTTCCGATTCTGTCGATGAAGGCGACGGTGAACCAATACCCAGGAACGGTGCTGCAAAGAGCAATTAGGGTTTGGGCCCTCGCGATTCGGAAAACCTCTTCGATGGCGTTCATGCTTTTTGCCTCCGGAATCCATCCAATCGCGCTGAATATGTCCTTCTGGAATAGATTCTGGCTGTAGAAGGCGATGTCCAGCAAGAACCATGTACTGGTGGTTCCCAGCAAGTGAAGCCCGTGCCGAATTAAGAACTCTCTCGAGAACAAACCGAAATCTCTCCCGTTTTCTTCAGTGATCTGCTCGATCTTCCCCTGCTCTGCTTCGAGCTCCACCTGCAAAACCTTCGACATATCCGCCGCGGCTTGTTTCGCGTTCTTGGCGACCAATGCCGTGTACCGGGCGGTTTCCGGCATCTTCATCCGCCAGTAGTAAGTTAGCAACGCCGGCACGGCGCCGAACATCAGAATTATCCGCCAGATGTAATCGGCCTGCGGGACAGTGGAGGCGAGGGCGTTGGTTTGGTAAGCCGGAGCAGGGTACCTCGCCTTAAACGCCGCCGAGAGTATGATTCCGACCATACCGCCAGTCAAAATCCCAAACCCCTGCATCGCGAACACGGCAGCAATGAAGGCTCCGCGAGTCTTCTTGTTGGCGTACTCCGACATGATGGTGGCGGAGAGGGGGTAGTCCCCGCCGATGCCAAAACCGAGCCAGAAGCGGAAGAAACAGAGGGTGGTCATGACGCCTTTGGCATCGTGGCCGAAGGAGAGGCCGGAGGCGATTGAGCAGATCACCATGAGCATGAGGGTCATGCCGTAAACCTTTTTCCTTCCCATCTTGTCGCCGAGCCAACCGAAGAAAAGCTGGCCGGCGAGGGTGCCGCAGAAGGCGACGCCGTTGACGGCGGCGGCAACATTGGGGGGCAGAGTGCCAGGCTTGGGGTCGCTGGTGTCGTGGTAGTAGATGCGGCCGAGCAGTTTGGTGACGAGGGAGATGCAGAAGAGATCGTAGGCGTCGGTGAAGAAGCCCATACCGGCGATTACGATGGCCGTGAAATGGTACCATTGGGTTTTGGCGACATCAAGTGCGTTGAGCACTTGCAGTGGTTCCTGCTTGGCCATTGTTGGATCCTCTCTTTTCCCACAAGCTCTCTCTGGCCGTCTCAGACCCTTCGTCTTCCTTCAAACTGGAATATGCTTGGGTCCAGTCCTGCAAATTTGGAATATGAAGGGGGAAGGTGAGGGATATACACCAAGCATCAAGATAAGCCGTCTGAGCCCTTGCAGTGAGAGAAGGCAGGTATTTAAAAGCTCTTCCATGGGACCCAGAATGTATTGACTTCAGCTACTGAGTTGACTCAGATTTTTTTTTTTTTTTATAAATATTATTATTATTATTAAAACAAAAGAAAAACACAAGTGATAATTTCAAAATTTTCATAAATCACATAAACTTCCAAATATTCAACTAATTTTCCTAATATTTGATTTTCAGAATATTTATAACTCTCAAAAAATTGTCTTAAGATTGTGTATTTTAGTAAATTTGAAGAAACAAAAATTTTTGAAATTTATTATTATTTAATTTTTTTGGGAGTTGGGAGAAGTGGGAAAATCTTATTAACTAATATAAAATCAGAACTGAATGCATAGTGAGTGACATTTTGTTCTCTTTCCTAGAGACTAAATGATAAGTTGCAAGATGAACTTTACCGAATTGATAACAAGTTGTAATATCTTGGTTGTTTTTTTTTCCTTGAAAATTCTAATATATGCATAAAATTTTAAAAACTCAAAATTAAAATCTTAATTTATCAATAATCACAACTGTCATCATATTTTTAAATTTTAAACATACACATAAAAATTTGAAAATTATTTTCAATTATTCTTCCGTGTTTAAAGCTTAAATCTTAAATCTTAGATCAAATTAGTTCAAGCTTCCATCTAATGAACTCATCATATTTGAAATTAAAAATTTAAATTTCAAATTGCCTAAAGTTCAAAAGTTGTAATTGTAGAGTTCAAGGAAATTCAGCATAAAGTACCCAATCCTTTTTATTTAAAAAAAATTATTATAAAGACTTAAAAACAAAATTTTTGTTATATTTATATAAAAAATTCAAAATTAAAACACCACGACTGATGACAAAAAAGGGATTGAGGGGGCTCTCAGGCACAAGCTCAGGTGGTAAGGATGGAAGCTAGATAGCCTTTAAAGAGAGGTATGTTTGGGATTCGGCCCTTGTCAGTTGAGTGCATATTCACGATTTGTATCCTACGTCAATGAAGGACACTGTTGACATAAGCGGAGTTTGGTGCCGTGCCGTGCCAAGGGGATCCAATTAGACTCGTCTGTGGTAGGAGACCTCGTTATTGACAAAAAATAAAAGGGGATTGAGGAGATAGAAGTAAACATAATGGGAAAGGGCTTTGAAGGACGTGAAATTTGCAATTTGGCATCAAACGAAAACTCAATAGGCACATTTTGGTGGCATGAGCCATGAGTTATGAACAGTTTTGGTGAAAAATTTAGACATAAATTGGCGATTGGGTTCACTCATTCATTCATTTTGATTGTGTGGCAGCCGCGGTGCTGTGCTGTGCTGTAGATAGGGAGGGCGCAATGACTTTTCAACGCGTTGGAACTCAGAGTCACATGTGAATGTGAATTGTGACTTGTGACTTGTGACTTGTGAGCCCGCACCTGGTTTTCCCAATAACATGACCGCATACGATTTGTTAAATCTCTCCTTTTAAATAAAATTTAGTGATTTGAAATTTGTTTGGGTCTATAAGGTAAAGGTAAAGAGATACATGAGCATAACATCATTATCATTTTATTTTTTTGAAAAAATAAGAGTATATCAATATGGATCTGACAATACTTTGAAAAAATGCTTTGTGCCAATAATTTGTGCACTATGAATTATATAATATAATGTTAGTGGGCGTACCTAGTAAAATAATACCATATGAGCAAGATGAATATTTCACTTAAATAAATTCAATTACCAACATGATATTTTATAATTTTATAATTAGTGGTTGTAGATCTTATATAGAGGATCGTTTTTCACAGATTGTATTCTGGTATCACTATATTATTCAGTGTTAATCTTATTGTAATTAAAATTTACTATCAATTAATTTTTTGAATTCGAGCATGTGTATTCATATGATAGCTATAATTATCAGGCTTTTGTGAATGTTAATACTATTTCAAGAAACGTTCTTTCATTCAACGCAAGGAGAGTCACTAAATTCAAACCAAGTTGATGCATCAAATACAAAATATTTCTTAAAATAATATCTTAACTATTATCTTATATACTATAACATAAATTTAGATGATGCATAAATTTGAATAATAGGTTAGGTATATGATGAACTCATGAACCTCTAATTCAACAACTAACATCTTTTTCTAAGAATTTATTTATAGTAAGCCCAAACGCGATAATGGTGGAGCATTTCTACATATTAAAAAGAATTATTTTTTTTTTGTGTACACATACTATAAATTAGTTTAATGAAAAATATGTTATATTCAAACTTGTACGCCACTTGTTTCAAGAATATTAGGAAAATTGAATATTTTTTATTTGTATTATTAATTTTATTATTTACGACTATATAAAAAATTTGTCATTTAGTTAAAAAAAGTCAAATTCATATTCAAAAACTAAAAAATTAAACAGCTAAGAAATATTGTAAACAAATAAAACATTTTGAGAATTTTATTTTTAAATTCTATATCTGCAATGTGGAGGATATATAAGTATTTGATAAAATATAGTAAGAATTCGATTAAATATAAATACAGAATACCTCTTAAATTTTATATATATATATATATATATATATATATTTTACAATTGAATTGATAAAATTATACAAGTGATACTTAAACCTATTGAGTTATACCTTTTATTTATATAATCTTTTTTTAACTAAAATTTGTTAAATCTGGTATATTATTATCATTTGTGCGACTGTTAAAGGTTTGGAGCCGATTTAGTTACAAAAAATTGTTTTTTTATTTTTTACTATTAATTTTCAAGAATTAAAAAGAAAACTTATTTATTTTAATATTTTCAACAACTGCACAAGAATGTAAAAAATAAGGCATCTTTTATTATTTTCTTCATTTTTGAAAAAACTGAAAAAATAACATAAATTCTTTGAAATTATTTTGAAATATAGAAATTAAAAATGAGAATTATTTTACAAAACTGAGAAAATCTTTTAATTGTGCCCTCTTATTACGGATCCTGAAAAGTTAAAAATAGAATGGAAAATTTATTTTATTTGGAAGGAAAATGACAGCAGGAGCACAGAACTCATCAAGGGTAAGACTGTATTTTCCCTTTTAATTACGCTTCCCTGTGTGAGAAAATTCTTGGTCGCAACAATGGCGGGGTTAATTAAAAACAAAGAAAGACTCAAAAAGAGATGCATCTTATTCAACCGACAACATCACATCACACGGGGGATTTCAGCTACAAAAAGAAAAGAAAAAATATATATATGGGTAAAATAAACATAGTTAATGAATTTTTAAAACGAACTTCAACGTCCAATTATTGAAAAAACATACAGCGCACTTGCAGTAGCCAAAAACCAGAGAGAGAGAGAGAGGAGATGATGACGTACCTGATCAAGGAGCCCCGGGGGAGGGGGGGGGGGGTGGTTTCGCTTTCAAAATATTGAGAGAGTTTGGTTATGAAAGATACAGCAGAATATTTGTGCGGAGCAGGACTGAGGAGGCTAGCCCACAGAAAGCCAGAAATCAAGAACCGATGATTATATATTGATACAGTCTCTTGAATCCCCAGAGAGAGAAGCGGAGAGAGATGGGAGTAGAGCGAGGAAAGTGGGGGAGGTTTAGTTCGATATTTGAATGCAAGCATTGAAGCGGGGAGCTGGGGATGGTTGGAATCTTCGGCATACGCATACTCCAATAATGTGGATACCTTAATTTGGTCAACCCTTCTGTTTAATAATAATACTATGCCATAATGCCACGCTCATCTCTCTCTCTCTCTCTCTCTCTCTCTCTCTCTCTAACGTGTATATATATATATATATATATAAGAATGCTTTAATTATTGAAATGGGGACGGAAGCTTTCTTGTGATTGCGGGCTAGGTGCAGCGGGTGCAATGGCAGGACGGGCGCCGTTCACATCACTAATTTAAACATCATAGGAAGCGTGTGCATCCACTGGCTAAATGGTCAACCTTATCACAAAAAAAATGGCTACTCAAAATGATCAATTGAACATTGACACTGCACCTTTTAAAAAACACTCTCTCTCTCTCTCTCTCTCTCTCTCTCTCTCTCTCTCTCTCTCTCTCATTGTATATATATATATATATATATATATATAATTATTGAAATGGCATGGGGACGGGGCTTTCTTGTCGGTGCGGGCTAGGAGCAGCGGATGCAGTGGCAGGGCGGGCGCCGTACACTTCACCAATTTGAATGAACATCATAGGAAGCATGTGCATCCCCTAATGGTCAACCTTACGACTACAAAAATTTCTACTCAAAGCAATGCACCTTTTAAAAAAAATACTTAATACTCTAATTTAATTTTTATTTGGTAAAAAATTAAATACCTTTTAAATAAAGATATGAATAAAAATGAGCAGTGATGAATTGGATAAAATGCACTTGTTATGCCAACCCTTGTTAGAAGTGTATGACTAGTTACCCTATTTCATTGAGGGTGAATGGTGAAATAAGGAGTGGAAGACAATCATAAGGAGAATGAAAAAAAGGGAGGTGAAGGAGCTTAGATTAAATGGAAAGAAAAAGAATTTCTTTACAAGTTATACCTAGAAAAGCCTTCAATTAGGCGAATTAAGAATGTTTGCAAAACATTATATGTCCTCAATGAGTTTTGGAGTCAAATAGTTGAAATGGATACATTTTGGCACTTCTACTCCCACCTTCTCAATTATAATAAAATAGGGACCCTACAAACTTTTTAATAGCTCAAGAGGCTTGAGGCAGGGTCTAAGCCATTTATTAAGGAAAATAAGTGATCTCAACCTTTTTTTCTTTCAAGATTTTCTATTGAAAATAGTTGGGAAATATGAACATTTCTTACATCTTATTTTCGGATGATACTATCTTATTTTGTAAAGACTCCCTTCAAGAGTTGCAGAATCTCAGGTCAGTACTCCTATGTTTTGAAGCAATTTCAGGCCTCAAAATAAATCTCTCCAAAAGTAATCTATTCCATCTTGGTGATGTGCAATTCAAAGAAGAAGCTCTAGATATCTTTAATTGTAAAATAGGTTAGTTCCCCCTACCTATTTGAGATTACCACTAAGAGCTAAGCATGGAAATAAGAAGAAACAAGTAATGTGGAAGGCTCGACTCCTCTTTATTGGTGGAATATTAACACTACTTATTCGTGTTAGGGATTTATACTGAAAGACATGTTTTATGCAATCGGTTTTAGTATTCATTAATAACTTCAGTTATTCTATTTTAATGAGAATTTTTGTGAGTAATGTTTGTCTGACATTATTTATTTAATGATTATGTATGTATGTCGTTTATTCTATATAGTAGGTGATCTAATGTGTAGAGTACGATTTATACACAGAAGATTAGATCGTCAGTTTTTATAAAACATAAGTTTATTGTTCACAGTCTTAAAAGAAATTGGACACACCATTGTTGGGACTATAGCACAAGGTTTTAATAGGTCTGTCTTGACTATTGGGAATGGTACTGTAATGACCCAAAAATTCATACCATATATATATATTTACATTGTCAAACTATATTTTTTAACTCTAATACTCTGTATACATATACATATCATCATCACAGCCTAGAGTGGGTGTTGTGGTAAACTGTGCATTCCATGTATAATACTATGCAGCGGAAAAACATAAATATCAAACTATAACCCAAAATACATAATACCAGAGTACTACAGATCCACCATATACATATATGTACACCTTTCCCAAAAATCCCAAAATGCTAAGGGATCTACAACTCAGCCCAAAACTATGTCGACTCAGTTGTCTCCTCTATCTTTGAGTTGGCCCTGCATATCTCTTTGGGTTATCTGAAATGTTTATGATGTTGGGGTGAGACACCTCCTAGTAAGGAGAAACATGTTATACTAGTGTGTGACATATGAGTTTATACGCAAAACATAAACTTTTATTAAAACTATAAATGAGATATCATGTAAAAGTATCTGTACTATAACCATCATCTATGTCATTTAAAATATAGTAATTCTAAGTTAATTATTCAAACATACTTCTATCTATAATTTATAATCTCTGTTTTTTGTGAATGTTGTATATGTATATAGTTATGAAAACTTCCCTAGATGGTTGTATGTCTTGATTTAACCCCTCATGATAGGGTTGTGTGGCCCATAGGTGGGACTAAACACTGGTTGGTCTACCAGTGCTAGTCTAATTGTATTTATGTATAGTCTGTAGCAAAAAAGGTCTACTCCACCTAGTTCGAATGCCAGGGTGCCCTTTTGTAAGAACCCGAACCATGATATATGGGTTTATTGTGTAAAAGAGGGGTAAAAATGGAATTTGCACAGATTTCGTTGACGAGGCCATAATTCGTTGACGAAGGTAGAAGGCTTTTTGTCGATGAAATTCAGAGATTCGTCGATGAAGAAAAGCTGAGAGGTTTGGAAAAATTTAAATATCAGGGTTCGTTGATGAAATCGCTGTCTCGTCGACGAAATCCATGAAGACTTCGTCGACGAAGACACCAATTTGTCGACGAAGCCCCTAAGGTCAAAGGTCTTTATAAGGATATTTTAGTTTTCTTCATTGCTAAGTTTTGGTTTTTCCTCTCTCTCTCTCTCTCTCTCTCTCTCTCTCTCTAAAACTCTCCCTCCACACTCTCTCTCTAGTTTTGGTTGCCAATTGTTGCCCGGTTCGTGGATCCAAGGTTACTGCGAGGATCAGTGAAGGATTCTCTATGTTTCTAGTGGATCAGAATCTCGATTCGAGTGATTTTGGGTTTCGAGCTAAAATCGAGGTAAGGCTCGGTTTTTGTTTATGATTCAGTATATGTATAGTAGTACGGATTGTAAGTATATTTTGTACTATGGTTCGTAGATTTTGGAGTCTTGGTTCATAGTTTTGAGGATCGTAAAGTTAGTAGTTGGAATTTGGGTTAAGGTAAGGGGATTTTATTTATATCAGTCCATTTTTGAAATCAGGATCGGTAAGCTTGTAGGCTACAATCGTATGTATGTTATGACTACTTATTTGGGAAAATCTATCAAGTAAAAATGTAGGATTTTCGGGTTATAGTTTTTCGGGAAAATTGGGGATTTTGGGTATCATCTCTATTTTTTTTGGAAAACCATTGGATGCTTTAAAATTGTATTATTGAGATGATCGTAATCCGTATTTGCATAAACTGTATACTTGAAATTGTAAATGATATGAATTGCCGTAAACCAAATAAGTGTGGTATGTATAGGTGTATGTATTTGTTCTAGGTATTTGTAAAACAGTTATGTGGTGGCTAATTACCGTACGCTGAAATGTATAGGAACGTGAGTTCCAAAATGTTTCCAGGTTTTGTGAAATCATCTAGGGGCAGCTAATTACCATACGTCGAAAGTGACCGGCTCTATATCAGAGGGTGTGAAATATTACCAGTCTAATTCCGGTTGGTCACCGAAGTGGTGTGAGCTATATGCTACATCATATGATGCAATGGATTCCCTGTGGGCCTAGGTCGTTGCAGCATAGTTGTACATGTGGCAATGTAATCGGGG
This sequence comes from Malania oleifera, assembly GCF_029873635.1. NCBI lineage: Eukaryota > Viridiplantae > Streptophyta > Magnoliopsida > Santalales > Ximeniaceae > Malania > Malania oleifera. Next base: position 31,950,272 of record NC_080419.1, on the reverse strand, counting down.
TGAGACTAGGTGACCTTGTGTAGTTGCGTATGTAGCAATGTAATCACTATTGGGCCTGAGTCATAGATCTTCGTAGTTGCATATGTAGTAATGTAATCGCTATGAGACTAGGTGACCTTGTGTAGTTGCGTTTGAGGCAATGGATTCACCATTGGGCCTTGATCGTCGCAGCATAGTTGCGTATGTAGCAATGTAATCTCTGTGAGATGAGGTGACCTAGTGTAGTTGCGAACTAGTGTGACGACACTGACCATATGTATGTATGTATGTATGTATGTATGTATGTATGTATGTATGTTGGGTATCGTATGAACTGGAATGGTATTATGAAAATACTGGAATTGTATGTATTTGTATGAAACTGTATGAATTGTTTCAAACTGTATCGTATGTATAGTATTATGAAGTATGTAAAATGACACTGGCATGCCACACACTAATATAAACTTTTTTCTTCCTTACTGAGAGGTGTCTCACCCCGAATGTACGTACAATATTTTTCAGGGCCTTCGGGTAGCTGAAACTAGCATCCTAGCATCCGAAAGCGAGGGGTGTTGTTTAGCTACTACTAGTGCCTGATAGGTACGAGTTTTTGTAACCTGGTTGTCGTGATGGATTTTGTAGACTCCCGTAGTATGTATGGTATTCGTAGGGATGTATATCCTTGTATGGTATAAACTCTGGTATGGTACTGTTTATGTATAGAAAGACCGTATTCCGCTTGCATATTCTGATGAGTATGGACGATTGTATGTATGTATGTAGGGCATCCGTTCACTCTACAGGGCTGGACCCTCTTTTTATGTTGTATCATGTATGTTTTAATTGATACAAACACAGGTTAGGTTACTTAAATTCACCCCTGGGTCCCATTTTCGGGTTTGGGGCATGACACCTCTACTCTACTTGTACGAACTCGACCTAAGTAACATGGACTAAATAGGTAAGAAAAGGGTAAAAAGGTAAATTTTGCAGGTGTTGTCAATGAAGCCATTGTTCTCGTTAACGAAGGCCCTCATACTCTTCGTCATCAAAATTTAGAGCCTTATTGACGAAGAGATACCAAACGTGTTGTAAAATATTGGAATAGGGTTCGTCGTTGAAGGAGCTGGTTCGTTGACGAAATGTGTGGATGATTCGTGGACAAAGGTGCTGTCTCGTTGACAAATTGGACCAGGTCAAGGGTCTACAAATAGGATATTTTATTGCTTCATTGCTAAGAAACCTCAAAAACCTCTCTCTCTCTCTCTAGAACTCAAATTCTCTCTCTCTCTCTCTCTCTCTCTCTCTCTCTCCAGGATTTTGGGCCATCTGTTTCCGGAATCAACGATCTGACGTTACCACATAGATCAAGAGGAGAATCTCTTCAAGTATAGCAGATTAGAATCTCGTTTTGAGGATTTTTAGGTTTTGACCCAAAATCGAAGTAAGGGTCTGATTTTTTTTTTTGTTTCGATAGATCTGTAGAGAATAGTATTGTAAGGAAGTATTATTCTTCTTTGTTTAGATTTTGGTGCCTCAATTCGTAGTTTTAGAGTCGTAGAGTTCATATTTTGGTATTCGGGAAAAGGTAAGGGGGTTCTGTCTATATCAGTTATTTTTGAAATCAGAATGAGTAAACATGTAGTTTACGATTATATGTATGTTTTGGTTACTTATTTAGGAAAATCTATTAGGTGAAAATGCGGAATTTTTGGATTATAGTTTTGGGGAAAATTGGGGGTTTCAAGTATCGTCCCTATTTCTGTTGGAAAATCGTACATTGTATAAAACTGTAGTATTGAGATGACCATACCTGTATTTGTATTAAACTGTATTCTCGAATTGAAAACAATATGATTATTGTATACTCAAATAAGTGTGGAATGAAATGTTGTATATAAAATGTTCCAGGGTTTTGTAAAACGGTTAGGGGCAGCTAATTATTGTACGCTGATGGGTATAGGAACATGAGTTCCAAAATTGTTCCAGGTTTTGTAAATCAACTTGGGGCGGCTAATTGCCGTATGCTGACGCCATGTCTTAGCTAATTTTCGTGGGCGAGAGTGTCCGACTTTATATCCGAGGGTGTGAAATATCGCCTGTTTGTTCCGGCTGGTCACCAATGGGTGTGAGTGGACACCGTACTGGCAACGATATTGCTGTGAGGCTTCGGTTATTGTAGGGTATCAGGTGCTTGAGTGTGACAACACTTACCGTATCTCTGGTATCGTATGTATTAGAACTGAATTGTGAAAATACTAGAACTTTATTGTGTTATGTTTTATGTTGAAATAACACTTGTATGCCACACACTGATATAACCTACTTTCTTCCTTACTGAGAGGTGTCTCGCCCCGAATATACAAATATTTTTCTAGTCCTTTGGGTAACCGAAACTAGCATCCTAACATTCGGGAGCGTGGGTGTCGGTTAGCTACGTAGAGTATTTACGTAAGTACGGATATCTGTAACTGGGTTGTCATTATTGGGTTTTGTAGACACATGGGGTATGTATGGTATTTTGGAATGTGGATTCTAATTATGTACAGACTTTGGTATGGTACGTTGTATGGTATGATGTATGTATAGAGAGAACATTTCTGCTGCGTATTTGATGTGTTTGGATATCTATGTGATTGTGTATACTGTTATGTGTACTCCACGGGGTCGGACCCTCATTTAAAGTAGTATCATGTATGTTTTAAATGATACAGAGACAAGTTAGGTTACTATATTCACACATGGGACCCATTCATGGGTTCGGGGCGTGACACTACCATTGGCACAATCGGCATTCAACACCATACTCTATCTGAGATGTATGGTTGCACTGTCTATACTATATTGCTACGATACTGTACTCTATAAATTGCTCTGTTCCATCAGGGTCTAATACTATATACTACTATTTCTATATATTATCTATCTATTTTACTATGATTCTGTATCAACTATATTTACCATGATGCTGTAATTCTCTATATTAACCATGATACTATAATAACTATATTTCTTTATCATCTGTAATTCTGTATGTCATGGTTCTATGCTCTATATATCATGGTTCTGTAAAACTCTGTATAATCGTGGTTTTGTAAAACACTGTATAATCATGGTACTGTAAAACATTTTATATTCATGGTTCTATAAAACACTGCATAATCATGGCTCTTAAATAAAGCTGTATAATCTATATAGCGTAATTCTATAAAAACCATATAATCATAATTCTGTAAATCTATATAAAATTTTGTAATATTCCAGTAATACTCATGCCACACAGCTAAATAAAACTCATTAAATATAATATGTGATACTGTATAATTTTCATGCTCTGATCTGTTCAAAAATCATACTCTGTAACTTATAATCAAATAATATGCTTTACTGATAAAATTTCTAATTTAACTGGCATAACATATTTCCCTAACTTGACTTTTTGAGGACTATTTATTATTTTTCTGTTTTATGCTTGTGGCATTCGTAATTTCAACGCCCTGAAATTATACACATGTATTTCTCTTGTCAATTAACTGAATTTCTCAGAATTATCATATTCACATTTTTCTCGAACCCGCATATTCCTAGTTTATCTACTAAATATTATCATTTTTACCTTATTTTCTGGGAAAATACCTGCCGAAACTCTAAATCATGCCTGCAACTTTGTACCATAACCCTGTATTTCAAAAAATTCCAATTCCTTAGCTCAACCCTAGAACTATATTCATATTCACATTCATAATCTTATACATCCATTAACCCAAATAAACTTTCCAATAAATACCCAAACTACACCCTTACCTTGGTTTTGGGTTGGTGCCCCAAAACCCCAAACTAAAATTTCACTCCACCTAAGTTGTTGAGAATCTTGCCAGGAACCTTGTGGTGGTACCTGCTCGTCGATTCGGGCTTAAAACGGAGTAGAATTTTAGAGAGAAGGGGAAAAGGGTTCATGGGTTTAGTGAGAGAGGGAGAAGAAAAATTTTATTTTCTTCAAATGAGGCTTGCAGGATTTCTTTAGAACTTGCACTGGCAAGAAAAATGTCGCCTGTTTTCTTGAACTCCCAGAAAATCGTTGCTGGTTTTCTAGTTAACCGACCTAGAAATTATTGTTTACCCGTTACCCAGCTACGGTAAATTACCAAAACCGCTGCCGATTTCCTTTCCCCTTTAGAAAATCAACGCCGATTTTTCTCCTGCCTTAGCCAAAAATCCACTTTTCCTTATTTATTTTATTTTTATATTTTTCGAGTCCCTGTAGGTACAATTCCAACTCCTTGTGCTCGTACACTTTGTGTGTATTGAACAGGACTGTCTTGGGGTAATTATTTTTATACTGACTATATGAAACAATTAATATCTCATGGTTATTATGAGTGCTTATGCTCTTAATCCTGATATGATTGTTGGACATGTGCATATAGTGTTTATTACTTTGATTCATAGAAGAGTGAGATACTTTATAGGTCAAAATACTCAGTGAGTTGGGTGATGACATAATGTGTATGGTGAAGATTAATTATTGATGGAATCCACGTCCCGGTATCAAGATTGATGATACCCCATTGAGGAAGTTTATAAGTTTTGATTGAGTCAAATCCTACAGGTGGATTTAGAATCCGGCACATCAAATAAGTTAAGTAGAAGGTCTTAGGGAATTAATATGTCAATTAATTAAATTTTCAGTAAATTTAATAGACAGGTATCTATAATCTTTACGTGGGGAGATAAATAAGCATTTAATAATAGGAGTTCGGAATTTAATTTCAAATATAATAGGGAGTGCAATTATAATTCTTTAGTGGTATGAATTATAATTAACGTAATTAAGGATGAATTTGGATCGAATTAGGAATTCTTAATTACGTGGGTAGCCCTAGTCATATTTGCCCCGAGGTCCCTACTGTAGCCTATATATACGCGCTCCATTTAAATTTATTTTGTGAGTGAGGTTATTATTGGTGGTATTTAAGAGATTCCTTTGGTGTGGAGTGGACTTTTTTTTGTCAAGCCAAAGGCACCATAGGGGAGTATTATTTTCTAATGATGAGTAAAGATGTCGTTGATTTGGCTGATGATTAATGAATAATGACTAATATCCAGTTTCATTTTTTTTTTTTTTTAAATTGACCTGATAATTGTGAATATATATTTCTGTTTTGGCAGTCTGCGAGACAAATGGTAATGCATGTTATCGGTGACATTTAATTGGAAAATCATTATCTAAAGGTCTAACAAATAGCCTACTGAGAATTTTATTAGATCATTGTTCTATATTAATGGATGGAGAAGGTAGTAGCCAATGTGAGGGCCCTTTTTGGTTTGATAATATAATGGCTGAAAGAAGCAGCTTCCAAGATCTCATGAGAGAATTTTGGGGATCATCTCAATGGTAGGGTAATCCTAGTTGTACACTTGCAAATAAGGTAAAGGAGAGTAACAAATCTGAAAGATGGAAGTTCTTGTTTGTTTAGAACATATTAAAGAAAGTCATTGCAGATATGTTATTTGATCTTGATAAAAAGTAAATGGAGATTGGGCTATGAGTGGGAACAAGCAATTTGTAGAATGAATGGAAAATCTAGTTTGAATACTGAAATTTGGATATGAACCAGTTGAGGCTGATATGAAGCAAAGGGGGTTGTCCTTGGGATTGTTTTATATTTTGAACCAATGACCAACCGTGTAGAACCACTGGCTAGTCGAACCACTTGGACCGGTGAATTAAACTGGGGGTTGGGTTGGTTATATTAAGGTTATATATATATAGAATGATGAAATTGATGATGATTATGTGATAATTGTTACTATCAAAAGCCAAACAAGTATTAGAAAATAACGAGAGAAGATTTTATTAATTCATAAATATTGAGGAAGAGAGAAAAGAGTTTTGATTCAATTTAGAATTAATTCAAGGTAAAAGAGTTCAAAATTTGACTAGATCTATAAAATTTGATCAAATTTAGAATTTGATTATATTTCTATATATGGTTGTCAAATAGTAATTTGGGATGATGTGAATCAAAAGAGGTTAACACAAAGGAACAAAAGGTTATGCCAGTGTTAGATTTTGGGGGACTGGAAATGCAAATTAAAGTTGTTGGGTGTTGATTCTATAGCAAGGGGTATTAGAGCGTGATATTGATCTAATCCTTCTGTCAGTATTAGCTATCAATTTTGATAAGATTGTTTACGAGTTTTAACTCAAACTTGTTGGGTTGATGATAAATTTTATTTGAGGTTATATTTAGCAAATTTTGAGGACGAAATTTTTATAAAGAGGGGGGAGAATGTAATGACCCCAAAAATATTTAGGTGTAGTGATTTCAAAAGTAAAATAAAATAAATAATATAATATAATAATCTATTAATATAATATAATATAATAATATTATATATATCAAATCCTGAAGCATATGCTTTAGGAAGTTACTTCCCGAGATGAAAAAAAGAACAGAGAGATTCTCTCTCTCTCTCTCTCTCTCTCTCTTCATTTTTTTCGACGGATTTTTGCCGATTGAAGATTGGAAAATACCACTGGATTCCATTCTCAGCTACCAACATTTTAACTCGAGTGGATTCGTGATCAGGGCATCATAGGCACCACTGCTGGGATAAGGTAAACTCTTTCTTTCCTTAATTTCTCTCAAATCTTCAGCCAAATTAATGATCAAACACCACCATAGGGTCCTAACTTAGATTTTCGTCATTTTAATGGAGCAGATTCATGGTTTGGGGATCATAGGCACTTCTCCTGAGATAAGGTAAAATGAATAAATTATGTCAATTTATTTTGAGAATATTCCCGATTAAATTGTAGTATTTGGTTTCAAGAATAATATACATGATTTTCTGAGTATTTAAGCTTATGGGAATAGTAATTCCAAATTATAATGCGTATGTTTTGGGGAATAAATTTTAATTAAATTAAACTGCAGGGTTTTGATCAGATCGGGATTTCTTGGGAATATATTCGAATTAAGTTAAATTCTAGGGATTTGATCAAATTATATTTTTTGGGAATATTTTGGAGTTAAATTAAATTTCGAGGATTTGATCATATTCGGGTTTTTAAAATTTATTGGGGATTAATTTTTAAAATAGGGAATTGATCATACGTGTGTTATAATTAAATTTACCAATTATGTATTTTGAAAATTTTGCAGGCAATTGGTGAAATAATAATTGTAGAATAAATCATGTGGCATGAGATTTAATTATATTTTATTGCATAATTGAATCTGAGTATTTTTGTAATATATCGTGGAAAAAAATGTGATTTATACTGATTGATGAAAATACTGGAAATGTGAGAAATGGTGAAACTTTGAAAATGACGACTGAATGTCGATATTGATTTGATGACTAAGTGCCTGGTTTTGATATGATGACTCTATGCTGAGATTTATTTGACGGCTAAGTGCCGAGTTTTGATATGACGGTTGTATGTCGAGAGTTTGATATGATGGCGGAATGTCGGGTTTTTATATGACATATTTTATACTAAATGACGAAATGAGTTTAAATAACAATTTTTATTACTTAAATTGCATTATATGGTTTAAGAACCCTGAGGACCAGATGTGATGAGAGCACGATACCGTTGCTAGTGATTATGATAGTACAACCACACTGTTGTAGATAGAAGTGTTGGTAATGAAAAGTCAATTTGGACACGGAAGGGTTGTGTACCCCCTAGAGTTTAAACCAGGCCGAGTAGGCAAATCGGACTTGTAGACATAAGGTTTGACTTAACTTGATTGTAAGCCAACCAGGGCTAGGTCCAGTCTTCGGACTGCACAACTCGATAATGGGGGTTTATACATGATGATGTTGTATGTCCAAAAAGGAGGTTTCTTCTATGCATATTTGTAAATTTATGTTAATGATATTATTTACTAAACTTATTATATTGTGAAGAAAATATGTATTTCCAACTCTATAGGTGTGAGTTATAGTTTGTATGAGAAAGTTATTAATAGTAAAGTACTAAATGTATTTTACATTGTGGTATTACATGTAATTGGGGTGAGGTAAACTCTCCGCCTGAGGGCTTACTGAGTAAAGTGAGTGCCTTGATAGGTATTAGTTGTAGCCACGCCCAAGTTAAATGGGCAAGGTTATATAAGGTATTAGAGCAAAAGGGCACTACATGTTATGGGCTTGTAATCTCCCCAATTCTCGAGAACTCCCGCTTATAAATAATGGTGCATGTGTGAGTATAGTCTATAAATGCATTAACAGTTAAAATGGTTATATTTTGTATACACTAATGATAATTTATTCCGTCTTATTGAGAAGTGTCTTACCCCATCATGATCAATTATTTTTCACATGTCTCGTGGAGTATGGCAGGAATCAGAGTAGCGCAATGGAAGCGTGGGTGGGACTAGATAGAGAAGTTTAGATTAATTGTTAAATTTTTTAATTGTGGTTTATCTTAAAATTTCCAAGGATGTATTAAATTTGTTATGGAGATATTCTTGTAATAAAAGGTTTTTAATACTCTGGTATATGAATATTGAGGTCTTTCGCTATAAATTATTTGGTATCAGATATTTATTTTTAAGTAATACTCCGAGCCCTAGTTTCGGGTTCAGGGCGTTACACATTTGATCTTCCTCTCAATTTAGTTTTCCACTTTATCTTTCCATAGTTTGAACATGGCAAATGTCTTTGACTTGTGCCGTATGAAGTACACCTAGACCTCTTGTGAGTAATCATCAATAAAACTCACAAAACACATATGTCCTCCTCATGATGCTACCCTTACCGGCCCCCAAACATCTGAATGAATTAAGTCAAGAATTCCCTCTGTCTTGTGTGTGCCTGTCCAAAATTTCCCAATCCATCGAACTTGACAATGTCGAACTTCACGGAAGAAATCCCGACCATTGTAACCCATAGCTTTGATACCAATTTGTTGTGTATATTAATGCGTGCGAAATCAGATTGTGCAATGCAACAACTGACAATGAACAATACGAAAACATTATCACACACAAATTATATGAAAGTAGTAAACAATGACATAAGAATTAATATGGTTCGGCAAAATGCCTACGTCCACAGGAGCAAGTAACGACTGAAATTCACTATCTATCAAAACCAGGGTTACAACATTGTATTTATGCTAACCCTATATATATAGTGGGATTAGAAAGTTCCCTAAATACCCAGGCCTGTATCAATCTCCGGAGGATTTGCCTTTGAATCCCCAACCTATTGATCTTCCTAATTCAAAATTAAAAAATAGCACCGAACAAAACCATCGACGGTTTCCTTCTAAAATAGCTTATGTCTGAAATCATCGATGTAACCATCGATGGACTCTACAAAACCTTCGATAGTTTCTTCCTAACTTGGCTACTGCCTGAAACCGTCAACTCACTATGCAAAACCGTCGATGATTTTTTTCAGACCAACTTCCTTGTTTTTTCTTTTTTTTTTTCTCAGCATACTTTCTCTGTGCACGTGTTCCACTTGATATGAGTCATATTCTTAATTTGCCTAATAATTGGTAGATATATAATAATAATAATAAATTCAAAATATTAATTGTAATCATAAATTTGGATTGTGGTCAAACATTAAAGAGCCTAATTATTGTAGTTACCTTCCTAAGTGATTTTTGGATGACTGGGTGACCTTTGTCGCTTGATGAGTACATGACCCGGTGATGCATTTGCAGTGATGAATTTATAGTTCACTACAAATATTCTCTATTTTATGTTTGCCTCTCGCTTCATGAGTTTAGGTGCATCTTTGTAGCTAAGTGTAGTATTGGGCAAATGAACTTTGAGCAAGGTGATGGTAGATGTAGACTTTCGGTCACCTAATCCTTCTTTCATCTTTTAGAATTGCTTATTGTCTGGTGAGATCACATAGTGCATCCTTTGTGATTCGAGGTTTAACTTTCTAGATTTTTTTGCCTTGCCATTGCTTTATTGAAACCCCCCTTTTCCTCCTATTTTTCATGAATTTAGCCTCTTCTAGGTTTTCTTGCTTTATTTTGTTAATCTCTAACTTTGCCCCCACCACACGCAAGTCATTCACCCTTTCCTAGTGAATCATCCTTCCTATCGAACCAATTATTCATTACTATGTGTGGGCTAAGGGTTTTAAAGAGATTCTTTTCAATTATCTCCTCTAAGATTCATAAGGAGAGGATACCCTTCGTCATTGGCTACTCCTCCAAAGGCAATGTTGGAAAATGTGATATGGATATTATCGTTATCACTTTCCGATGGAGTCTCATTTTCAGTGAATAAAGTAAAATCCTCCTCATGAGGCTTAATATGATTGAGGCAATGTCTACCACTTTCTTGATGGGTTAGTAGGTGGATTTCCATACTCTTGATGTTTTTTCATTTGTCTCCTGAGGAGTACAATTCCTATCTAGATGTTCTTGCTAACAAAATGAATTGTTCTACTAAAGATGCATCGCTTAGGTTGAGGCCAAAAGAGGTTCGAAGCCTGTTCTCCTAACTACGCAATCAACAATATAGAGAGACTCGATAGTTGGCTAGGGAAGCCTTAAGACTTTGATAGTCACTCAATGATCGTAGGGTGGAACAATATTTACAGAAAGGTAATTTGATTAAATTTTAGAATCAAATTGTTGGATTAATGCATGAACACCTCGAGATTGGTATCATTTGAAAAGATGGGTGTGTGGGGCTACTAGTACTTTCCCTTCACATAAATGTAATTTCAAATTTGGATTTTGGTACGCAGACCATAGACTGTTAGTTTTTTGTACTCTAGGAGTAGTTAGTAGACCTTAAAATTGAGAATAATAAAATTAGGCATTCTAGCCTAACCTATGACAAAGAAGGTTAGTGGCGACTTTGTTGACATATTTTGTCTCACATGTTATCCTCCAATTGTAGTTTCACAATTTGAGTTCACCATCAGTTGAGATGGTTCAAAGATTAACTTTGGTAGAGGTAAGTCTTTGGAACGTATTGACAACAATACAACAGCTAGTGCCTAATCAACCGACTTGTGAGATAGGTCGATCGGTTTAAGTAATAAATTGATTCTAACAAGAAAAAAAAAAATTGTTTTGCTTTAAACTGTATAAATATGCCCCATTTGCCCATTCTTTAGAGAACTCAAAAATATTATGCGATCTCTTGCATATTTCTTTGAGATTTTTTATTTGTACTTCAAATTATAAATTTTTCCGAAGAATTCTTGTTGCATTAAAAAATTATTTTATTTTTTTAAAGTAAAGGTTGGGTACAACATGTTTGGTAATAAAATTTTTTTTAACTTTTAAAAGTTTGTTTTTAACTTTTTTGGGAGTTTAACTTTTAAAAATTAAAAGTTTGTATAACTTTAGTTTTTAGAAAACGTAATTAGTGCATTCATACTTCTGCAATATTTGAAAAAAATATAAAAATAACAACATAATGAGATTATTTTTTGGAAAAAAAAAAAACTACCATTTAGCTTTTAAAAGTTTCAAATTCTTAATTTTTTAAAAAATATTTTTTAAAAAACAAAATTTGACTCTTCAAAAACTAAAAAAAAAAAAAAAAAACCATTTACCAAATAAATTATACCCAAGTATTACTTCAAAAAAGAATGAATGAAAAAAACAGAAAGAAGAGACACTGAAGCATAAAACGGAGGCCAAAGTCGCCATTATATAATTGTTCAATTGCACCAATTCAACATTCTCTACCTAAAAAAAACCAAGGTAACATGGCCCCTCTATTAAAATCATGCCACGATTTTAGTGTTCCTTAGATAAGTTTAAAAATAAAAAGTCATGCCACAGTAGTTTGTGTGAGGTCAAATTGCTGATGCAACATAATTTTAGTAGAGGGACTATCCTATGGCATGTAAGTCTTGATTCAAATTAATGCTAATGTGACATTTTGTAAGTAATGAGTTCCAAATCTTACGGGAGCAATCTGTTCACATAAAATTTAAAACTCATAAATTACAAGATGTTGTATTAGACTTCATACAAATGAGAAATATATTTTGGTGTGACTCCCAATGATAAGAATCCCGCATCACTTTAGTGGGTCCAAACATTAATAAACACACATATATGTGTGTGTATATATATAGCATTTTATTGTAATTAGTGGGTTTCAAATTTTATGTCCCTTTTAAGTATCTCTCTAAAACATTACATGCTTAAATTAATCATACTCTTAATTATCCTTAACTATCGACTTGACTAGGTCCTTAACTACTTCTTCTTCTTCTTCTTCTTCTTCTTCTTCTTCTTCTTCTTATTACTTCCAATTATTAAACAAATAAAGTGTATGCAAAACAAATGTTGTGCATTTGTAGGTACAATTTCATAGACTCTTTTTTGTTCATGCTATCCTTTAATGTTTGATAATTTTATCCCTGATCAATAGAAAAGATGGTATTAAATTTTCAAGAATAGTTTAAAAATAATAGAAAAATAATACAAGAAATTGTCCTAGCTAGATAATGCTATCAATTTTTTTTTTTAATTTTAGTTGAGTATATTTGTATTTTATATATATATATATATATATATATATAAAATTAAATATAAAGGCCAATTCTGTATATTCTATTACATTTCATTTTTATCTAATTGTAATTAGAGACTATTCAATTGCATTTTTTTTTAAATAATATATATTTGCAATACTCCCAAAAGTGGCAAACCCAATACATTCCATACTCCCCTAAGCAAAAGGGGGCATACTAAATTTAGATCACTCATAATATTAAGACCAAGCAGTAAAAAATTAGGCTCTCTAAGTGCTCATTTATGTTTTGTTTTTTTTTTTTTTATAATTCAGGGACTTCAGCTACTATCGTGCCACTTTCGACACTACGGTGCGACACCAAATTCGAGGGTAAAAGCTGTCCACCCATTGATGCATACCTAATAATTTAATGGAATAAACTCTAAAAGAGAAATTGAACCCATGATCTTAGGGTCACCAAAATCGTCCTTACTACTTGATCATACTGCATGCAATTATTATCGTACATTAATCAATCTTTTCTATATATGCATGTGTTTGTGTGTGTGTGTGTGTGTGTGTGAGAGAGAGAGAGAGAGAGAGAGAGAGAGAGAGAGAGAGAGAGAGAGAGAGATATGAGTGCTAATGGAAAAAACACAGTAAATAATTAAGGAAAAAGCTATCATAGTTTTATAGATTAAATTTTGGTTTAAGATATTAAAAAATAAAAGTGAAGCGCCAATAATTAATTTGTTTAGAACATAAATAGAACTTTTTTTCACTTTAACCAAAAAAAGGTTAAAAAAAAATCAGAATTTTTTCATAAAAAATTATTTTATACAGTAATCATTAAATGTGTTGTTTTGCGGATATCACAATTACAAAAATTTATAAAAAAATATTAGCTATTAATGATAAAATACTATGTCTAGCTTCAAGAGTATAATAAAGGTTAAAGGTGCGATTAATTAATTTAATTATACACGCTACGGTAATCCCCAGCTGCATTACTCTAACAAAAAAAAAAGCTTCAATTATCTAGTGGCTTAGATACCTTATTAGATAACTAATTAAACTGACGAAAATTTGCAGTTGCTGAAGCAAACTCGCCATCGTCCTTCCATATATAATATATATTCAGAGAGAGAGAGAGAGAGAGAGAGAGAGAGAGAGAGAGAGAGAGAGAGAGAGAGAGAGAGAGTGAGTTGTTTACAGAGCATAATTTTATAAAATCAGAATTAATTAATCTAACTTTTTTTGGCTCGCCAAGTAATATGCTGCCATGCACTGCCTCAATGACGCAGCCATTGTTTAATACAATAGAGGGAAAGAGAAGGGTACTTCTTGAGGTATTTGGGTTGGTAAGCTTTGAATATATACAGAGGACTTGTCAATATCTGCGGGCGCCAACTTGCAGCCCATGCATTTCCCTCTGGTCAACGAGTCCTTTTATATAGGACAAATGCAGGCATACTTATTATTATATTGTTGAATGTAAGTGCAGCAAAGGAGCCGCCAAAGATTAATCATCGCCAAGTGTTGGTAGTCTCAAATTTTCTTCTCATTTTTTTATAAAAAATTTTATATAGAAACTCTTGCCACCGCTCTTTGGATTCCCGGTGCGGCACCAAACCCATGGGACAGCGACCTGAATTTTATTATCTTTTTTTTTTTTATTACATAGAAACTCCAACCACCAACGAGTTCTTTCGACCCCCTGATGCGATACCAAACCTACGGATCAACGTTCTCCGTCCCTAAGTCTCACTGATTAGAGTAAAGTTCGGATGCGCACACAGCTTTCGTGCATCAGTTGGACCTTCGGTCAACCCGACTCTCGAGACACATCTCCATTACCATCCATGATTCCCACTGGCTCACAAAGAACTCTCACCATCCACGGTTTACAATGGCTCACAGAGTAAATTTTCTTATCTTTTGCTTATATTTTAAGTTGTCTCTATGAATTGTTTTTGAATGAAATGAATTTTAGGTGAACAAGTTAGGACTTAGTTAGGGAAGTTTTCAAATTTCAAGAAAACTTAGGGTTTATTTATTTCTTTCTAATACAAATTTCAAAAAATTTAAAAATAAGTTGGACTTTTTATAATCTTTAGAAAACTAAAAATGAAAAATAGAAAAGTTTTTCCCTAACTAAAGGAGTCATTAATTGTGAAAAACATTTTTTATTTTTTGTTTTTTGTTTTTTTAATACTATTTTCTATTTTTTTTTTTTAAATAAGATTTTCTAAGAAGTTCAATAAAAAGAAACTTGAAAAAGGAGAGACAAGTAGGAATGAAAATAAAAGTAAGAATAAACCTCCAATTTGTTATCATTGCAAAAAATCAGGGCATATCAAGCTAGACTTTCCGTTGCTTAAGAAAGATAAGAAGAAAAAGAAGAAAGCTATGAAAGCTACGTGGGATGATTCAAGCTCCAGCGAAACAGAAAATGAATCAAGCGAACAAGAGATGGCAAACATATGTTTTATAGCGAATGAAGAAGAGGTAAACTTTTACTATTCTTGTACAGAATCTTACAATGAGTCGTGTGATGAGTCATGTGACAACATGCCTTCCTATAAAGAATTGCAAGCTGAGTTGTTTTCTTTGCATAAGAGATTCATAAAAATTTCGAAGAGAAATATAACTTTGAAAGATCAAAATAAATAACTATTAAAGCAACTTGAATCATTCAAAATCATTGAAAAAGAAAAAGACACTTGTATTGAGAAGTTAGAAGAGGAAGTAAATAAAGTAACTCAAGAATTAAGAAAAACTTATAAAGATAGTTTGAATAAAATGAACATAAGATATTAGTATAAGATAAAGAGAAAATTATATATAACTTTACCAAAGGTAAAGATAATTTTGAAAAGATGATAGGACAACAAAGGTTACATGGAAATAAAGAAGGGATAGGTTATAATGGTGAGACAAATAAAAAGAAAAAGAAATTATAAATGGGATATTTTGTCAAAGATGCCAAGCACTATGCTAGCACTTCCTCAAACAACAAACATGAACACACCACTTGTTATTTGTGCAAGACTAAGGGTCACGTAATGTTCGACTGCCCACTAAAGAAAAAGTATGTTAAAGTGCAAGGGGAGTGGAAAGTCAATAATGGAACTAATAGCAAAACAAAGAAAATTAAAAGAATTTGGATTCCAAAGACTAACATAAAAAATCCTCCATTGTAGGTATGCTTTAGGACAACACCATCAACGGACAAGTGCTACTTGGACAGTGGATGTTTAAGTTTAAGGCACATGACCGGCGTAAGACCAAGTTTACCTCTCTAAGACAAAAGGATGGAGGATAAGTTACTTTTGACGACAGTGCCAAGGGAAAAATTGTTGGCACTGGAAAAATAGGTAAGGAACCTTCTCTCACTATTAACAATGTGCTCTTAGTAGAAGGATTGAAACACAACCTTTTAAGCATTAGCCAATTAAGTGACGAAGGGTTTGAAATAACATTTAAGAAAGAAAAATGTATTATTCAAAATCTTAAGAACAATGAAACCTTGTTTATAGCTCATAGGATAAACAATGTCTATTGTATAAATTTTGAGAACTTAGTAAATCAGAATGTAACTTGTTTGGCAGCAATGAATGAAATAAGTTGGCTATGGCATAGGAAATTAGGACATGCTAGCATGGACCTATTATGCAAATCATCAAAGAAAAATCTTTTCAAAGGACTACCTAATATAAAATTCATAAAAGACAAGATATGTGATGCATGCCAAAAGGGAAAACAAGTTAAAACAAGTTTCAAAAAGAAAAAATACATATCTACAAAAAGACCCCTAGAATTGCTGCACCTAGACTTATTTGGTCCAACTAGAACCTTGAGCCTAGGAGGTAAACAATATGCTTTTGTAATAGTGGATGATTATTCAAGATTCACTTGGGTATTATTCCTAACAAACAAAGATGAAGCCTGTGACATGCTTATTACATTATGTAAGAAATTACAAAATGAAAAGGGTTATAATATAACAAACTTTAGGAGTGATCAAGGTAGGGAATTTAAAAAAAAAAATGTTGAAAAATTCTGTAATGAATATGGAATAAACCATAAATATTTCGCACCTAGAACTCCACAAGAAAATGGAGTTGTAGAAAAAAAAAAAATAGAACTCTACAAGAAATGACAAGAACAATGTTGAATGAAAATAATATACCTAAATACTTTTGAGCAGAAGCTGTAAATACAACATGCTACATTGTAAATATGGTATCGATAAGATCAAAAATAGACAAAAAACCATATGAACTTTGGAAAGGTAGAAAACCTAATATTTTCTACTTTCATATATTCGGATGCAAATGTTTTATCCTTAACACTAAAGATGATTTAGGAAAGTTTGATGCAAAATATGATGAAGGTATCTTCCTAGGATACTCTATAAATAGTAAAGCTTATAGGGTTTATAATAAAAGAACCTTTACTATTATGGAATCAATACATATAACATTTGATTAATCAAACAATCATGACAATAAAAATGAGAATGATGAAAAAGAAGATACTCCACAAAAAGAAGAAGATCTTGAAATAAAAGAAGAAAACAATAATGATGCTCCAAATGAAAACCTTATAGAAAATATGAAGCTTCCTAAAGAATGGAGATATGATAAAAATCACCCAAAAGAACAAAAGGAGTAACCACTAGAGGCTCGTTAAAAAATATTTGCAACCATTATGCCTTTTTATCTCAAGATGAACCCAAAAATATTGAAGAAGCCTTAAAATATGACTCTTGGATCATAGCTATGAAGGAGGAACTAAATCAATTTGAAAGAAGTCAAGTATGGAAACTTATACCTAAACCCAAAGACAAGTCAATCATAGGAACTAAATGGGCGTTTAGAAATAAAAAGGATGAAACTGGAGCAGTTGTAAGAAATAAAGTTAGGCTTGTAGCACAAAGTTACAATCAAGAAGAAGGCATTGATTATGAAGAAACCTTTGCCCCTGTAGCAAGAATGGAAGCAATAAGGATGCTTCTTGCCTATGCAGCCTATAAAAGACTTCAAATTATACCAAATGAATGTAAAAAGTGTATTTCTAAATGGTTATATTAATGAAGAAGTTTATGATAAACAACCTCCAGGTTTTGAAGACTCTAAAAATCCAAATCATGTATTTAAGCTAACTAAGGCCCTATATGGATTGAAACAAGCTCCTAGAGCTTGGTATGATAAGTTAAGCAAATTTCTACTCCAAAATAATTTCTCAAGAGGAAAGATAGACAACACTTTATTTATAAAAACCAAAGTTAATAATATGTTTATAGTACAAATTTATGTTGATGATATTATATTTGGAGCTACTCAGGAAGACTTGTGTATTGAATTTGCTACAACTATGCAGAGAGAGTTTGAAATAAGCATGATGAGAGAATTAAATTACTTTCTAGGTTTTCAAATCAAACAAGCTAAAAATGGAACTTTCATAAATCAAACTAAGTATATTAAATACATGTTAAAGAAGTTTGATATGGAAGAAAGTAAACCCATAGGAACTCCCATGAGCACTTCAACTAGTCTAGACAAGGATGAAAGAGGGAAACAAGTTGATAGCAAGCATTATCGAGGTATGATAGGAAGCTTACTTTACTTAACAACAAGTAAACCAGATACAATGTTCAGTATGTGTATGTGTGCAAGGTTCCAATCGACTCCTAAGGAATCACATCAAACAACAATAAAACAAATCCTTAGATATTTGTTAGGCACACTAGATTTAGGGTTATGGTATCCAAAAGGAACTGATTTCAAAATGATGAGTTATTCAGATGCAGATTATGCAAGATGCAAAATAGATAGAAAAGCACTAGTGAGACTTGCCACTTTTTAGGACACTCATTAGTTTCATGGTTTTCAAAGAAACAAAATTTCGTAGCATTATCTACAGTTGAAGCAGAATACATAGCAGGTAGGAGCTGCTGTGCTCAAATTTTATACATGAAACAACAATTAAGGGACTTCAAAATTCAATATCAAACAATCCCCATAAAATGCGATAATACAAGCGAGATAAATATTTCAAAGAATTCGGTATCACATTCAAGAACTAAACATATTGATATACGTCATCATTTTTTAAGAGACAATGTAGACAAAAAAGAAATAGTTCTTGAATTTGTCAATACTCATACTCAATTAGCTGATATATTTACCAAACCATTAGCTGAGGATCAATTTGTATTTATTCGACGAGAATTAGGCATGTTACATATAAGAGAAGTTAACTAAAAAGGAAGAAGTTCAGTTGGTCAGGACAGATGACCGCCAGTGAGCTAGTAGACGACTGACAGGCTACTATCTGTGTAAAAAACAGTAGACGGACAATTGCAAGTGAGCTAGCAGACGGCTGACAGGCTACTGTTTGTGGACAGACGACTGTCTTGCGGCGGGTGGTGTTCCTTTCACTTAAAAACATGATTTTTAACCCTACAGATGACTGTCCATTCATCTTCCCTTCTTTAAAACATCTTCTTTTCTCTTTCTTCACAGTTCTTTCACTCCCAAGCTAAACACAATGATTATCCATCACACATCTCCTCCATACATATCTAGGGTTTATGCATTTCAAGATGGTTCGTACCAAAACTGTGGGAAAGAAGGACAAAGCCTCATCGTCTTCTTCAAAGCCTACAAGCAACGATGACATAGAAAAATGGCTGGTCTCTTCACATGCGAAATCAGTATATTAGAATCACATATCTGCAATTGAACCAATGTTCTGTAAGATTTTAGATGTTACTTTCTTTGAAGAAAATTTTCTTGAAATTACTGAAATGTTCAAAGCAATAGGATGGGATAAGTTCATTCTTCATCAAGTGAAAGGGTATTACCCAGAACAGATTAAGATTTTTTATTCTAACTTGGTGAAGAAGGAAGATGGAATTACTTTTGAGATTTATGGTCAAAGGATTACACTGACCCCACACTCATTACGGAAAATTCTTCATATCAAGCATGGAAATTTTGAGTGTACTCCAGTTGAGAAGCAATGGACCATGGAACAAGGATTTTCACCACAAGAATTTCTGCCTCTTGTGATGAATGATGCACCTGTGTATTTTGGACATCATCCACCATATAAGCAGCTTAATCTTCAGGCACAAATCTTGCATAAGATCATTGCATACAATATAATTCCGAGGTCTGAGTCCTTTGATCATGTATCATTTTTTGATTGTTTTATTATGTCGTGCTTGCTAAAAGGCAAAAAATTAGACTTGTCCAGTATTATACTAAAGTGGATCGTGATGAAGCTTGAATCTCCTAGAATTGGGCTTCCATACGGCGGTATTCTTTCCTTAATCTTTTCCCATTTTAAAGTCCTCTCTCCATCTTCAAAAATAGTAAAAAGAACCCATTACCATGTTTTCTCATCTACTACATTGAAACGAATGGGTTACAAAAGGTATACCGAGGGTTAGATGTTCCGAGGCAATAGACTGGCAAGACCAGCACATGAAGAAAGGAGTCCAGCTCTTGAAGAAGCTGATATGCCACCTTGTTTTGTTCCGTTTTATCATAATTATCCTAACTTTAGTTCCGAAATGTGAGAAAACTTTGCTTCTCTTCAAGATAAACTCTTAACCATTGATGACAAGTATACCTCATTAGACAATCATATTGCTAAGATAGAGCATCATGTCATTAAACATGACACTAATTCAGATAATGAGGATAGTAAAAATTCTGATGAGGAAGAAGCTGAAGATGAAGAAGAAAATGAAGATGAAGAAGGTGAAGGAGGAGAGGAAGAAGAAGAAGAAGGCTCACGACAATCCAAAGGAAAAGGAATTGCTGAAGACAATGACACTAACTCTGATATATAGAGTTTTGCTGGTGTTTTTGCTATTCTGTATGCTACATGTGCTTAAATTCTGAATGTATTTTGTTTTTGCTGTAAAAAAGGGGAGTATGTGTAAACAAAGACTATGAGTCTTTATATATATTTGTTTCTAGCTCTGAAACCCTGAACTTTTGAAATGCTTTGTTATCAGTTTGATGTATTATAAGTTCTAATGTTAATGATAACTCTGAAAACTTTGCAACTTATGACCTTATGAATTACAAGAAATTATTGAGTATGCTGATTGACAGGGGGAGTATTATGAGTTATCACTTGAGAATAATCCCTAATCAATTGATGTTAATACATTAATACTGGTATCACATATACTCATATTGATATTTGCCCTTAATCATTATATACTCAAATTATATTTTTTGATTGATGTCAAAGAGGGAGAAGTGTTTAGAAAAAATTGAGCTTGAACTTGAAATGAGCATGAATGATGTATGTTTTTAAAATAAAGAAATGAGCATGATTGATGAAATTAATATTGATTCTAGTAAGATGAAGCTTATTGAAAGGGGGAGTCTTTTTAAGGCTCACTTAAAATTTTTGCTTCTTATTTGTCATCATCAAAAGGGGGAGATTGTTGGCCTTACAAAACTTAATACCCTATTTTGATGCTAACAAACAAGTAGGATTTAACATGCTTTGGTTGAGTGTTGTATTTCTCAGGAATCAATGTTGAAAGTACTCATGTCGCATAGATCAAAGTCTGATAGTATGGATCAAAGTCTGAAGACCATAAGAGCATAATGATTAAAGAAGATTAACATGGGAGCTCAAAGTCTGAGTCCATGATGAAATATCAAAAGGATTTTAAGAGATGAAAGCTCAGAGAATTTTGAAAGATCAGATACTAGCAACAAAGAAAGTTCAGAGCAAAGAAGAATTTTTAAAATATTTAGGACAAGTCTTTGTAAGTACTTTAAGTTTATTCAAGTATGAAGTTTTCATTTTGAAACTCATTAGGTAAAAAGACTTAGAGACCTTAAGATAAAAACTTGGAACATGTTTTTAAAGTTAAAACAAATGTATATTTCAAGCAACAATGGGAGAGAAATAAAAAAATTGAATAGAAAAGAAAAATAGTAAGTGGACAGACGACTGTCTGTTAATAGATAGACAACTGGCTAAATTAACAAGGCTTAAAACTGAAAAACAGAAGTCTGACAAACGACTGTCAGTGAAAATTGAGAAGACTATGTAGGTTTCACCAGACGACTGTCCACCTTCTATGTTACTGAAAGGCTTAAAATTATACATGGACAGACGACTGTCACCATATGGACAGATGACTGTCACCTCATATTCTAGTGATAGATGACTGCCACCTTTTTGCCTATGTTTTTGTAGTTATATTAAATGGACAAACGACTGTCAGGATTTCACAGTCGTTTGACTCGCGGATTTTTTCTGTTTTCCAATGGATATAATTTTTGAAATTCAAATATTTGGAAACTCAAATAAGTTTAATATAAGGAAACAAGTCTGAGTATTCTTGGGGAATAAGCAAGAAGGTTTTCTACATCTATAAACATCCCTAAGACACATTGATTTCTACACCAAGACCATTAAGAAATCATATTTTTCTGTCATACTCTCTCTTATTCTGAATTTCTGAAAGTGCTTCAAATTGCTCTCATCCTTGCTCGAAATTAAGAGAAGTTTTTGTTGAATCTCTCACTGTGTTTGATTATTGCGTTGCTAATTCTTTCATTGAAAGATACCAACGATGAAAAATTTCCAAGAGCTTCATTCTGAAATTCATATTCTGAATTTATTGAAATGCATAAGTGTTTCAAATTTGCACTAATCAGCTCTTTGAGGAGCAAGTTCTTGTACGTCTTGTTTTCTATCTTTGTAACAGGATTTGTTGATGATTTGAGTATTGAATCATTGGACCAAATAAGGGGAGATTGTTTGGAGAAGGCGGACTCTAGCCTTACCCAAGGAGTGCTTGTAACTAGTTTTGTTCCGGTTGATAAAGGAACGGTAATAGTGAATCATTTGGCAGTTTTGCCAAGGGCGAGGACGTAGGCTGTGTTGAAGCCAAACCTCGTTAAAATCCTTGTGTTCTTCTTTCTCTACTCTACTCTTTATTTTTTAAGGATATAATCTGCGTGGTTGCTTTAATTTAATTCTGAATGTTTGGTTGTTAAATAGACCGGAAGGTAATTCGTCTTGGTTAAATCCGCATTGATTGTGGAAACCAAAAGGGACAACGTTAGTTGATTATCCTTGACCTATTAATCTGAAAGTTTATTTAAAAACTGAACATTGGGAAGAAAAATAATTGTGATACAGGGCTTATACTGAGTGCAGCAAATTTTCACATATAGTGTCACATAAATTGAGTGTTTGATCTTGCTATGATTGATTGTGATTGTTTCTAAGATTTACAACTTAAAAGAACTAATCCTAGAGGGACTATTTTTAAAAAAAATCTAATTCATCCCCCTCTTGGGAAGTTATTCTTAATTTCAATAATAATAATAATAATAATAATAATAAAAAGACTTATCTCTATGGACTAAGAATGGATCACTTTGAAATTCATTTTGATCATCTTGCTGGAAGTACCCGGAGTATCATTGTAAAATTCACCATCATGTAAGTGCCTTCTAGTGTTCGTCAGTTTGCCACCCTCAAAGCAGATGAGGTCATATGCTCCAGTTCTGTATGAGACCAAAGGATGTTTCAGAGTAAAGCTGGAACATGACTGACGACGTCACGGGCTTCAAACATTCGGAGCGGGCCCTCTACGCCAACAGGTGTGGCTTTTTTGGATCCGTAGCTAGCATGAATCTCTGCTTGAAGTGCTACAGAGACCTTCGCATCAAAGAAGTGCAGGCAGCCTCCGCTAAGGCTGCTGTGGAGAAGTCTCCAAAACCTGTGTCGTGCTCATTATCACTTCCTAAGAAGAAGGCCCATCCGAATTTTTCTGGAAGTCACTCATTCTTCCGTCTTCTTTGGCTACTCAGTCATCGGTCGGCGCTTCGGCCGCATGCGACGGCAGATGGCATCTTCCTCTAGGGACCAGCCACGGATGACGATAGTGAACAAGTTTGGGAGCTGCAGAAAACGCATGGGATTGACTGGGTTCATGTAGTAACTCGAACCAAGAAAATAAAGAAATAAATAAAAGAAAAGAGAAATGAAAGGAAAAAGAGGAAAAAGGGTTTGGCTAGGACCAAACCGTCACCGATTTTGTGGGGATAAGAAAAACCGTTGATGGTTTTCTTGCGTGTAAACAACCGAGAGCTGTTTAAAGGCCAAATGTTTGTCAGTTTTGTCAAGCCCAGAAAAACCATCAACGGTTTTCCTATAAGCCTATTTACTTAAGAGCTAAGTTATGTTTTAAATTTTCATAACTGACAACTCTCTCTCTCTCTCTACTTAAGGTTTTTGGAGATCGTATCTCTCACTCTCTCTATAGTTTCGGAAACTCTCTGTTAGTGCTCAGTTCTGTAGAGACCCGAATAATTTCCATAATTTAATAATAGGAGGAGGAAAGAAAAGGGGAAAAATTAAACAGGGTATCATCGACGAACACAGGGGATTCGTCGACAAGCCCATATGAGGGTCTCGTCGATGGGGACATGTTTCATCGACGAGAAGATACCGAGAGGCTATTTTTCAGTTCTAAATTTTGTCGATGAGGAGTAGGCATTTTTCAATGAACTTCCTTCTTGACCTTGTCGACGAAGTGACGTGACTCCTTGACGCAGGCCAGTGTATAAATAGCCTAAACTTGATTTTTCAGCTAAAATTATCGCACAAATCACTCTAAGTTTTTGGGCCGGATTCTCACTGTTCAATGATCCACGGCCACCATGACACTCTTGGAAAAGTTCTCTTCAAGTTTGCTGGAGCGGATCGTTGGTGGGGCTTACTTGAATTCCATCCCAATTTCCGGGTAAGATATTTTATTTAGTATTTGCCTTTTTCATAGTTATAACAAATGTAGTACATGGAGAAATACTGATGTTTTGTTATGGGAGATGTGGTTTTCAGGGTATTGAGTGGGGAACCCTGCGGGTGTGGGACAGATACAGAAAAAGGGGCTTTACAAAAACCAGGTAAGGGAAATATGCTATGCTAGGAGAGTTTAGCAAAGGTATCAAAAAATTTATGTATATATATATATTTATACTAGTTTATTATTCAGTTTTATAGATTATGAGTTTTAATATCTGTGTGTCTTGAGTGGATGTTTACCTAATATAGAAATTATATAGTTTTTCCCAACATATCATGATTTACAGTATATACAAATATAGACAGATATTTACCAGATAGGTATTTATCAAACAAGTATTATAGTTTTTATTCAGATGAGTATATTACAGCAATTACAGAATACCATGTTTCCTAAAACCATAACACTCAGATTTACAGATTATATAGACAGATTAAACGGACAGCTACTACAGACAGATTTACAGTTATTACAGTCAGATATTACAGATATGTGATCATATATCACAGTATATACAGTTCAGATTTACAGTGTTATGGTTATTTTGGAAACACGATGAAAATAGTAAAAAGATTATAGTTATATATATATATATATGTATATATACAGTATCAGATCCCTGATGAAATATTACAGACAGATAGAGATAAGAGAGCACGGTACCGTTGCTATTTATAGATCAGAGTGCAACCACATGTCTCAGAGAGTATGTGGGTACCATCAACCATGCTCGAAAAGCTTGTAAACTCCCCAGACTCTAGGTTGAGGGGGCTAGATTTGACGAGGTAGTTTTTGCAATTCCGTGCTTAGGAGTGGATGTAGTTTGGCTGGATTGAGGACGGGTAGAGTACAGTGACTTACCTAGTAGGCCAACTAGAGTTAAGTCCCGCCTATGGGCCGCACAACCCTGTCATGAGGGGTTAAATCATGACATACAAATTTCTAGGGAAAATCACTGTTATATATATATATATATACACACACACACACACAAATTTACAGTGTTTGATAAATACAGTACAATATTAGCAGTATGAAAAGTAGAAAATTAGATGATACAGTTATATTCTAAACTATGATGGATGTACGATATACTTTGTATAGATTTACTGTTTTATACAGTTTCAGAAATTCATATAAAAGTTAAGCAACTTAGTCGCCACACACTTGTATTAGCATATTCCCACTTACTAAGCGTCGTCTCACCTTATTACTTTAAGATTTTTCAGGTGAGCCAGCTATGCGGGCAGATCAGGCTCGCAGATAGAGTGACCTCTTGATTGCCCTTCTTATAGGGTAAGTGTGTGCAGGGCTTTGTGTTTTGGGATAAATGGTACTGGTGAGGGATGTAAAAATGTAACTATGTTTTGGAAATATTGAATTCTAGTATAGTATGTATATATATGGTTGTGTGAATTATATTTTTCTGCTGCATAGGTGTGTCTATTATGTACAGGAATACCTCAGTGCCCTTCTGAGGCCTAGGATGCTATAGCAGTGATATTAGAGTAGTTTATGTGTTTATTTATATATAAAAAAAATGGAATAATTTTTGGAGCGTTACAGTTTGGTATTAGAGCCTAGGTTGCTAGGTTCTGTAACCTTTAGAGTACAGCGGAAAACAATACCAGAATTTAGAAATGGAAACTTAAGAAGAGTTGAACAGGGTATTGGTGAAGTTAATATGAGAATTATGATGAGAATTTAGGGTTTTGTTTTGCAGTTTGGAAGTAGGGTTTTGGAGTGGCTTCTGTGATTTTCTTAAGGTGATGATTCCAGGAAAACCATAGTAAACTATCAACGATTTCTGCTTTCATACGACAGGAATCGACCTTAAATTAGTAATGAGAGGTTAAGGGTATTTTAGTTAGTATAGTATTGTAGGATTCAGATACTTAAAATAATTTGGTAATATTGCAGGATGGACTTAGGAGGTAGTAGTGCTTACGCTAGTGGTGACGTCGGAGTTGGGCCTTTTGGTGTAGGCGGTGAGGATTCAGATATTGTGCTACGCAGTGTGGCTCACCAAGTTATGACTGAGATTACTTGGAGCTCCAGAGAGCAGGGAGGTCCATCTCCAGCTCAAGGGTGTACGATAGAGAAATTTATGAAGATGAACCCGCCAACATTTTCAGGAGCAGCTAATCCTACAGTTGTGGAAAATTGGATGCAAGAGGTAGAGAAGATTTTGACGGTGTTCACTGCATCGACGAGCAGAGGGTCCTTTATGCTAAATACAAGTTGACAAGGGAGGCCAAGAGTTGGTGGACGACCACTAGATTATTGGAGGAACAGAGAGAAATTCCAGTGCCGATGACCTAGGCTCGATTCAGGAACACACTCTTTGATAATTACTATCCTGCCTCGGTCAGAGAGGCTAGGGTACATGAGTTTTTGAGCTTCTCCCAAGGTTTGATGATAGTCCAGCAATACATGGTGAAATTTATCAAATTATCACGTTTTTGCCGCTATATTGGTCCAGATGATGTTAAGAAGGCTAGGACGTTCGAGAGAAACCTAAAACGAGAAATTTATGGGCAGGTGGCAATACTGAGGATAAAGGATTTCTGAGAGTTGGTTGACATGGCCATAATTGCAAAGGAGAGTTTGCCGAGAGAGACTAAGGTACAAAATCAGAAGAAGAGGACCGTACCTTCGAGTTTTCAGGTGGGATCCGGCCGAGGCCTTTGGAGAGGAGGTAGATATGTTAGAGTAGTCAGTATAGAGACATAGCTATTAGATGTAGAGTTGTTTGTGGGTACGCCAACGGGATATATGGTAAGATGTAGGAAGGTGCTTTGAAACTTTCCAGTAAGCATTTAGGAGAAAGTACTACCAGCTGATCTCGTGGTTCTAGATATGCAGAGGTGTCATGTAATACTGGCTATGGATTGGCTAGTAATTAATCACACCAGCATAGATTGCCATAAAAAAGAAGTGATTGTCAGACCCCCAGGTGAGCAAGAATACAGATTTGTGGGTTCATGCATTCGTGCCTCACCACAACTTGTGTCAGCTATCCAGGTGAAGAGACTGTTACAGAGTCGTTGTCAGGGGTATGTTGCATGTATAAAAGAATTTCAAAAAGAAGAACTAAAACAAGATGATATATCAGTAGGGCATGAATTTCCAAATATTTTTCCAGATGAATTGCTTCGCTTACCACTAGACCGAGAGATTGAATTTACTGTAGAACTATTGCCAGGGGCAGCACTGGTATCTAAAGCACTATATCGTATGACCCCAGTTGAACTGAAAGAATTAAAAGAGTAGTTGCAAGAATTACTGGATAAATGATTTATTAGGCCTAGTGTGTTGCCTTGGGGAGCACCAGTTCTATTCGTGAAGAAGAAAGACGGGACCATGAGGTTGTATATCGATTATAGGGAGATAAAAAAATTAGCAGTTAAGAATAAATATCCTCTCCCTAAGATTGATGATTTTTTTGATCAGCTGCAGGGGACCCAGGTTTACTCTAAAATTAACCTGCGGTTGGATTATCATCAGGTGAAAGTTCGAGCAGAAGACACTTCAAAAACAGTATTTCAAACAAGATATGGGCATTACGAGTTCCTAGTTATGCCATTTGGGTTGACTAATGCACTAGAAGTATTTATGGATTTAATGAACAGGGTGTTCCATCAGTATTTGGACCAGTTTGTGGTTGTGTTTATTGATGATATACTAGTCTATTCGAGAAGTTTTGAGGAGCATGAGAATCATTTGAGGTTGGTGTTGCAGATATTTAAAGAAAGAAAATTGTACGTAAAATTCAAGAAATGTGAGTTCTGGTTAAGGCAGGTTTCTTTTCTCGACCATGTGATCTCTAAAGCGGGTGTATCAATTGATCCAAGTAAGATAGAAGTAGTGGTGAGTTGGGAAAGGCTAGAAAATGTTCAGGAGGTTAGGAGTTTTCTAGGATTGGCAGGCTATTACCGATGCTCTATAGATGGTTTCTCCATCTTATCAGGTCCATTAAAACGACTAACGAAGAAAAATGTGAAGTTTGATTGGATCGATGATTGTGAGTAAAGTTTTCAGGAGTTAAAGTGGTGGTTGGTTTTAGCTCCAATACTAGCCATTCCATTAGGGGAGGTCGAGTTTGTGATATATAATGATACGTCATTGAAAGGTCTTGGATGTGTGTGGATGTAGCCAGGCAGGGTTATTGCGTATGCTTCTAGACAGCTTAAAGAATATAAGAAAAACTATCTTGTGCATGATTTGAAGCCAGCTGTAATGGTGTATGCTCTCAAGATCTAGAGGCATTATCTATATGGTGGAAAATGCGAAATCTTCACGGATCACAAAAGTTTAAAATATTTCTTTACCCAGAAAGAATTGAATATGAGGCAAAGAAGGTGGCTAGAATTTATTAAAGACTATGACTGCATTATTAGTTACCACCTAAGGAAAGCAAATGTGATAGCAGATGCTCTGAGCAGGAAATCAGTGGGACCTCCACTGGAAGCTATGGAGATTCAACACCCGATCCTGATGGATTTGGAGAGATTGGCGTAGAGTTGGTATAGGATAATTCTCAGGCATTTATTGCCAGCCTAGTTGTACAACCTATGTTATATGATAAGATTAATGCCACTCAAGGTGATGATGCAAAATTAGTAGAGGTAATAGCTAGAGTACGGGATGGTCAGGGAGAGGAGTTCGGTATCTCTGATGATGGAGCTCTGAGGTTTCACACCAGATTGTGTGTACCAGCGGATGATGATATTAGAAGAAAAATTTTAAAAGAGGCTCACAGTTCACTATACACAGTCCATCCCGACAATACTAAAATGTATAGGGATTTACGAGAGTATTTTTGGTGGAGTGGGATGAAAAGAGAAATTACCGAATTTGTACACCAGTATTTGACGTGCCAGTAGGTTAAGGCTAAGCACCAGAGACTAGCAGGGTAGTTGCAGCCACTCTTTATTCTAGAGTAGAAGTGGGATCACGTCTCTATGGATTTTATTATTAGGTTACCACCAGTACGACATGGATTGAATGCTATTTGGGTGATCGTTGATCATCCAACGAAGACCGCTCATTTCATCCCAATTAAAGTCGATTATTCCATGGATAGATTGGTAGAAATATACGTTCAGGAAATAGTTCGTGTCCATGGTGTACTAGTATTCATAGTCTCAGACTGAGATCCTTGATTTACTTCGCCATTTTGAAAAAGCTTTTAGGAGGCTATGGGTACAAAGTTAGCATTTAGTACCGCTTTTCACCCTCAAACAGATAGTCAGACTGAGAGGACAATCCAGACATTGGAAGATATGCTTCGGGCATGCGTGTTAGATTTTGGGGGTACCTGGACCCAGTTTATGCGGCTAGTTGAGTTTGCTTACAATAACAGTTATCAGGCTAGCATCGACATGACACCTTACGAAGCATTATATGGTAGAAGGTGTCAATCTCCTATTTTCTGGGATGAAGTAGGCGAGAGACGAGTTTTGGTTCTAGAGATAGTGCAGTAGGTTTTTGATATGGTTCGACTAATTAAAGAAAGAATCAGTACCGCACAGATTCGGCAGAAAAGCTATGCAGACACACGCTGTCGGGGATTAGAGTTTGATGTGGGGGATCATGTATTCTTAATCGTAGCTCCTCTGAGAGGGGTTATGAGATTTGAGAAGAAGGGAAAGGTAAGCCCTAGGTTTATTGGCCTTTTTGAGATACTAGAGAAAGTGGGGTCAGTTGCCTATAGGCCAACTTTGCCACCATCTTTCTCCAGGATACACGACGTATTCCATGTTTCCATGTTGAGGAAATATGTCTTAGACCTGTCCCACATAATCAATCATACAGAAATAGAACTTAAAGATTCATTAGCTTATGAAGAAACACTAGTACAGATCTTGGACAGGAAGACACAAGAATTGCGCGCCAAATAAATTCAGCTAGTAAAATTCTTGTGGAAAAACCATACTATAAAAGAAGCTTCATGGGAGCTTGAAGAAGAAATTAAACAGAAATACCAACACTTTTTTAATGAATTATAGTATTAGTCAGTATGGTTAGATAAAGATAAAGTTTGTTTAGTATAGAGTGATATTTATATTGTACTTTAGGCTATAGGATAGGTAGTAATTTTGGTTTTGGGAGAATTTTTATTTTTGAATATATTTGTAATCTCCCAAAACCTCAAATGTAACCACGGTATTCCCCCGCCATAAGTGAGGGTAAGTAATAAAATAACTAGACAATTTTCTTCAGAGAATAGTGAATGGTGTTCAATACAGATAGTAAATTTCGAGGATGAAATTTTATAAGGAGGGGAGAATGTAGAGACCCGAATAATTTCAAAAATTTAATAATAGGAGGAGGAAAGAAAAGGATAAAAATTAAACAGGGTCTCGTCGACGAACACAGGGGATTCGTTGATGAGCCCATATGAGGGTCTCGTTGACGGGGACGTCTTTCATCGACGAGAAGATACCGAGAGGCTACTTTTCAATTCTGAATTTCGTTGATGAGGAGTAGGCATTCGTCAACGAACTTTCTTCTTGACCTTATCGATGAAGTGACGTGGCTCGTCGACGAAGGCTAGTGTATATGTATAAATAGCCTAAACTTGATTTTTCAGCTTAAATTCTCGCACAAATCTCTCCCTCTCTCTCTTTCCTCAGTCCTTCCCATCCCCTTTCTCTCTAAATTTTTGGTTCGGATTTTCGCCGGCTCGACAATCCGACGCCACCACGACGCTCCTGGAAAAGTTCTCTTCGAGTGTGTTGGAGTGGATCGTTGGTGGGGCTGACTTGAATTTTATCCCAATTTCAGGGTAAGACATTTTATTTAGTATTTGTCTTTTTCATAGTTATAACAGATGTATTACATGGAGAAATACTGATGTTTTGTTCTGGGAGAGGTGGTTTTCAGGGTGTTGAGTGGGGAACCCTGCGGGTGCGAGACAGATACAAAAAAAAGGGGCTTTTCAGAAACCAGGTAAGGGAAATATGCTATGCTAGGAGATTTTAGCAAAGGTATGAGAAATTTTATATATATTAATATATTTATACCAGTTTATTATTCAAATTTACAGATTATGAGTTTTAATATCTGTGTGGCCTGAGTGGATGTTTACTTGATATAAAAATTATATAGTTTTTCCCAGCATATTATGATTTATAGTATATACATATATACAGATATTTACCAGACAAATATTTATCAAACAAGTATTACAATTTTTATTCAGATCAGTATATTACAGCAATTACAAAATACCATGTTTCTTAAAACCATAACACTCAAATTTACAGATTATACATACAGATTAAACAGACAGTTATTACAGACAGATATACAGTTATTACAGTCAGATACTACAGATCTGCGATCAGATATCACAGTATATACATTTCAGATTTATAGTCTTATGGTTATTTTGGAAACATGATAAAAATAGTAGAAAGATTATAGTTATATATATATATATATACAGTATTAGATCCGTGATGAAATATTATAGATAGATACAGATAACAGAGCACGGTACCATTGCTATTTATAGATCGGAGTGCAACCACATATCTCAGATAGTATATGGGTACCATCAACCGCGCTCGGAGAGGTTGTAGACTCCCTAGACTCTAGGTTGAGGGGGCTCGATTTGACGAGATAGTTTTCCAGTTCCGTGCTTAAGAGTGGATGCAGTTTGACTGGACTGAGGAAGGGTAGAGTACAGTGACTTACCTGGTAGGCCAACCAGAGTTAAGTCCCGCCTATAGGCCATACAACCCTGTCATGAGGGGTTAAATCGTGACATACAGATTTCCAAGGAAAATCACAATTATATATATATATATATATATATATATATACAAATTTATAGTGTTTGATAAATACAGTACGATATTAGCAGTATGAAAAGTAGAAAATTAGATGATACAGATATATTTTAAACTACGATGGATGTACGATATACTTTGTATAGATTTACTATTTTATACAGTTTCAAATGTTAATATAATAGTTAAGCAACTTAGTCGCTACACACTAGTAATAGCTTATTTCCACTTACTGAGCATCGTTTCACCCCATTACTTTAACATTTTTCAGGTAAGCTAGGTAGGCGAGCATATCAGGCTCGCAGATAGAGTGACCTCTTGATTGCCCTGCCTATAGGGTAAGTGTGTATAGGGCGTTGTGTTTTAGGATAAATGGTACTGGTGAGGGATGGAAAAATGTAACTATGGTTTGGAAATATTGAATTCTGGTATTGTATGTATATATATGGTTGTGTGAATTATATTTTTTCGCTGAATATGTGTGTCTATTATGTACAGGAATACCTCAGTGCCCTTTTGAGGCCTGGGATGCTATAACAGTGATATCAAAGTAGTTTATGTTTTTATTTATATATATATATAAAAAATGGTGTAATTTTTGGGTCGTTACAAGTTCTCTCTCCCTTCTCCCGACACATAGGCCATCGATTTTCTGCAAATTCGTGCAGTTAAGTTTGGTGGTTTCAAAGGTTTTAGCCATTTTCTTCAGGAGCAGGTAAGGAGATTATATAATGTTAGTCGGTTTTGGGGAAAACTAACGTGAATGGTTTGAACATCTCCTATTTTCAATAAAATATGTAGTTTGAATTAAATAAAACCCTTGAGTTGCACATACCCTTGTTTACAGCAACTTGTGTATTTTCTCAGATAGTTTACTTTATTTGTGATTTATCAGGTGAAAAATTGTGTGGCATGAGTATGGTTTAACGGGCATAAATAAATAGACTTTGTAAACTACTGTGAAATGACGACTACACGCCGATGTGAGAAATAACGGCTACACGCCGATATGTGATTGGACGGCTTTAAGCCAATATGTGATGTGACGGTTGTAAGCCGAGATTTGATGTGATGGCTATAAGGTGAGATTAAAGATGCCGGTTTTATACCGAGACATAAAATGATAGAATTATGAACAATTTATGTTTTATACAGTGTTATGAAAAATGAAATATGATTTCAGTATTATTATGTAAATTACTATATATGATTTAAGAACCCTGTGGTTATGAAATGTGATATTATGAGGACGGTACTGTAGTTATGTGTTGGCAGTGAGTGCAATTATACGGGGATGGAAGTGTGATACGGGATAGTCGATTGGAGACCTAAGTACAATACTACCCGTAGGCAGTTCTCGGGGCCCCATCTGATGCACTTCTTGGTGACCCTTTAGGGTAGGCATAATGGTACTTACAACCTTTTTTTTGACTCAGCTATGTTTGGCTGGCCATATGCTGAGTCCAGCTTTCGGGCCGCACAACCCATCATGGGGGGAAGTATGTCATACGAGTATGTAATAGCGTGACGATGCTAATTCAGCAGTGCAGGATGTGCATTTTATGTATATATGGGCAAATTTACTATTTTATGGGCTATATTGAGCCAATAGTACAGTTTAAATGCCATATCTTTATATATAGTGAAATAATGGAAGTTTTATATTCACACGAGAACTCATGCTAGCCACACACTGATAATAATATAATCTGTCTTACTAGAAAAGTGTCTCACCCCATTATGCAAATCAATTTTCAGGTCCTTCAGGGAATCATGCCTAGCTTACTTAGGGGCAAGGATTAGACTTTACGGGTGATAGACAGAGCTGGTGAGCCACTAGTTATTGCATTTTGTTATTTTGTTGAATTGTATTATATAGAAATGTAGCATTATGTATGTGTTTGGGAATAATTAAAACTCTGGTAAAGTGTTTTGATGTTTTAGCATCTTCCTCTATATGGTTTTTAATTCCAATAATGGCAGGTGCACCCGGGATTCCCTGGTTAGGGCAAGTTGCAATATGTGTATGTGTGTGTGTGTGTGTGTGTATGTATATGGTATCAGAGAGTATTTATATTTTTAGCAGGTTAAATATATCTGGGTCATTACAAGGGGTATCAGAGCCTAGGTTGCTAGGTTCCGCATACTATGTTGGATGATCTTACTAGAGTATAGGTTCAAATAGGACGAGGATAGGAATGGATAGAATAGGAATTTTGAGTTTTTCTTAGTAAGCCTAGAAGCAGAAATTCGTTGATGGACTTCTTGTTTTTCTGAATCAATCAATGGGTTCAGAAAACTACGGCAATCCATCAATGATTTTGTTTCTGTGCAGAAGGGCAGGAACTTGAAAACTAGAATGGGAATATGAAATTGGCAGAGTATGTCGTAAATTAAGGGAGAAGATTTTGGCCGGTATTTGAACTATATTTAAAGTGAGCATTTTACTGTTATAATTGCACTGGATATGTTAGGATATTAGAATTCTAAATTCATTTTGGTTTTATCTTCAGGATGGATCCCAAGGATAGTAACCCTATCGTTGGAGGGAGTAGTAGTGAGGGGGTTGCCCATGAGTAGGGGTGAGCAAATGGTCGGTTCAATTAAATTTGAGTAATTAACCGAATTAATCAAAAAATTCGGTTAAATAATACCATTAACCGAACCGACCGAATTGACGAAGGACACCGAACCGACCCCAATCGAATTGCCCATTTGGGTAACTCGGTTAACCGATTTTAATCGAAATTATTTAAAATTAATTGCTAGAAATATAATACAATTATAAATTTTTTTTAAAAGCAAATCCAGCTTAATTAAATACCTTATTTATTAATTATATTAATGAAAATAATATTTTACCATTGAATAAAGAATCCAAATAGGTTATTAAACTCCTTAATGCACTTGCATAAGCAAAATTTATATTCATAAATTATATTTAAAATATAATTAATTAGTAATTCGGTTAATCGGTTAACTGAAATTTTTTTTACCCTTAACCGAACTGAAACCGATTAACCAAAATTTTGTAGAATTATAACCGAACCAAATGAACCGGGATTTTTACCCAAACCGAACCGGCCAATTTCGGTCGGTTAATTTGATTTTCACCAAATTATGCTCACCCCTACTCATGAGGGTGGCACAAATTCTTCAGTGGCGCTTCGGGATTTCGCCCAGCAGTTTATGGCTGAGGTTATGCAGAGTTCTCGGGGGCAAAATCGTACCACTGTTGAGTTGGGAGGTTCTATCGACCAGTTCACTCGCTTAAAGTCTCCTGCCTTCACGGGAAGTACCGAACTGATCCTTGCAGAGAATTGGATTTGGGAAATTGAAAAGATCTTGGCTTTACTGCGATGCACAAAAGAGTTGAAGGTGCTCTATGCCACGTTTAAGTTTATTGGAGAGGTTGAGAGATGGTGGGAAGCGGTAAAGCTACTAGAGGAGCAAATACTGGTACCGGTGGTGATGATGTGGAGCCACTTCAGATAAGTTTTCTTTGATCGGTATTTTCCTTCCTTTGTCAGGAAAGCAAAGGCAGAGGAGTTCCTAAACCTTACTTAGGGACAGCTGACTATTCAGAAGTACGCCACCCAATTTGTGGAGTTGTCACGTTTTGCTCCCTATATGGTACCAGACATGTCCACAACGGCTTAGAAGTTCGAGAGGGGTCTGAGGTAGGAGATTATAAAGTAGGTAGCTATATTATAGGTGCAAAAGTTTGCTTCACCAGTGGATAAGGCCATTGTGGCCGAGGCAAGTCTATAGGGAGTGTGGAGGTTAGAACCCGAAGAAGAGGCCGATGCCTTCTAGTTCTCATACGGGTGCAAGCAGGGTCCTTGGGGGAGGTATGATAACGGCGGAGGCCAGCTATGGGATATGGGTGGTAGAACATTTCAGGGTACCTTACCATACCCTGTTTTCCCTACATGTGGCAAGAGGCATTCGGGAGAGTGCCGGAGCAGTCCAAGTGATTGTTTTCAGTGTGGTAGGTCCGGACACATGGCATGAGATTTCCACACAATGTTCAATTTTGCACCTCCACAGTATCAGTATTGGGGTGGTAACCAGGTGTTGACTCTACGAGTCCAATCCTATTTTGATAATGACAAATCACTTGGTATTTGATCAGTGCATTTGAGTTTGTGAACATGACCTATATTAAGCATGTACGGAAAGATAACGAGTCATGGAAACCATAAAGTAAAGCTGATACATTTTGGAAAGCAGCATGAAACTCAAAGAGTACGGGAATCAAGATGCGAGCGGCAAAGTTCAAGAATATCTTGGGAAAGGGTATTTAGAACTCATGTATTAACATTTTCATATGATTTAATTTGAGGCTCATTATAACTTAGAATGGTTTTAGGATTCATGCATTTCATATACACTATTAGGAAACTCTCATGGACCTTGAAATGTTTTCAAAATTATGAAAAATATATTTTATTAAAGACCTAAGAAAAGAAGATAAGCAGATTTTGAGTTAGAATGAAAATTTGAGAGAATGGGGAGTTCGGTTGCCTGAACTCAAACCTCGGTAGCCTGAAGAATTTTTTCGGTTGCTTAAAGATTAAGTTCAGTAACCTGAAGAATTAAATGGAGAAGACAGAACCTGGCCGAGGCTCTTCGATCGCCTGATTCATACTTCAAGAGCCTGAAGTCAAGTTCGGTTGCTTAAACTCGCTGGAAAGCCTAAAAATCAGCTCTTTACTAAAAAGACACGTGAAGTATCTTATTGTTCCAACAGCTGAGATTAATTCTAAAGGTAATATAATATGTATTATGAATATCTAAACCCTAGAAGAGAAGCTAAGGGACACAACAAGAAACATATACTTCTCATTGCAAGATTTTAACCCTAGAGCCGGTTTTCTGCACTTCAATCTTCTTCCATCTTTGTTTGGGAAAATATCTATTGAAATCAAAAGGGCATTCATTCATCCAACTAAACTTTGATCCAGTCTTAAGGTTTGATATGTTAAGTTATTACTTTTCAAGAACCTCTCATCTCTTTACGTGTTTATCATTAGAAAGAGGTTTTGATTTTGAGTGTGTATTCGAATATAAAAACTGATTTTCAGGAAGATCATGTTTTTGAGAAAAACTTGTTAGCTTGGTTGATTGATTTGAAATTCACGAAGTACATAAACACATATTCAAATATATTGTTCATTGGACTTCTTATTGAAAAACCTACTTTGATTAAAATATTGGAACTTGAAGAAAAACTTTGTGATTTTTGATTGAGTTGTATTCAAGTCAAATTTTTGTTAAATTGCTCACTTCAAACATACTTGAGCATCTTTACAAAGTGAATTAAGAACCCCAGTAGACTCCAAAGCATTCCAAATATATTTTCACTTGGGAGTTTTGATTAAATACGAATTTGTATGTTGATACATATCATACATCAAACGATTGTATCGTTTTTCATGCATTCTTGAGCTTCAAGTTATATCATATGTTAATGTACTAAGAAATTGAATTGTACTCACAAGCTTTTGTTAGAAGCATTGTTTTGAGTGTTATTTTCAGATTTCATTGTAAATAAGGTTCGGGTTGTGAACAGGGCGTGAGGAGGAAGTTGTACCTTTTGTGAGAAGCGGATAAGGAGGGAGCTATACCTTTTCTAAGCAGCGGTTTGTAAGGAAAGCTTCGTCCCACTTTAAGGAGCAGGGTTTTTAGTGAATCCTTGAGTGGTTGCTCAAGGCGAGGACGTAGGCCAAGTTGGCTGAACCTTGTAAAATCGCGTTTGTTTTCTCTTTTCCTTTTACTCTTTATTTTCCGCGTTATATTTAAATTGAGTATATTGCATGCATAGATAGGATTGCCATACTCACACATAATTGAGCAACTAGAAGTAGTTGGTAAACTTATAAGAAGTGTGTAAAAGAAAATTAAGTGAATTATTTTTTTAAAATCCAATTCACCCCCCTTCTTGGGATTACACCTTAATCAACATTGGGTATCAGAGCGGGATTACTTAGACTTGATAGTTAATTCGTAAAACGATCACATGACACACATTGGTGTAACTCCATTTGGTGAGGGACACTCATCCACTAGATCCCCCATTTTCTGTGGTGTAAATTACACCTATTGGAAACATAGGATGAGCATATATTTACTGAACGTAGATTGGAAAGTTTGGAAAATTGTGACTAAGGGAAATCACATTCCCATGAAAGTAATTGATAAGATTAATATACCTAAAACTGAAGATGAATATACTGAAGAGGATTTGAAGTTAGTTCAAAGTAATGCCACAGCATGAATATACTTTTCTGTGCACTAGACGTAAATAAATTTAATAGGGTAATGACATGTAACTCAGCTTAAGAAATTTGGAAAAAATTAGAAGTTACATATGAAGGCACTAAGGAAGTAAAGGATAGCAGGATAGACATGGTCACTAGTGAGTATGAAGCATTTAAAATGATGGTTGATGAATCCATACAATCCATGTACACTAGATTCACACACATCATTAACTCTTTAAATGCTCTTGGAAAAACTTACCCTTCTTATGAGTTGATCAGGAAAATACTCAAGGGATTACCTCCAGTGTTGGAAGCTAAAGCTACTACAATAGCAGAATGGAGAAACCTCAAGGAGATGTCTGTGGACGAACTCATTGGCTCATTTATCACCTATGAGCTAACAATAAACGAGAGGAAAAATGAACAAAGCAAAGCTAAGAAGGTCACTGCACTTAAGGCATCATCAAGCTACTCAAGTGAAGGAAGTGATTCCAAAACGGATGATGATATGGCCTTGCTAACAAAGAAGTTCAGAAAGTTCTTAAAGAAGAACAAAAAGTTCAATAGAAAATTTCGAAACTCTAAATCAGAAAGAGGAGAGCAAAGCATGAAGAAAAAGAAGGAGGATCCACCAACATGCTACAATTGCCGAGAAGTTGGACACATGAACCTCGAGTGCCCCAAACTCATAAAAGCTTCAAAGAAAAAGAAGAAGGCGTTGAAAGTCGGCTGGGATACACACAACACTAGCAGTTCAGAATATGATCCAGTGACGACGTGGTTGCCAATCTATGTCTAATGGCACATGATGACTTTGAGGTACTATCATCTCGTTCATCATCTTCATACTACTCTAGTGAATCTGAAAATGAAAACGATATGATGTCATATGATGAACTGAAACAAGAATACCTATACACTATTAAAATGCTTGAGAAGAAAACAAAGAAAATTTCTGAGTTAAGAAGCAAAGTCAAAGAACTTTCAAATCTTGTTGAACACCAAAATGAATCTCATGCATCGTTCATAAAGGATAAAGAGTTGAAAATTGAGCAGTTAGAAAAGGACTTGAAAGACAAAGTTGAAATTATCTGTAAATTGACTGAAGGACAAAACAATTTTGAAAAGCTCTTAGGATCTCAAAGAAATTCTCTAGAAAAAGAAGGGCTCGGTTTTAATGGTAAAGAAAATATAAGGAAAAGACAACTCTACATGGGGTATTTCAAAAAAGAATCAAAGTCATTTTTCCTTACTAAGAATCATTATAGATATACTACATGCTTTAAATGTAGAAGGTTGGGTCACATACAATTTGATTGTCCTTTAAAAAATAAAGATGTAAAAATTAGGAGAGTCTGGAAGGTGAAAGGTCAAACTAGCACTAACCCTCCTGGACCCAAGACAATCTGGGTACCAAAGTTAGTTGTTTAATTGTATCTTGCAGATTTGCTTAAGAACCACTTCTTCAAAAGATAGATGGTTTATGGACAGCGGATACTCACGTCACATGACTGGAGACAAATCAAAATTCACATCCTTCACACTCAAGGATGAAAGGTTTGTTACTTTTGGAGATAATGTTAAGGGAAGGATCACAGGTGTCGGTAAAGTTAGTAATGATTCCTCACTCATTATTAATGATGTTTTATTAGTTGAAGGTCTAAAGCACAATTTATTGAGCATAAGTCAACTGTGTGATAAAGGGTACAAAGTATCATTTGAACATGACAAGTGCATAGTTGAACACAAAACTGATAATAAGAAACTGTTCATTGCTAAGCGACATGAAAACGTATACACCACAAGTTTTGATAACCAAACTTCACAAAGTGTAACATGCTTATCTGTTATGAATGAAATAAGCTGGATTTGGCATAGGAGACTAGGACACGCAAACATGGATTTAATTTCAAAATTAGTTAAGAAAGAATTAGTTAAGGGACTGCGCAAGACAAAATTTGTGAAAGATAAAATCTGTGATGCATGTCAACTAGGAAAACAAGCAAGAACAAGCTTTAAGAAGAAGAAAGAGATCTCCACTACTAGGCCACTTCAAATGCTGCACTTAGACTTCTTTGGACCAAACCAAATTCAGAGTTTAGGAGGAAAATCATACGCTTTTGTCATAGTTGATGACTTCTCAAGATACACATGGGTACTATTCTTAGGTCATAAAAATGAAGCACGTGAAAATTTATAAATCTATGCAAGAGAGTACAAAATGAAAAGGGATACACAATTACCAAAATTCGAAGTGATAAGGGTAGAGAGTTTAAAAATCAAGGCATGGAAGACTATTACAACTCATAAGGAATTGGCCATATTTTTTCAACTCCTAGAACACCACAACAAAATGGCGTAGTTGAAAGAAAGAATAGATCTATACAAGAAATGATCTATACAAGAAATGACCAGAACTATGCTTAACGAACATAGATTACCCAAATACTTCTGGGCCGAGGCAGTGAATACGGCCTGCTATGTACTAAATAGAGTTCTAATTAGACCATCACTTAATAAGACTCCTTACGAGTTATGGATTGGCCATAGACCAAACATATCATATTTTCATGTTTTTGGCTATAAGTGTTTTGTGCTTCGAGACAATGAGCATTTAGGAAAATTCGATGTAAAATCTGATGAAGGTATCTTCCTAGGGTATGCGTTAGATAGTAAAGCTTTTAGAGTGTATAATAAACGAACATTGACGGTCATCGAATCTATTCATGTAGTGTTTGATGAGACAAATCCTTTTTCCAAAAGAATTAATGAAGATGAACCTGAATTAAACAAGGAACTAAAAGAACTATCAATTGAGAATGATTCAGAAAAGAAAATTGAACTTAGAGAACCATCTATTGAAATTGAAGAAACTACAACTGAGGAAAATGCCCCACCTAGAGAATGGAAATACATAAAGAATCATCCCACAGATCAAATAATAGGTGAACCACTACAAGGAGTATCCACTCGCTCATCTCTTAGGAACATGATGAGTCATTGTGCATTTTTATCACAAGAAGAACCTAAGAATGTGAGTGAAGCTATAGAGGATGAATCTTGGGTGCTATCCATGCGAAAGAGGAATTAAATCAATTTGAAAGAAATAGAGTATGGACTTTAGTTCCCAGACCAGAGGATAAGTCAATCATAGGGACCAAATGGATATATAAAAATAAGAAAGATGAAAATGGAATAGTTGTGAGAAATAAGGCTAGAATAGTAGCTCAGGGATATAACCAAGAAGAAGGTATAGATTTTGAAGAAACATTTGCCCCTGTAGCTAGGATGGAAGCCATATGAATGTTATTAGCATACGCAGCTTTTAAGGATTTCAAGCTATATCAAATGGACGTGAAAAGTGCATTTTTAAATGGCTACATAAATGAGGAAGTGTATGTAGAACAACCCCCTGGGTTTGAAAATCATAAGAATTCAGATCATGTTTATAAACTAACAAAGGCCTTGTACGGTTTAAAGCAAGCTCCTAGAGCTTGGTATGAAAGGCTAAGCGGATTTCTGTTAGAAAATGGATTTATAAGAGGAAAGATAGATACAACCCTGTTCATAAAGACTAAGGAGGATGATATTCTCCTAGTGCAAGTATATGTAGATGACATCATCTTTGGCGCTACCGATAAAGAATTGTGTAATGAATTTGCCAATACAATGCAAAATGAATTTGAGATGAGCATGATGGGTGAACTAAATTTCTTCCTAGGTCTTCAGATTAAACAAGCAAATCATGGAATATTCATAAATCAATCAAAGTATATTAGAGATCTACTAAAAAAGTTTAACATGGAAGATAGAAAAATACTAGGTACACCTATGAGCACTTCATTAAAATTAGATAAAGATTAATGAGGTACACCAGTAGATGTCAAACTATATCATGAAATGATAAGTACCTTGTTATACTTGACTGCCAGTAGACCAGATATAATGTTTAGCGTATGTTTGTGCACAAGATTTCAGTCTGCTCCAAAAGAGTCTCACTTGCTCGCTATTAAATGTATACTTAGATATTTGGTAGGAACCGTGGACATTGGGTTATGGTATCCTAAGCACACATCATTTAAGATTCTTAGTTATTCAAATGCTGATTATGTGGGTATTAAAGTGGATAGGAAGAGAACTAGTGGCACTTGTCACTTCTTAGGACACTCCTTGGTCTCTTGGGTTTCCAAGAAACAAAATTCAGTCGCTCTTTCCAAAGTTGAGGCTGAATATATAGCGGCAAGTAGTTTTTGTGCTCAAGCGCTTTACATAAAGCAACAACTGAAGGATTTTGGATTAAGCTATGAAACAATTCCCATAAGATGCGATAATATGAGTGCAATAAATATCTCAAAGAATCCCATATTACATTCACGAACTAAGCACATAGAAATACGACATCACTTTCTTCGTGACCATGTACAAAAAGGGGATGTAAGACTTGAATTTGTATGCACAGATGAACAATGGGCCGATATATTCACGAAACCACTTGCAGAGGATAAATTTATACAAATTAGACGTGAATTAGGTCTCATGCATAGTCGAGAGGTTGCTTAGAATCATGATTAAATGATATAATTCAAGGGAAGTAACATCTCTTACGACTTAATCACTTGAACGTGCATATTCTTAATATTATTAATATTTGGTATCCACATCTGGATACATTCAAAACCTTAAAATCTCTAAATGGAAAAGAACCTAAGGTTGCATCTACTCATGCTTTATTTGTTTACACCTTTTTGTTGATGTTAAAAGGGGGAGAAAATCTGGAAAAGCAAAAAAAATAATAATAATAAAATGGAAGCAAAGAGTCTTGGTAAAACTAACTTGCAAAGGGTGAGTTATTCAAAGGGAGACATCTAGCATATTACATTCATTATGAGCATACTTCATATTTCATTTGGATTCAGGATAAACACCTTGTGTATGAACATGAGCATATTGTCATTCATTGAATATTTGATGCATTAATTGAGGGGGAGCCTTGTTAGGCGTAACCCATTATATATATTTTTGCTCGTACATTTGTCATCATAA
The DNA here is from genome assembly GCF_029873635.1 of Malania oleifera. Classification (NCBI taxonomy): domain Eukaryota; kingdom Viridiplantae; phylum Streptophyta; class Magnoliopsida; order Santalales; family Ximeniaceae; genus Malania; species Malania oleifera. The sequence goes on along the minus strand of NC_080419.1, from coordinate 31,906,840 downwards.
AAAAGGGAGAGATTGTTGACTCTACGAGTCCAATCCTGTTTTGATAATGACAAATCACTTGGTATTTGATCTGTGCATTGAGTTTGTGAACAGGACCGATATTAAGCATGCACGGAAAGATAACGAGTCATGGAAGTCATAAAGTAAAGCTGATACATTTTGGAAAGCACCATGGAACTCAAAAAGTATGGGAATCAAGATGCGAGTGGCAAACTTCAAGAATATCTTGGGAAAGGGTATTTAGATCTCATGTATTAACATTTTCATATGATTTAATTTGAGGCTCATTATAACTTAGAATGACTTTAGGATTCATGCATTTCATGTACATCATTAGGAAACTCTCATGGACCTTAAAATGTTTTCAAAATCATGAAAAATATATTTTATGAAAGACCCAAGAAAAGAAGACAAGCAGATTTTGAGTTAGAAATGAAAATTTGAGAGAATGGGGAGTTCGATCGCCTGAACTCAAACCTCAGTAGCCTGAAGAATTTATTTGGTTGCCTGAAGATTAAGTTCAGTCGCCTGAAGAATTAAATGGAGAAGACAGAACCTGGCCGAGGCTCTTCGGTGGCCTAACCTTGGAACCTCAGGCGCCTGAAGTTCATACTTCAAGAGCCTGAAGTCGAGTTCGGTTGCCTGAACTCGTTGGAAAGCCTAAAAATCAGTTCTTAATTAAAAAGACACGTGAAGTATCTTATTGATCCAACGGCTGAGATTAATTCTAAGGGTAATATAATATGTATTATGAATATCTAAACCCTAGAAGAGAAGCTAAGGGACACAACAAGAAACGTATACTTCTCATTGCAAGATTTGAACCCTAGAGCCGGTTTTCTGCACTTCAATCTTCTTCCATCTTTGTTTGAGAAAATCTCTACTAAAATAAAAAGGGCATTCATTCATCCAACTAAACTTTGATCCAGTATTAAGGTTTGATCTGTCAAGTTATTACTTTTCAAGAACCTCTCATCTCTTTACGTGTTTATCATTAGAAAGAGGTTTTGATCTTGAGTGTGTATTCACATATAAAAACTGATTTTCGGGAAGATCATGTTTTGAGAAAAACTTGTTAGCTTGGTTGATTGATTTGAAATTCACGAAGTACATAAACACATATTCATATATATTGTTCATTGGGCTTCTTATTAAAAAACCTACTTTGATTAAAATATTGGAACTTGAAGGAAAACTTTGTGATTTTTTATTGAGTTGTATTCAAGTCAAATTTTTGTTAAATAGCTCACTTCAAACATATTTGAGCATCTTTACAAAGTGAATCAAGAACCCCAGTAGACTCCAAAGCATTCCAAATATATTTTCACTTGGGAGTTTTGATTAAATACGAATTTGTATGTTGATACATATCATACATCAAACGATTGTATCGTTTTTCATGCATTCTTGAACTTCAAGTTACATCATATGTTAATGTACTAGGAAATTGAATTGTACTCACAAGCTTTTGTTAGAAGCATTGTTTTGAGTGTTATTTTCAGATTTCATTGTAAACACGGTTCGGGTTGTGAACCGGGTGTGAGGAGAAAGTTGTACCTCTTGTGAGCAGCGGGATAAAGAGGGAGCTATACCTCTTGTAAGTAGCGGTTTGTAAGGGAAGCTCTGTCCCACTTTAAGGAGCAGGGTTTTTAGTGAATCCTTGAGTGGTTGCTCAAGGCGAGGACGTAGGCCGAGTCGGCTGAACCTCGTAAAATCGCGTTTGTTTTCTCTTTTCCTTTTACTCTTTATTTTTCACGTTATATTTAAATTGAGTATATTGCATGCATAGATCGGATTGCCATACTCACACATAATTGAGCAACTAGAAGTAGTTGGTAAACTTATAAGAAGTGTGTAAAAGAAAATTAAGTGAATTATTTTTTTAAAATCCAATTCACCCCCCCCCCCACTCTTGGGATTACACTTTAATCAACACGAGGCATCCTGAGGTGGTCACCAGAGGGGCACCGCCTAGGCGCGGGTGTAATCACTTATGCCGGAAGATGCGGAGAACGACGGCGGCGTGGTGACAGGTACTATTTCCATTTTGTCAAATAGTGTTTTAGCATTGTTTACTTTAGGTGCGACGCACTCTTTCATGTCTCAGGGATTGGTTAAATTGCACAGGGTAGAAACACAATTGTTAGATGCTGAGTTAGAGATGGTCACACCAACAGGGTCAGTGGTAGTATGTAGTAAAGTGATCTGAGACTGCCCAGTGGAGATTCAAGGGAGAATGATGTCTGCTAACTTGATTATCTTTTATATGCATGGTTTTGATATCATTTTGGGGATGGATTGTTTAGAAGCTAGCTATGTGAGAATTGACTACCATTGGAAGGAGGTAGTGTTCAGACCTCCAGGGGAATAGGAGCTTAAATTTTTTGGGTCGTGTGTGCACTCTGCACTACGAATTCTTTCTGTCATTCAAGCAAAAAGGTAGGTTACTCTTAGAGGAATGCTAGGGGTACCTAGCATTTATGAAAGAAGCACTGAGGGAGGTATTTAAACTAGAGGATATCCCCATGGTAAGGGAGTTCTCAGATGTTTTCCTACAGGATTTATCAGGAATGCCTCCTGATCGCGAGGTGAAATTTGCCATTGAGTTGCTTCTTGGGAGAACATCTATTTCTAAGGCTCCATACAAAATGGATTCGACAAAACTAAAGGAGTTAAAGGAGCAGCTACAGTAACTTCTAGACAAAGGGTATATCAGACTGAGTGTATCACCCTAGGGAGTACCGGTGCTGTTTGTAGAGAAGAAGGATGGGTCGATGAGGATGTGCATCGACTATAGAGAGATTAATAAAGTGACACTAAAGAAAAATTACATGTTACCCCGAGTTGACTATCTGTTAGACCAGTTACAGGGCACACAGGTCTTCTCCAAGATCGATCTACGGTCCTGGTATCATCAGGTGAGGGTTAAATCAAAGGATGTACCAAAGACAACCTTTCGTACTAGGTATGGCCACTACAAATTTTTGGTTGTGCCTTTCGGATTGACTAATGCTGCTATGGAATTCATGGACCTAATGAACAGGGTATTCCATGAGTACTTAGATCAGTTCTTGGTTGTATTCATCAATGACATCCTGGTATATTCGAGGAGTCCTAAGGAGGATGCAACTCATTTGAGGTTGGTACTTCAGGTACTTAGAGGGAAAAAGTTATTTGCAAAGTTCAAGAAATGTAAATTTGATTAGAGCAAGTGGCATTTATGGGGCATGTAGTGTCCAGAGAAGGTGTTTCAGTGGACCCCAGCAAGATAGAAGCGGTAGTTGATTGGGCGAGATCAAAGAAGGTGCATGAGGTTAGAAGTTTCTTAGGTCTAGCAGGATTATCACCATCGATTCGTAACGGGATTTTCTAGACTATCAAGTCCGCTGATACGGCTCACGAGGAAGAACATGAAGTTTGAGTGGACTGGTAAGTGCGAGCAAAGTTTCCAAGAACTAAAACAGTGACTAGTTACTCCCCTAGTGTTGACCATTCCAACAGGAGAGGGTGGATCTTTGGTCTACAGTGACGAATCTAAAAAAGGACTCGGGTGTGTTTTAATACAACAAGGAAAGGTTATAACGTATGCTTCTCGCCAGCTCAAGGACTATGAAAAGAACTATCTGACGCATAACATGGAATTGGCAGCAGTAGTCTATGCATTAAAAATTTGAAGGCACTACCTGTATGGTGAAAGATCTTTACTGATCACAAGAGTCTTAAGTGCTTTTTACTTAAAAGGAGTTAAACATGAGGTAGCGGAGATGGCTTGAATTAATAAAGGACTACAACTATACCATCAGTTACCACCCAGGAAAGGCTACTGTGGTAGCTGATGCTTTGAGTCGGAAGTTAGTGAATGCATCAGTCTCATCAATTGGAGTTCAGCATCAGATCAGGATGGACCTGGAAAGGTTGGGTGTGGAGTTAGTGGAAGGAAATCACCAGGTGTTAATTGCTAGCATGATAGTGCAGCCGACCTTACGGGAAAGGATCATGACAACTCAGACAATATATGCAAAGCTAGTAGAGATTGTGAATGGAGTACATAATGGATTGAAGGCAGATTTCAATGTCTCAAATGACAGGATGTTGATATTTCACACCAGGATATGCATACCGAATGATGTTGAGATTAAACGAACCATCCTGGAAGAGACACATTGCTCTCTATATACGGTGCATCCATAGAGCACAAAGATGCATAGGAATCTGTGAGAATCTTTCTAGTGGTCTAACATGAAAAGAGAGATCGCCTGTTTTGTTGAGCAGTGCCTAAAGTGTCAGCAAGTAAAGGCCGAGCTCCAGAGGCCATCAGGACCGTTGCAACCACTTCCATGGACTTTGTCACAAGATTGCCATTGACACTTCATGGATAGAATGCTATCTGGGTAATTGACAAATTGATGAAGACTACTTATTTCATTCTGGTTAAAGTAAGTTATTCCATGAATAGGTTGGCAAAACTCTATATGCAGGAGATAGTTAGATTGCATGGGGTGCCTGTGTCCATCATTTCAGATAGGGACCCGCGATTTATTTCTTGATTTTGGAAGAATCTATATGAAGCATTGGGATCTCAACTCACTTTCAGTACTGCTTTTCACCCACATACCGATGGTCTGTCAGAGATGACCATTCAAATTCTAAAGGTTATGTTGTGAGCATTTGTACTAGATTTCGGGGGTAGTTGGATTAAATATTTGTCATTAGTTGAGTTCGTATACAATAACAGTTATTAGGCCAGTATTGGGGTAGCACCATATAAGGCATTGTATGGTTGAAGGTGTCGATCTCCATTGTACTGGGATGAGGTTAGCGAGCGGCAGATTTTGGGTCCGTATCTTGTTTAGCATACCTCTAATAAGGTCCAACTTATCAGGGAAAGAATTAAGACGACATAGAGTCGGCAAAAAAGCTATATGGATATACGCCGGCGAGAGCTTGAGTTCGATATAGGTGACGCCATATTTTTTAGGATTGCTCCAATGAAAGAGGTAATGAGATTTGGGAAAAGGGAAAGCTAAGTCCTAGATGCATCGAGCCATTCAAGATTCTAGTGAGAGTTGGTCTGGTGGCGTACAAAATAACATTACCCCCCAGTACTGTCTAGGATTCATGACATGTTCCACGTGTCCATGCTAAAGAAATACGTTTCGGATCCTTCGCATGTGATCAGTTACGAGTCTTTGGAGTTCGGGGACACTTTGACATATGAGGAGATACTAGTACGAATCTAAAATTGTAAGGAGCATGAACAACGTACTAAGAGGATTATGCTTGTAAAGGTACTTTGGCATAATCATGCAGTGGAGGTAACATCATGGGAATTAGAGACGGAGATACGTCAAAAGTATCCACAACTTTTTAGAAAGGCTCAGCACTAGATAGGTAAGTAGAATGGTAGGTAAGTATTGGTTTTGTATATATGTTACTTAAAGTCAGCTTGTTAGCTTTATTAGTTGTTGTTGTTTTTATTCATGGTTGGTCTTCAGGAGAGTTTTGTATGGGTATTATAATCTCCCAAGACATTACGTATAACTATGGTATTCCTCTACCATAAGTGAGGGTAATTAAAAAATTTGGGATGGGGCTGCTTGTGGGTGGCCTCCGGATCTTCTTAGAGTCAGATCATCAGATCATTAATCATTCTATGGATGTGATAGAAATCATTTAGCAAATTTCGAGGATGAAATTTTTGGTAAGGAGGGAGATTGTAGTAACCCGAACCAAGAAAATAAAGAAATAAATAAAAGAAAGGAGAAAGGAAAGGAAAAAGAGGAAAAAGGGTTTGGTCAAGACCAAACTGTCGTTGGTTTTGTGAGGATTAGAAAAACCATTGACGACTTTCCTGTAGGTAAACAACCAAAAGTTGTTTAAAGGCCAAACCATCGCCAGTTTTGTCAAGCCCAGAAAAACCATTGATGGTTTTCTTGCGGGCCTATTTACTTATGTGCTAAGTTATGTTTTATATTTTCATAACTCACAACTTTCTCTCTCTCTCTCTCTCTCTCTCTCTCTCTCTCTCTCTCTCTCTCTCTACTTAGGGTTTTTGGAGACCCTCTCTCTCTCTCTCTCTCTCTCTCTCTCTCACCTCTCACTCTCTCTCTATCCTGAAGAACTCTCCGTTAGTGCTCTCCAGTTCTCTCTCGCTTCTCTCGGCACGTAAGCTATCGATTTTTGGCGTCAGTGGTTTCGAAGGTTTTATGCATTTTCTTCCAGAGCAGGTAAGGGGATTATATTATGTCAGTTGTTTTTGAATTATGGACTGATTAAATTGAAATTTATGTTTACAGAAACAATATATATGATTTTCTAAACGAATCAGATATATCAAAATGGTAGTTTTGACTTTTATACGTTTTTTGAGAAAACTAGCATGAATGGTTTGAACATCTCCTATTTTCGATAAAATATGTAGTTTGAATTAAATAAAACCCTGGAGATGCTCACACCCCTATTTACAGCAACTTGCATAATTTCTTAGACATTTTACTTTCATTATGATTTATCTGGTGAAAAATTGTGTGACATGAGTATGACTTAATTGGCATAAATAAACAGCCTTTGTAAACTACTGTGAAATGTCGGCTACACGCCAATATGAGAAATGATGGCTACACGCCGATATGTGATGTGATGGCTATAAGCCGATATGTGATGTGATGGCTGTAAGGCGAGATTTGATGTGACGGCTATAAGGTGAGATTTAAGATGCTAGTTTTATATCGAGATAGAAAATGATAGAATTATGAGCAATTTATGTTTTATACAGTGTTATGAAAAATGAATTATGATTTCAGTATTATTATGTAAATTGTCATATATGATTTAAGAACACTGTGGATATGAAATGTGATATTATGAGCACAGTATCGTAGTTATGTGTTGGCAATGAGTGCAATCACACGGGGATGGAAGTGTGATACAAGATAGTCGATTTAAGACCTGGGTATAGTACTACCCCGAGACAATTATGGGGGCCTCATCTGATGCAGTTCCAGGTGACCCTTTATAGTAGGCATAATGGTGCTTACAACTTTTTTCTAACTCAACTATGATCGGCGGGCCATATGCTGAGTCGAGCTTTCGGGCCGCACAACCTGTCATGGGGGGAAGCATGTCGTATAAGTATGTGATAGTGTGACGACGCTAATTTAGCAGTGCAGATTGTGTCTTTTGTGCATATATGGGCAAATTTACTATTTATGGGCTATATTGAGCCGACAGTACAGTTTAAATGTCATATCTTTATACACAGTGAAATAATGGAAATTTTATATTCACGCAGGAACTCATGCTAGCCACACATTGATAATAATATAATTTGTCGTACTGAAAAGTGTCTCATCCCATTATATAAATCATTTTTTAAGTCCTTCAAGGAATCATGCCTAACTTACTATAGGGCAGGGATTAGACTTTTTGGGGTGATAGACAGAACTGGTGAGCCACTAGCTTTTGCATTTTGTTATTTTGTTGGGTTGTATTATATAGACAGGTAGTTTTACGTATGTGTTTGGGATTAGTTAGAACTATGGTAAAGTGTTTTGATGTTTTAGCATCTTGCCCTGTATGTTTTTTAATTCCAGTAATGAGAGGTGCACCTGGGATTCCTGATTAGGGCAGGTTGCAATATATATATATGTATGTGGTATTAGAGGGTAATTATATTTTTAGCAAGTTAAATATATCTGGGTCATTGCAGTTCAAGTGTAGATGTGGGATCACGTTCTGCGGGGCCGATATGTATTCGGAGGACCATGGGGGCTCGTTTGGCTTCAAGGGAGCGGGGAAGGACGCCATCGCTGCCGAAGGTGGTCTGAGTAGGCAAGCAGCTGTCGCCGAGGCGGCTACTGTAGTCGATGATGAAGAGCATGTATGTGGGGAAGGGTGTGTTCGCTCCGGTTGTCATCCTCACCCGCAACATCATTGAGCTTCAATGATAGAGACATTAAGAAGTAGGGAGAGATCTCAGGAGGCGAGGAGGACTTCGGTTGCAGGTGAAGAGAGAGAGAGAGGGAGCATCTTGAGTGGGTAAGGACAAAAATGAGGAGAATCGGAAAAAAATTTGGTTTAAACGTATCGGGTGCTGGGACATTAGGATCATGACACATAGTGTCTGATCCTCGCAAATGAGCAACACGTGGAGGGCCAATCCTCCACACACGCTAAAGGCTACGCAGCTATCTCCCGTCCGTCCGATCTTCGTTGCTCAACGGATGCTCAGGATTGTCCCACCTAATTGATCCTCTTCTCTAAATGCCCAATTACTCAGGAGGTGACATGTGTTGGTCTTGACCAAGACCTTAAACAAGTTTTACAGGTCTTTTCCCCTTGAACCGATTTCCACCAGTTCTTCCTATTTTATTTGTTTTATTTGATTTAATAATTACAAAAACTCAATAAAAAATCACATAAAAATCCCGAAAAATATAAAAAAATCCACAAAATTAAAAAAAATGCGATAAAAGTTTAGAAATTTACAAAAAAAAAAATCTCAAAAATGATTCTGAAATTAAAATTTTTTTTATCCTTAAGAAAATTTAGAGAAAATTCACAAAAATGTTTTGAAGTAAAATTTTTGTTTTGCACTTTACAAACTTCCAAAAAATTACAAAAATTCTAGAAAAAATGTTTTTAACTTTTCATGATTTTCCTTAGTTGTATTTGTGTTATTTAAAAATTCTGTAAAGTAAGAAAAAATTACAAAAAAAAATTCTTGTACTTAGAAAAGTCACATGAAAATTCTGGAAAATCAAGAAAAATTTCTAAAAAAATTGTATTGAGCTCATAAAAATGTTTTTGCTCACTTCTTTACTCTGAATAAATTCAGAAACCTCCCAAAATAGTATTTGGGAGTGTATTTTGTAAGGTATTTTTTTGATTTTCCGATCACAATGATTTAAAAGGGAGACATGAGCTTTTCGCTGTGCGATATGCTCCGATTCTGAGGGAAAAATTTCAACTATTACTTTGAAACAACAAAACCTATGAAGAGGGACAATTGTAGATACCCTAATTTTTACCAGGTCTCTCTAAGTGGTGATGTGCAACTTTGTGTTTTAAAAATTGGATGATCCTTTTGGGAGCATCTATTTGAGTCATGGTGTGAGCTTGAAATTAAAATCCTGTTAATGAATCCCTAAAATCAGGTCTCTCTTACCTTGTTGAAACCCCTGCCAATTGAGTCATTTTTCTTAAGTTCTTATTTTTAAAATTGAGTTGTTGTTAATTGAGTTATTTATGTCCCTGTTATTTTAAAATTGAGTCCCTTTTATTTTAAAATTGAGTCCCGGGTACCTGATTTTCCTTATTTCTTAAAATTGAGTCCCTTACTATTATTTTTTTAAATTGAGTCCCTATTATTTTAGAATTAAGTCCCTTTTATTTATTTAGTTTTAAAATCAAGTCTTTTTATTTAAGATTGAGTTCAGGTCCTTCTATTTTCGGGAATTAAGTTCATTTTTTAACATGACCTCTCCTTTATTTTTAGAGGATAAAAATTGGGAAATTAAATGGAATGGATGGGCCATGCAAAGTTGCCCCATAAACACATGCAACAATGAGGCTAGGACAATCAAAAGGAGTGCATAGGCCATGCAAATAAAGGCTCATGCAAGCAAAAGAGATGGGAGGCGCTTTCAAAAGAAGTTTTAGGGTTTTAGTGTAGGGTTTTAGGCTTATAAATATGCAAGCAAAGAGGTGAAAGACACAACTAAGAGGAAGTGATATACATACACACACACACACACACACACACTCTCTCTCTCTCTCTCTCTCTCTCTCTCTCTCTCTCTCTCTCTCTCTCTCTCTCTCTCTCTCTCTCACTCTCTCTCCCTTATGGCCACCCGAAGAGCAGCCGCAGCAACCCCTTACGCCTAACTCTCCCTGCAGCCTCATGACTTGCTCCCTGCAACCCGTTCTCAAAGCCTGTTCTTGGCAGCCCCTTCTGACGGTAACAGTAGCAGCCTCCTTGCTCCCTGTAGCCCCTCCTCCCGGTAGCAGCAAGCTACTTGCTCCCTGCAACCCTTCCTCACGGCAACAGCAAACTCTTTGCTCCAAAAATGTGGAGCATGTATTAGGTTTGATTTTTTTAAAAAATAAATATATATTGTTATTATGTTATTGTCATGTATTTGTGTAATACTATTATTTGGTTTGAGTTTTTTTTATGTGTTGTTGTTATTGTTATATTATTATTAGGTTTGATTTTTGTTACATATTGTTATTATGTTATTGTCATGTGTTTATGCAATATTATTATTAGGTTTGATTTTTGCCATGTATTATTATTATTATGTTTATATTTGTATGATATTATTTTTAGGGTTTTGATTATTGCAAATTATTATTAGGGTTTTTATTATTGCATATTATTATTAGGGTTTTGATTATTTCATGTTATTATTTTTATACATATATGATATTATTTTTAGGGTTTTGATTATTTCCATGTTATTATTGTTATGTTTATATTAATTATGTTTAGGGTTTTGTTTATTTGCGTGTTATTAGTGTTATATTTATGAGATATTATTTCTAGGGTTTTGATTATTTTTAGGTTATTATTTGTTACATTTATGTGATATTATGTTTAGGATTTTGATTATTTGCATGTTATTTTTATTATTATGTTTAGGGTTTTTGATTATTGTATATTATTATTAGGGTTTTTGATTATTGTATATTATTATTAGGGTTTCGATTATTGTCATGCCATTGTTATTATGTGATCTTATTATTAGGGTTGTTTATATTTATTGTGTGATATTATTACTATATTTCCTTGATTATTATTATGTTATTATCATGTTTATATTATTATGTAGTCTAATTTTATAGTAGTTTAGGTTGATTTTTTGAGTCCTATCTTTGTTTTGATGTTGACAAGGCACTTGAATCTTATTTGTGCGTTGAGTGCTTGAACATGTCTATAATCTAGCATGCACATATGATAAGGGAAAAATAGAAGTCAGAAGGGACTGAAAGAATACATACTCGTGGCATATTCCATGAAGACTAGAGAGTAAAAGAAGAAGAAAACATGTTTATTTAATTTGTAAATGCATTTTTGTTTTCATTTGTAATAATGCATGTCATGCATGTTATGAATGCTAAGCTCAAACATAGGACCATAGACTGACCATAGGCGACCAACAGTATCATGAAAAACATTTTTCTAAAATGCCTAATCATACAAAGGTTTTTAAAACGTTTTTTCAAATCAATATTTGGACTGAGTCTTGAATTTTCGAAGGGCCTAGTAGACCGACCGTTGCTAAGCTTAAAAGGCTTAGTTGACCAGCTTGTCTTATATGGCCAGCCAATCGACCTCACGAAGGCCTTAGAGGCGCCAGCCGACCGAACCTATTGTTTGGCCTGTTTTAACAAAGTCAGTCGACCGACATGTTTTTAAGGTTGAAGAGCTCAGTTGACCAACCTAAGATTTTGACCAAAGTCAAAGGATCAGTTGACCAGCCAACTTGAACTAAAATAGGCCTTAGCCGACCGACCTTCAAAGCTCGGTAGACCGACCTTAAGCCTAGTCAACTAGACCTACGAAGGTTTGGAAAATCGCCCAAGGTTAGCCGACCGAGACCTTCCCCAGGCGACCGAATCTTTTGGTTTGACTTATTTTAAGGCAAAAAACGTCATTAAATTTGAATTTAACAAATTTATAAATAACAAATAGGTCTGAAACGGTCATATTTTTCAAAAGGTCTTTAAATAGCCCTTTATAACTCATTTTTTTAATTAATGCTTCTATTGAAAATCCTCTAAATAATTTGCTTCATTGTACTCTCTTACTCCCATTTCTTTGAAAAATCATTGTACAAGAGAGTATTTTATTTTTGAGCATTCATAATATCATCAAAAGTATTTACTTTCTTTCACTCGTCCATTTTTGAAAATCTTTTCTTGAGAGTAAATCTTGGTTTTCTCCCATATATTTTCTTGATAAATTTTTTTGGAGAAAACTTTTGTAGCTTGTGAATATTTTTGCATTTCGATTGCAAGATTCATAAAGCTCATCTTGCTTTTTATTTAAACTCTAAAATATTCTATACTTTATTTTTAAAAATATTTTTGGAGATATCATTTGAGAATTTGAAGATCCTTGAAGTAGTTATTACTCTAATTTTTTTAAATGAAAGATCATATATACGTATATTTGAGCAAAAATTAGTTGAGAGCAAAAATCCTAAGTTCTCCTACATTTTTATTGAAAAATATTTTTGGAGAAATATTTATTAGGGTATATATCTTTGAGCACTCATTATATATATTTTATTCAAAGATTACATTGAGAAAATACCCATACTCACTTGAGCTTTAAAATTCATATCTTGTGTGAGTGCATTTTAGAGCTTCATTGTGTACATCCTCTGCTTTTGTAGAAGCATTTTATTTGTACAAAAATTTTATCTATTGAATTCCAGGTGTGGCTTGAAGAGGGAGGCTCGCCCTTGTTAAGAGTCCCGATTTAACTAGAATCTGGTTAGGTGAGCTAGGATTTGCACCATCTTGTAAAGTGTGCATAGTTTGGCTCAGCCAAGTAATTGAGCTGAGGTGTCTCCATCTCATAAAGAGAATTGGTTGTGGCTCAGCCCCGTAATTTAAGTTGGGGAGTCTTCGCCCATAAGGAAAGTGTAACTGGCATCGCTCCGCCCGGTTAAAGTGAGCACTTAATGAATCCTCTTGCTGCTAGCTTGACGCGAGGACGTAGTCAGTATTGGCCGAACCTTGATAATAAATATCGTGTTGCGCTTTCTGTTCCCTTACACTATTTAATTTTTGCACTCGGATGTTTTTATTTTAATTGATGTGAATGATTTGGTAATAATGAGATTGCTTTAATTGTTTAAATATTTGCTCAATTAAATTATTATTGAGTTTTGGGATTACGTAGAAAGACCCTAAGTTATGTATTACTAGCTATGGTTTAAATTAAACACACTTGACCCAGGAGAAAATTTTTTATTACCCAATTCACCCCCCCCTCCCCTCTTGGGAATACACCATTCCTATCAATTGGTATCAAAGCCTCGTTGCAAAAAGCTTAACTACTTATGCTAAAGATCACGATGACTCAATTTGGTATATCCCCATTTAGTGAGGGACAGTCACTTTCTAGGCCTCCTGTATTTTGTGGTGTGGATTTCACCACCTGAAAATTAAAAATGAGCATATTTATAAAATCCATGGATTGGAGGGCCTGACAATTGATTGGTAAAGGAAGCTATGCACAATTAAAAGAAAATGACTTTAGTCTGATTAACTCTAATGCCATGAATATGTTTTACTGTGTGTTAGAGACTAATGTTTTTCAAGAGATCATAGCTTGTTGTAGTGCACAGGATATATCGGAAGAGTTGGATGAGAAATATGGAGAGTCCAAGGAAAAGAAAGCTACCACTACACTTGCTTAAAGTTCAATCAATCAAGAAGTGGTAAATCATGGGCATATAGCATTAGTAGACGAAGAAGTATATAATTCTAACTCTACCTCTGTTGATGATTCTTGTGCTAAATGTTGTTGTACATCATATGTTGGATCATCTACTGGATCTAATGATAACATTGCTAATGTTGCATGCAATGATTCATGCGATAATTTTTTTGGAAAAATTCTATGATGAATTATGTGCTGAATTGAATAATGAAAGCATTCCTTCATGTGAAAAGCTAGAAAATTGTGTATTGAAAATGAATAAGTTTCTAGTTAGGATGTCTAGGAAGAAAACATTTTTGATAAATGAGAATAAATAGGTGGCAAATCAATTAAAAAGAATTAAAAGAATATCATGCCACTCTTGAAAAGAAAAAAAAATAAGAAAATATTGAAAATTACGTCCCTGGAGGGAGATATGGGAGATGACTCACGAAGTTCATTAAAAGCTAAAAATGAGAAGAATAATCATGATAAACGCTTAGGAGTTAAAATAAGCATAATCTGTCACGCACATACATAACTTGCTTATACTGCAAAAGGAAGGGGCACATTAAACATAATTGTCCATCCAGAGATGCTCGAGGCTTGGATAAGAGAATGATATCGCTAATCATGAAAGCAAACCCCGTAAGATCAAATGAAGATTGGATTCCGATTAGAATTACATAATTATTTAATCCTTTCTTAGTTCCTAAGTTTAAGGGTTGTGATGACTGAAGGCTTAGGAAGTGGCGTGTGCTTAAAATGTTAAATATTAGTATATGCATCCACTATACACAATTTTGTATACTAAGATCATTAGAAAATTAGGCCAATATGCAAATTCAAGTAATATATCCAATCTAATCACTTAAAGTATATATATATATATATATAATGATTGGATAAAATACAAATATATTGGCCATAGCATGTGAACTTTGAATTGTTTAGGAATGAGTATTGCATCTGCCTGAATGGGACGTCATGTCTCCACATTCTTCATATCATTCCTCTGATTTGTTCGAAGTAAAGGCCGAGAGCATTACTAGCAAAAATTTCTGTAACCTTTCATTTCTGAGATGAATGACATAAATTCATTATTGAGTAATATCTTAGAAATATGGTTGAATTAAAATCCACTTCCAAATGGACAAAGGTATCTTTGCTTGGTACATAATTCTTAATGCTTAAACCATGCTTGAATATAAAATTTTAAGTTAAGCATATTTTGTCCACTGCACAAGTTTGGTCTTAAGGAATTCATCTTATATTGTATATCATTTAACCATAAACTTATTCTTGAACATTAAAGCCTTGACCAAATGTGTAACATCCCAACCCCGAGGGGCCTGGGATATTAACTTTTTACTACTAATTTACAACGGAAGCAAAATAAACTCAATTGTCATTAAACCAGAGCGCTAATTATCCATATTACACTCATTTATTTCAAAAAAAGAAAAATTTCACAACATAAATATCTAGCATCATACTAATATTTCTAATAAATCTTTATTTTTCTATTCCCACCCGCGTGCTTGCTAAGTCTGATTTCTGACATGCTCTTCAGAAGCATCTGAAATAAAAATATGATTGGAGTGAGACGACGCTCAGTAAGTAAATAAGAATATTATTAGTGTGTGGCCAAAATGAGCTTAAAAAAAATTTCGTAAAATAATATTTAATATGTAACTTCAAAACTGCTTTTAAAATAAATATAAATTTAAAATTTACTACATAAAACTTTTACCATCAATTAGAATAGTAAAATTTTATAATCATATACTATAACTGTTAAATTAAACTTTTAACTTTAAAACTGTAAAAATATTTAATGATAAACATACATATACTTTTCCTTATACGTTTTCCTTAGATCGTCATTTAAGTACCAGAATGATCATTTTCATGTAAACTTACACTTTTCTTTCAAATCATCAGTAACTTTGTACACGTAATTAAATATATATAAACATATATTGTAAAAAAAACCACCCTTAGGCCTGTTTGCCGTAAGTCATGTTTACCCCCATGACTGGGTTGTGCGGTCCGAAGACTGGACTTAGCTAGCTGGCCGACCAAACTAAATCAATGTACGTAAACTTTAAGTGAGATTTTCCTTATTAAGTCCTGGTCTGGAACTAGGTGTGCACTCAGGAGAAATCCACTAACATAAATAACCACTCTATAAACAGTATGGGTGCACTCTGATCCGTATAAACTTTAAGCTGCGGTACCGAATATCTGTAACTTTGAACTTTCGTTGTCATAAGGGGTTTTAAAATCATCTTATTATAATTTATACAATTTAAAATAATATCGTTAAAATCTCATCTTTACTCATATTTTCATAAAAAAAATGCAACGTAGAAATAAACTCATGCCACACAATTTTTGTGTTAAAAATATATATAATTTTATTTTTGAATAGAAAGAAATGCTGAAAATTTACCTGAGGGGATTAGAATATTTCTTAACTCAAAAATAGATGCAAGTATATTAAAGATATAACTGGTATAATTAAATACACGTAAAAATAAACTCATGGAAATTTTGTGAAACTAATTAACATAATTGAAATTTACTTATAAAATAAACTCGGGTATGAATTTTAAATAAATAAAAAAAAACTAACATAATCAAAATTTACTTACCTTCTTCCTTACGAATACTGTAACTATCTCTAAGAAATGAGATCGGAAAGAGTAGGTGATTGAAAACTTACTAAAAAATTCTCTCCATCACAATTTCTTTCACTCACTAATTCTTCTCTTCCTTGGAAAAATTGTTATGAAAAATGAAAGTTGAGAGCTCCCTATTTATAGGAAAATTTTGGAGAAGAAATGAAATTTATAAAAGTGTGGGGAGATTGGTGAAATTATAATTTTTAAAAATTAAAGAATGGGCAAGGGATGGGTAAAGTATAGGTTGAGTATGGGATGGGGATGAAGGCCATGTGGGAGTGCTTGCCACCATTCCCATAAATAAATTTTTAATTAATCACTTACCTAATTAATTAATCAATTAGTTAATTAATTATTTTATTATTTTATTATTTTTCTTAATCATTATTATCATTATTATTATCATTGTTATTAATTTTGAACCATTTTTAGTATTTATTTATTTTATTATTTATTTTTGAATAAGAATTAAATTTGAATTTTGAAAACTCATGTGCGCCCCCCACACCACTTCGAGACCCAAATGAATCTTACGTAACTCCAATAATCCTCATATGATTTTATTAGCCCTACACAGCTTCGAGACTCGTGTAAACCTCCACACGGCTTCGGGACTCATGTGAGCCCGCATAGGATACCTATATTATTATTATTTTATCATATATTTCTGCAAATTATGTCAGTCAAAACATTATTTTATGTACTTATTTACGTGTACAAACAGAGTCTATCCTGCTTATCCTATGAAATTTCATTTTGACCAGGCCGACCTTTAGGGAGGGATTGAGCCGCAATAGTCTCTAAGCACTCGCTAAGACAAGGTATTTCTAAGGCATCAAACATGGAATCAAAGATCCTACAGAAAAACACTTCTGTATTGATATTAACTTAATGACCATTTTTATTATTTTATTATTATTGTACTTTAATTATATATATATATATATATATATTTTTTTTTTTGGGTCATCACATAATGTTAGTCGTCACTCTAGGCTTAAGCACTAATGATCATAAATGCCTATTCAATCCACTAGTGCTAATTAACAAGACATCCTTCATAATCAAAATTAGAGGAAACCACTAAGGGATTCTAGTTTCACTAATTAATCAAAATGTTCCCTTTGATCTTAACATATAAAACTCCTCTAATCTTTGTTCACCATCTCATCCATAGGAACTCTTTGTCAAACCACAATCACATCTGGTAAAGTTCTATTTGTTCATCGGGTCGTATCCTTGTCCTATTTTGTGATCATACTTAAAGGATACCTTCCTGTGGTGGTAAACTTGAAATGCAAAAAGGGCATTATTCAAGGAAGATCATATACACCTAATTGCTCTTTGTCCAAGCCTGTACATGATTACTTGCACAAAAATATTTTGGAAAATGTCTGACGTCTCCCAAATACTCTTGTGAACCAAATAAAAATTTAATCTCTAAGAGTATTTATTCAAATTTGCATCACAAGCTCTCAACTTTTTAATCAAATCCTTTAGAGTTGTGTCTCCCTAAAATGAAGTTAAATGGCTAAAATGATTGCACTAGGTTTGAATTTAAATGAAGACATATGTTGGCCCAATTGAGCTTTTCAATCTTTTTTTGATGATAACAAAAATGAAGGATGTTTTAACATATGATATTGAGTTTTTTTATTTAGGTAAAAAGGACAAGTACACTCACGTTTGACACGCTGAAGTTCAATGTAAATCTAGTGGAAGCTCCTCGGAATATTGAGATAAATGAAGGACAAATGAAGAGGTTAAAAGCCACACAATTCTTAAAGTCAAAAGTGAACCTCGAGAGGCTGAAGGAAGCTGAAGAACTTAGTGTTTAAGGAAACCATGATTAAAAGGATTGTTGTAAGTACTTCAAAGTCAAATACTATCTAGATACATATGAAGCCCTTATAAATCAAAACAAACTAAGAAACATATTTTTGAAAGATCTTAAAATATGTCTTTGATTAAAATGCCTCAAAGGAAGAAAGTTTTCAAAGTAAAAAATAAAAAAGAAAAATACTGAGAGTCAGGCAACTGCCTTGTATACGCAGGCAACTGCCATAATTTAAAAGGATTAATTCAGGAGGTAGTAGGGTGCCAAGCGACTGCCTGAGCACTGACAGGCACCTAGGTGGTCAAGCCACGTGACTGCCTGTGTCTTGGCAGGCAACTACCAGTCTTTTGGATTTTCAATTTTGACCATGGCAGGCAACTGCAAGGTTGTGGTAGGCGACTGCCACTCGGAACAGATTTTAGATCTCAAGGGAAGTTTTTCAAAATTTTGAATTTCAAAATTAACTCAATAATTTAATGATTTTTCAAATGTTACCTAATTAAATGAGGATGTTGTGTCTATAAATACCTCCTTAGGTAATGGAAGAAAAAAAAAGATTATACACAAACAAGACAAGTCTAAGAGATCAAACAAACAATAAGTTGAAATTCTTCCTGCGCTGAAATTCTCCTTAAGTTCCTTTGCTCATATTATTTTGCTGGAGAAAAACTCTACATTTTTTGGTGGATTAAAAAATCAAAAACTTGGTTCCGAGTTGCACTCAATTTTTTTTAAAGAACATCGGTGACTTCTAAAACTTTAGTCATGTTCTATTTAGCTTTGGTGTTTTGAAATACAATTTAGAACTGAATTTGTACAACCTGCTCTGAATTTTGAGAGTATTTTTTGTACACAGATCTACTTCTATCTTCTTATACTTTGAACGATTCAAAGATTTGTTGGATCGTTAGACCAAGCACAAGTCGGTGCTTGGAGAGGTTTCTCTTCCCGAAAAAGAAGGTAAATCGTGTAAGTTTTTTATTCCACTCGGAAGGAACAAGATATAGTAAATTCCTTAGGTGGTTGACCTAAGGCGAGGACGTAGGCTGGGTATAAGCCAAACCTCGTAAAAATGGTGGTGTCACTCTCCTCTCCTTACTCTCTTTTAATTTCAGCAACAATATACCCTACGTGAATGTTTAATACTTTTAATTATAAAGCAAACACGTATTAGAAATTAAGTAAACCAAAAAAACTAATTTGTTCTTGGGCTTGCGGAAATCGAAAGGGAGTACATTGGTTAATTGATCTTTTGCGGAAACCGAAAGGAAGTACGTTGATTTGTTAACATCCAAAAACTTATTGATGGAGAGTGATGTGAATAGTGGATCTCCCCTGCTTTCTTGGTGCGTGAACAATAAGAATATGAGAACCCCCCCCCCCTGCGCTATTCTCTGTGTGAGACTTTTTCTTTATAGAGAGTCTAGCAAATCAATTGGCGCCTAAAAGAATTTCCAACAGAAGAATTGGCACCCAATAAAAACAATTCCAACAGAAGAATCATTTCCCCTATGCGCATTGTTCTGTTAATGGGGTTTCAAACACGCATGCTTTTCCTTTTTCGTTTTTCTTTTTTTAATCTTCTTTTACATATATACATATATATATATATTTGTATTTTTTTTTGTATTTTTTATTTCTCTTGTGTGCCTTTGTTGTCCAATTTTGTTCTCCCAAAAGGAAAGTCCCGAGTTTTAATAATACTTGATTCCTGGCAGTAGGAGGACCTAGACTCAAAAATAAAAACGATTCAACAAAAGAAAAAGAGATTTATTTTTTACAATAAAATGGGAGTCAATTTTGAACTAACTAGAACTCACTTTTGAAGCAAAAGAACTCAATTTTGAAGACTCGGGACTCAAATACTAAATTTCGAAAAGGACTCAATCAGATCCTCCTATTCCCAGGAATAAAGCCAACTTTAATTATGTCGGGTCTTCCTTGGGGGCCCCTAGTAAAAATTAGAGTGTCTGTAAGATCAATCCCAAGTTTAAAGTTTATCAACCAATCACAAATGCAACAAATATATAAATATACAAGTGCGGAAATTAAAGGAGGGTAAGGATAGAGAAAACAACACCAAGATTTACAAGGTTCGTCTATACCTGCCTACGTCCTTGCCTCAAGACAATCGCTTGAGGATTTCAACTATTGGCTCCTTCAACCAAGGCGGAGCTACCTCGTACAACCCTACTTCACTCAGGGGAAGATACCCATTACAACCCTCCTTGTAGGCGGAGATGCCTCTCCAAGCGATATACCCCTTGCTTGGCATGGTTTAAACCCGAACCACAAAATAACGAATGGAAATAAGGTTTGTGTACAACAAATTCTCCTTCAAGAGCTGATATGTACAATGAAGGAACCTTTCTAATGCACTCTTAAAAGATGTGAATGAGGCTCAATAGAGTTGGAAATGGTTTGCTCAAAAGGACTTTTGAAATAACAAGAGTAAGTGAGCTTTGATGTGAGAAATGTGGGTATTAAATAAATGTAAGAACCCAAATCTGGAAATTAAAAGAAAATAAATATAAAATAAATAAATAAAGGGAAATAAAAAGAAAAATTGGGGGAAAAATGGATTTTGGCCAGTTCAGGAGAAAACCGGCAACAGTTTTCTCATTATTTAGCAGTATGCCGCTAGGTACCTGGAACTTTCACGCTTTACACATTTTATGATTCCAAATGAATATCAAAAGGCGAGATGGTTTGAAAGGGGCCTAAATCAAAGGATTCATTAGAATATGGCGTGTTTGCAGATATAGGACTTCATATAACTGGTGGATAAAGCCACCGCTGCAGAGTCGAGTATGCAGAGAGGTGCAGAAGTGTCAGAACGAAGGATGAGACCCATGTCTCCCAGACCCCAAGAAAGTTTCAAACAGGGGCCGTGGAGGGGAGACAGAGATACTACAGGTCAGAAATCAAAAAGGAATGATCGAGAACGACTGGGTGATTTGCCACGCCCCCACTATTCTAGATGCAATCAAAGGCATTGGGGAGAATGTCGGGGTAGGGGTGTCGTGTACTATAGATGTGGCAAGCACAGCCATATAGCCCAGGAGTTTTAAGAACCTCCGAACAATGCACCTGCTCCAAATCATAATCAGAAAAATAACTCGGTGCCTCGTGGCGGCAGCGACCTAGTACGTGTTTATATGCTTGGTACAACAAAGGGGGACAATGCTAAAGGCGCAAGTAAAATATATACATTTTCATAAGTAATAATCTTGTTTGACTTTGAGTGATCTGATGCTGCATATATCAAAATTAATTAAAATGTATGAATGTGGTTAATTAGTTCTTAAAATTGTGAAAGTATGAAATTGACGAATTTCGAGGACGAAATTCTTTTAAGGACGGGAGAATGTAATAACCCAAATCCAAAAATTAAAGAAAATAAATATAAAAGAAAGAAATAAAGGGAAATAAAAATAAAAATTGGGGAAGAATGGATTTTGGCTTGTTCAAGAGAAAATCGGCAACGGTTTTCTGGAGAGGAGAGAAAACCAGCGACGATTTTCTAAATTTATAGCTAGACGGTAACTCGTAAATGGTAAATTTGGGCCGGTTAAGGAGAAAACCAGCAACGGTTTTTTTGAGGCTTGCAAAAATTGGCAATGGTTTTCTACGCAGAGGGGGTTATGTAGAAGGATCCTGCCAGTCTTTCAAAAGAAAATCAAAATTTTCTCTCTTCCTCTCACTAAACCCTATGGTTTCTCCTTCTTCTTCTCTTTAATTATCGCTCCATTAAGGCTTATTTTGATGATCCGGAACCACCACGGGGTTCGTGGGATCATTCTCTGCGAAGCTACCAGAGTAAATCATTGATTTGGGATTTTGGGGCACCATCCCAAAATCAGGGTAAGGGAGATCTTTTAAAGTTTTATTATTAAATTGAAGTATATGGAATTTAGGAAGTATTAAATGAGTATTGTTTGAGATTTGGGTAAGTTGGGATTTTTGGAATATAGGGTCTTCTTTCTTGTTCAATTTTAAGCGGAATTTCGAGGAGCGGGTAAGGGGAAAACATTTTAGCAGCTTTCTAATTAATTTTAACCGGTTAAATTGGTGTATAAAATTATATATATATATATATATATATATATATTTAGGTATAATTATTTGAATGGGTAGACTGTTGAAAAAAAAAATGATTTTAGTATTGTATATTGTATTTAGGAAAAATTCATGTGGTATGAAAATAACTTTCATAATTAAATGATTGTGAGTACTGCTTGATTACGATTGTTGTTCACATGTGGCTATTGATTGGGTTATAAATTATGTTTGTTTGTGAATACTTTTCAACTGTGAGTATTGTTTGATTGTGAATAATGTGGTAAAAGTGTTGATGTACTTGGATGATTGGTTATGCAATGGATGTGTAATGTTCTATGGTTCATGTAAATTGTGATAAAGCATTGACAGTGATATGAGGAGGTCGTTATATCGTACTTGATATAAATCACCATAAAACATTGGCAGTGGAATAAGGAGTTTGTTTTATTGATTTTCTATGAACGGTGTTGTGTGTGTGTGGTTTGTAACGTGTGTGACTAGTGGTCCCTGTTTGGGTAGACTAGCCCTGTGTGGACCGTGTGTTCTGTGTGAATGAGTGTCCTGTGTGGATGATATTCCTGTGTGGTTGATGGTCCTATGTGCTTGATAGTCTTGTGTGGACTGTATTTCTTGTGTAGGTGAGAGTTCTGTGTGGACATTATATTTTGTGTGGATATGGACCTTGTATAGGTGTGAATGAAGTATCTGTATATCCTATGTTGATTGGTTGTGCTATGTGCATATATATGGATCCTTGTGAAATGATTAGCATTGGATACATATAACTTTAATTACATAAGTATTTATAGTAAAGTAAAATTCTCCACCCGAGGACTTGCTGAGAAAGGTGAGTGCCATGGTAGTTTTCTGTTGATACTTGAGCAGAGGAAAACTACTTGTATGGGCGGGTAAGCTTCCATATTTTCATAGAATTTTCCTGGATACATAATCTGAAGGCTTACTAAGTAAAGTGAGTGCCTTGGTATTAGTACTAGAGCAGAGGGAAGCTACTTGTATGGGCGGGTAATCTTCCCTATTCTCAGGAATTATCAGTAAAAATAACTATGATTGTGTGTATGATATCATATAACAATGTTGTTATTAGTGATGTGACTTCCCAGTTTCTATGTTATTGATTATTAGATAATTATTTTTGGTATGTATTAAACTCTCTGCCACACATTGTTATAGCTTTTTCTTCCTTACTGAGACATATCTCACCCCGATGAATTTTTTTTTTCCAGGTCCTTCAGGTGATCAAGCTTAGAAAGCTCTAGGGCGGGGTTTAGTTTTAAGTGGTTAAAAGAACAGGTCTATATGTAGTTTTATGTTAAATTTTCCTGGTTATGTAACATGGAGGATTTGGTATACTCTTTTATGGTTTTTGTTGACTCTACGAGTTCAATCTTGTTTTGATAATGACAAATCATTTAGTATTTGATCTGTGCATTGAGTTTGTGTACAGGACCTATATTAACCATGCACGGAAAGATAACAAGTTATGGATGCCTTCAAGTAAAGCCTACAAATCGTGGAAAGCATCTTGGAACTTAAAGAGTACGAGAATCAAGATACAAGCGGCAAAGTTCAAGAAATTCTTGGGAATAGGTATTTAGAGCTTATGTATTTACATTGGCAAATGATTTATTTTGAAGCTCATTATAACTTAAAATGGTTTTAGGATTCATGCATTTCATGTACATCATTAGGAAACTCTCATGGACCTTGAAATGTTTTCAAAATCATGAAAAATATATTTTATGAAAGATCTATGAAAAGAAGCCAAGCCTAAAAATCAGCTCTTTATTAAAAAAACACGTGAAGTATCTTATTGATCCGACAACTGAGATTAATTCTAAGGGTAATATAATATATATTATGAACATCTAAACCCTAGAACATATGCACAAGGACAAACCAAGAAAGATATACTTCTCATTGCAAGATTTGAACCCTAGAGCCGATTTTTCTACACTTCAATCTTTCTCCATCTTCGTTTGGGAAAATCTCTACTGAAATCAAAAGAGCATTCATTCATCCAACTAAAATTTGATCCAGTGTTAAGGTTTGATCTGTCAAGTTATCATTTTTCAAGAATCTCTCATCTCTTTACTTGATTATTGTTAGAAAGAGGATTTGATCTTGAGTGTGTATTCACATATAAAAACTGAATTTTGGGAAGATCATGTTTTGAGAAAAACTTGTTAGCTTGGTTGATTGATTTGAAATTCACGAAGTACATAGACACATATTCATATATATTGTTCATTGGGTTTCTTATTGAAAAATATACTTTGATTAAAGTATTGGAACTTGAAGGAAAACTTTGTGACTTTTGATTGAGTTGTATTCAAGTCAAATTTTTGTTAAATAACTCACTTCAAATGTACTTAAGCATTTTACAAAGTGAATCAAGAACCCTAGTGGACTCCAAAGCATTCCAAATATATTTTCACTTGAGATTTTTTGATTAAATACGAATTTGTGTGTTGACACATATCATACATCAAATGATTGTATCATTTTTCATACATTCTTGAGCTTCAAGTTATATCATATGATAATGTACTAGGAAATTGTATTGTACTCGCAAGCTTTTGTTGGAAGCATTGTTTTGAGTGTTATTTTTCAGATTTCATTGTAAGCATGGTTCAGGTTGTGAACTGGGTGTGAGGAGGAAGTTGTACCTCTTGTGAGCAGCGGATAAGGAGGGAGTTGTACCTCTTGTAAGCAGCGGTTTGTAAGGGAAGCTCCGTCCCACTTTAAGGAGCAGGGTTATTAGTGAATCCTTGAGTGGTTGCTCAAGGCGAGGACGTAGGCCAAGTCGGCTGAACCTCGTAAAATCGCGTTTGTCATCTCTCTTCCTTTTACTCTTTCTTTTCCGCTTTGTATTTTAATTGAGTATATTGCATGCATATAGATAGGATTGCCACACTCACACATAATTGAGCAGCTAGAAGTAGTTGGTAAACTTATAAGGAGTGTGTAAAAGAAAATTAAGTGAATTATTTTTTTTAAATATCCAATTCACCCCCCCCCCCTCTTGGGATTACACCTTATTCAACATTTTTGTATATATATGTCTATAGTTAGTTATTTGTGTGAATAGTATCAGAGACACCTGATTGGTCTCATAACACTCTGGGCCCCACTTGGTGGGTTCAGGGTGTTGCAGTTGGTGTCAGAGTCTAACTGTCTTGCAGACTTTAAGGATTATTACTTGAGTATAGGTTTGATTCGGATGAGGATAAAAATGGGTAGATTAGGATATTGATAAGAATTTGAGTTTTGTTTTGTAGCCTCGAGGAAGACTTCTGTGATTTTCTGAATCAGTCAACGATTTAAGAAAACAATGGCAAATTCATCGACGATGATGTTTCCAAGTAGAGAGACTAAAACTTGGAATTAGAATTTGAAGGTTAAGATGATTACGGATAATTGGATGTTGGATGTTTAATTGAGGATTTGGATATTAATTTGGTTTCCTGTTTTATGATTATGTTGGTTATATTAAGATGTAGAAATTTTAAACTTGCCTCTATTATATATTCGGGATGGATCTTAGAGGTAAAGGCGTAGATGATGACGGAGGAGACGAGTTGGGAGCTTCCAGTGGAGATGAGATTGAAACCTCCCGACTAGGGGTGAGCAAACTGTCGGTTCGGCCAAATTTGGGTAATTAATCGAATTAACGGAAAATTTTGGTTAAATAGTACCATTAACCAAACCGACCGAATTGACAAAGGACACCAAACCAAACCATTCAGGTAAATCGGTTAACCGATTTTAACAGAAATTATTTAAAATTAATTGCTAGAAATAGAATACAATTATAATTTTTAAAAAAAAAAACCAAATCTAGCTTACTCACGAGGGAGTTTTAAAAACTTGAGTTTAAAACATGTTTACACAATAAATAATAATTCTTATTTATAAATAATTTTACAACAAGCTTAACAGAAAAAAGGAGAAAGATGGGGGGAAAAGGTGGGGGACAACATGAACCTTCCCAATTGAGTCTTAACTCAAGAGGAACAACCAGTAATAGATTTGGGTCATTGATATGAGAATAGTATTATAAATTAAGTTGTCAGTCAGCTTTGGAAATCAATGCGAAAAAATTTAATTAGCTAGAGAGTTCGATAACAAATTAATACTCTTCCTGCAATTTCATCACTTTTGAATTTTCCTTCTCATACCCATAACATCCTCGTAGTTGTCAATGCTCTACAAGCAATTTATGTTTGAAGCAACCAATACCGAATCACTTCAAGCACCATTAGATAACTGAAACTCAGCAAATAAATTTCACAAAAAATAAAGGGTATACGACTATAAAGTACCAATTTTTTGTATTTCTCCCATCAAATCGATGGATTCTAACTTCGCCAATTAAATAGAGGGATTACAAAAAGGGAGATTGATGAAAGTGCCCGAGAAAGGATGTTGTCAGTGAGAGCGTGTGGACTATGGCAGAACCTGCAATTGTAAGCACTGCCTTCAAAAGGTGGTCCGATCGTCCGATGGAGTGTTGCGAGCCTGCGGTGCAAATCGGTAGAGCGTAGATAAATCCTAGCCCTAACTCTAATCCCCAATTCCCAAATCCCTTTTCTCCTACTTAGTGAAGTGTGAACGAAGGCACGAAGACGAAGTGAGACCCCTCTGCCCTTTTTCCCCCTAGGCCCCAAGCCCCAAGCCCGACTGCCCGACCCTATTCCTGTTACCCGTATTCCCTACAAATAAAATTTATATTCATAAATTATATTTAAAATCTAATTGATTAGAAATTCGGTCAATCGGTTAACCAATATTTTTTTTACCGTTAACCGAACCGAAACCGATTAACCAAAATTTTGTAGAATAATAACCGAACTGACCGAGCCAGGGTTTTCATCCAAACCGAATAGGCCAATTTCAGCTGGTTAATTTGGTTTTCACAGAATTATGCTCACCCCTACTCTCGACTGTTGCAAGGTATAGCTCGTCAGATCAGGGAAGAGATGAGACGAGATTTCGGGGGATCAAGCTACCGTTAGTGAACTAGGGTTGTATAATTGATCAATTCACCTGCTTGAAACCCTATGCTTTTGAGGGTGGCACTGACCCGATAAGGCTGAGACTTGGATGCAAGAGATGGATAAGATATTAGCAGTGCTGAACTGCACTAAGAAGCAGAAGGTTCTTTTCGCCACCTTTAAGCTGACCAGAGAAGCTGAACGACAGTGGCATGCAGTGAAGCCATTGGAAGAGCAGTGAGCAGTACCTATAGTGATGACCTGGGGTCATTTCAAGTAGGTCTTTTATGACCGATATTTTCCCGCCACCGCCAGGAATGCGAAGGCGAAAAAATTTTTCAACTTGACACAGAGGCATCTCACTGTTCGGCAGTATGCTACTAGGTTCGTGAAACTTTCCCTCTTTGCACCTTTTATGGTTCCAGATGAATATCAAAAGACAACATGGTTTGAAAGGGTCTTAAATCAGAGGATTCATGAGCATATGGCGTGTTTGAAAATACATGACTTCACAGAACTTGTGGGTAAAGCCACTGTTGTAGAGTCGAGTCTACAGAGAGGTGTAGAAGCATTAGAACGAAGGAGGAGACCCGTGTCTCCCAGACCCTAAGAATATGTCAAATAGGGGTCATGGAGGGGAGACAGAGATACTACAGGTCAAAATCATAAAAGAATGATCAAGAATGACTGGGTGATTCGTCACGCCCCCACTATTCTAGATGCAATCAAAGGCATTGGGGAGAATGCTGGGGGGAGGGGTGTCGTGTGCTCTAGATGTGGAAAGCATGGACATATAGCCCGGGAGTGTCGAGAACCTCCGAACAATGCACATGCTCTAGATCAGAATAGGAGAAATAACCCGGTGCCTCGTGGCGGCGGCGGCCCAACACGTGTTTATATGCTTGGTACAGTGGAGGGGGACAATGCTAAAGGCGTAAGTAATATATTTATGTTTGCATAAGTAATAATATTGTTTGAATTTGAGTGTTCTGTTGCTGCATATATTAGAATTAATTGAAATGTATGAATGTGGTTAATTAGTCCTTGAAATTGTGAAAATATGAAATTGATGAATTTCGAGGACAAAATTCTTTTAAGGAGGGGAGAATGTAATAACCCAAATCTGAAAATTAAAAGAAAATACATATAATATAAATAAATAAAGGGAAGTAAAAATAAAAATTTGGGAAAAATGGATTTTTCCCGGTTCAGGAGAAAATCGGTGACGTTTTTCTGAAGAGGAGAGAAAACTGGCGACGGTTTTCTAAATTAGTAGCAGGATGGTAACTAGTAAATGGTAAATTTTGACCGGTTAAAGAAAAAACCAATGATGGTTTTCTAGAGGCTTGGGAAAATCGGCGACAGTTTTCTGCACAGAGGTGGTTATGTAGAAGGATCCGGTGAGTGTTTCAAAAGAAAATCAAAATTTTCTCTCTTCCTCTCACGAAACCCTATGGTTTCTCCTTCTTATTCTCTTCGATTCTCACTCCATTAAGACTTATTGTGATGATCCGGAACCACCATAGGGTTCATGGGATCATTCTTTGCAAAGTTACTGGAACAGATCGTTGATTTGGGATTTTGGGGGCACCACCCCAAAATTAGGGTAAGAGAGATATTTTAAAGTTTTATTATTAAATTGAACTATATGGAATTTAGGACGTATTAAATGAGTACTGTTTTGAGATTTGAGTAAGTTGGGATTTTTGGAATACAAGGTCTTGTTTCTTGTTCAATTTTAAGCGGAATTTCGAAGAGCAGGTAAGTGGAAAACATTTTAGCAGCTTTAATTAATTTTATTCAGTTAAATTCGAGTATAAAGTTATATATATATATATATATATATATATATATAGGTATAATTATCTGAATGGGTAGACTATTGGAAAAAAAATGATTTTAGTAATGTATATTGTATTTAGGAAAAATTCGTGTGGTATGAAAATAACTTTCATAATTAAATGATTGCGAGTGCTGCTTGATTACGACTATTGTTCGCATGTGGCTATTGATTGGGTTGTAAATTTTGTTTGATTGTGAATACTTTTCAACTGTGAGTATTGTTTGATTGTGAATAATGCGGTAAAAGTGTTGATGTGCTTATGTGATTGGTTATGCAATGGATGTGTAATGTTCTATGGTTCATGTAAATTGCGATATAGCATTGACAGTGATATGAGGAGGTCGTTATATTGTACATGATATAAATTGCCATAAAACATTGGCAATGGAATAAGGAATTTGTTTTACAAATTTACAATGAACGGGGTTGTGTGTGTGTGGTTTGTAACCTGTGTGACTAATGGTGCTTGTGTGGGTGGACCAGTCCTATGTAGACCGTGTGTTCTATGTGAATGAGAGTCCTGTGTGGACGATATTCCTATATGGTTGATAGTCTTATGTGGTAGATAGTCTTGTGTGGACTGTATTTCCTGTGTGGATGTGAGTCCTGTGTGGACATTATATTTTGTGTGGATATGGACCCTGTATGGCTGTGAATGAAGTATTCATGCATCCTGTGTGGATTGGTTGTGGTATGCGTATACATGTAGATCCTTGTGAAATGATTAGCATTGGATACGTGTAACTTTAATTACATAAGTATTTATGGTAAATTAAAATTCTCCACTTGAGGGCTTGTTGAGAAAAGCGAGTGCCATAATAGTTTTCTATTGATACTAGAGCAAAGGGAAACTACTTGTATGGGCAGGTAAGCTTCCCTATTCTCGAATATTTTTCCTAGATACATGACCCGAGGGCTTACTGAGTAAGGTGAGTGCCCTGATATTAGTACTAGAGTAAAGAGAAACTACTTGTATGGGCGGGTAGTCTTTTCTATTCTCTAAAATTATCAGTAAAAATTACTATGATTGTGTGTATAATATCAGATGAAGGTGTTGTTATTAGTGACATGACTTCTCGGCTTCTATGTCATTGATTATCAGATAATTGTTTTTGGTATGTATTAAACTCTCTGCCACACACTTTTATAGCTTTTTCTTCCTTACTGAGAGGTATCTCATCTCGGCGAATTATTATTATTTTTTTCCAAGTCCTTCAGGTGATTGAGCTTAAAAAGCTTTAGGACGGGGTTTAGTTGTGAGTGGTTAAAAGAATAGGTTTATATACATTTATATGTTAAATTTTCCTAGTTATGTAATATGGAGGATTTGGTATACTCTTTTATGGGTTTGTATATATATGTATATAGAACTCTAGTATTCTTCTTGAGGTTGTCTAATTAGTTTTGCTGCGTGAATGGAATCAGAAACACCTAATTGGTCTCACAACACCTTGGGCCCCACTTGGCGGGTTCAAGGCATTATAATAAGCTCAAGGATTAAAGAGTATTTCAAGATAGATCTAAAGTGTTCTCTAAGTGTTTAAGTTTGGTATTTATAGCCAAAAGTTAAATATGGTCGTTATGTGATCATTGGGGCATTAAAACATTATTATATTTCAAAATATAGTTTTTTTTCTGACCGTTCTGGGCGCAACTCGAGAGATTCGATCAATTGAACTGAGGTCCAATCGACTGACCCAAAGGCGATTTCCCATTTCGCGATGTTCGATCAACTGGCCAATGATCCGGTTAACCGAATCATAATAATATGAACTTCAGTCGACCGGGCTATACATTTGGTCGATGGAACCCCTAATAAAATTGAGTTTTCAGCCATTTTTCAAGTTCAAACTCATTTCAAACCTTTTGAATTTGTTTATCCTTTTTAATAAAATGATTTTCTACAAAAAAAACTTGAGTTCTTAAGTTCAATCTAAGATCATAAGTGAACTTCACATCAAATCAATAAGTAATGCATTTACAATTGAAACCTTAAAGCATTGCAACTAAAAAATTCCACGTCTTGAAGCTCTACTCTTCAGTTTACCATGAAATGTGCCAAATGATGTGCTAATATTGAGTGTTTCATGGCTTCCATTTGTATCTGTCATTTGTGTTTTTTGAAACTTATTCTTGTTCATACACTTAACACACAAATGAAATGCAGTGATTTGTCATTATCTAAACGGGATAGGACTCAAAAAGTCAACATTAATTACTAGGTTTAGTATTTTAGTTTATTATTATGTTTATATTATATTATTATATTTACTATTATGTTTATAGCATTATATTATATTATTATGAATTTTGTGTTGATGTGTCCCTATGATTATAAATATGACAATGGGTTTTTCAAACCACACCTGTATTAGCTCAGCTCTGAGAGGGGCTTTTCTAACGAGATCCTCTCTTTTGGGGATCTTATTAGATATTCCTAAATCACACCCTGTTTTTTTTTTTTTATATTCCATTAATTGTGTATATTTGTTAATTTATTTTTTTATATTTAAAATAAGTAAATTAAAAGGTTATTAAAATTCAATTTGAGGATAATTCTTAGTTAATTATGTATCGTTCGTAGAATGGGTATGTTGAGGGTGCGAATACCTTTTCCTAGCACAACCAAATTCCCAATCTCAATCTTGATATACGCAGATTGATACTATTCTTAGTTGAGTAGTAATCAGGTTTTCTTACTGCACTATCAAAAATAGGTTAGCGGAGACTCCAAATTTCAAAATGTTCCAAATATCACAACACATTTTATATTCTCTCACCTCCCGGGGCACCTCAGCTCCGAAACGTCACGATAGCAAAAATAATGAGCACCCTTTCCTTATAATCCTAATTCCCTTAGGGAGTTTCTTAACTTCACAAGAAGCCAAGAAGAAGAGAACATCCTATCAAAGATGGCTTAATAGAAGGAAATCAAAGTTGTCATCTTCTACTTTTGATAGTCCAAATGGTTTCAACACCAAAGTCTTTAAAACATATTGGAACATCATTAGAGAAGACGAAAGAAAATCCACTGAGTCATTCTTATAGAGCAACACTTTCTCAAGTAAGTAAACACCACTCTTTTGATTCTCATCCCTAAATGTAAAAAACCATGCTAAATCAAATACTTCAAGCCTATTGCTTGCTCTAATTTACTCTGCAAATGAATTTTAAAAACTCTTGGCTAATAGGCTCTAGAAGTGCCTTCACTCCTTCATCACTCCAAACTAAAAAACCTTCATTAAAGGGAAAACAATTCATGATAACATTCTCATGACTTAGGAACTAGTGCATAACTATCACTTAAACTCCTCAACCACAAGAATGACAATCAAAGCAAACTTGTTGAAAGCATTTGACTCTTGCCCCCCGTGTCCTGGAAAGCATAGGCACTCCTAACAATTTCATCCTCTGCAGAAAAGAATGCATAACAACCCTGATTACTGATTCATCATCAACAGATCAATGCAGGGTTTCTTCCAAGGGAAAAAAGGCATCAGGCAAGGGTAGCAGTACAGGCTTCCTATGGTGAGAGAAATCCTATGAATCTAATGGACTATTTCATGCTTATTCTTAGAACAAATTTTGATTCAAGAAAACTGTTAATGAAAATTTGGATTGAACCATTGAAAAGGGAGAGGAAGTGCAAGTAAGCACGTCTTACTGGCTAATTGCTTGCTGCATAGGATTGTATACACCAATTGCATATTGTATTAGTTCCATAATACATCATTATGCTTTGTTGAATGCTGACAGATGAATGTCATTTTGTGTATTGCAAATGGTTTTCTCATCATTTACAACTGTCAGCAGCTAGTCTAAAAAAGTTCCATGTGTTGAAAGTTTTATTAGTAAGGGTCTCAGTCTTGATATTAATGTCAATCTTAGGGCTACTATTATGATAATGCTAAAACTATTTGATTTTTCATTTGTAATTTGACAGTCGTATGTTGTACGATGATAACTATGTCAAAATATTTTTGTTTAATAAATGTGTTGTTTTCATTAATGTTGAATGGTATCAGTGTCATTATGTAGTGAAATGTTGATCTTGGATGTAATGTAATTAAAACATGTATGTGTATAATGTTAGAGTGCATGAAAAATAGAAAATAGTTAATAGAGTATGTCGTTGGAAAATTAGCATTTTAAAACGTCAAAAAAGCTTTGGTATTGTTTTCAACATGTATTTGTTTATAACATGTGATTGCTTAATAATGCTGACTCGAAAATGTTGTAACAGAGTTTTATATAATATTTATAGCATAATTCAATATATTCTATAAATGAGTTAATACTTTTTACAATATGATGTTTTAGTGGGTGTTGCAAAAAGTCGTTTACATCATTTGTCAAATACCGGTAAAAGTAACTTTTCAAACTCCATTTTAGTCCCGCTATGGCTTTTGAAAATAAGAAAAGAAATTAATTTCATTTTCAATAACTAATACATTGCCAAAAGAATGACAAACTCAAAATAAATTTAAGTTAATTTAAATCTATTTCTTTATTATTCAAGAAAGATAGTAAGGTAATAGTGATGAAAAACTATACATATTTTGACGTCACGTACTAGCACGGGTAAATAAAGGCAATTAAGGAGTCTAAAGGCCAATAAAGTTAGTCACTCTATTATATAATGTTAAAATCGGAGGAGTTCATAGGTGCGCTTAATACGCATGGGTGAGCATCAACTTGACCCAAAAGTTTAAGCCTATTGGGTCTTAGACTACACCATGTGTATAAGCACTCATCAAATACTCACTTTTTCTAATGTGGGACAAACTTTACAAGTGGAATTCTCAACATAAAAAAGTTAGTCTTTTATTTTTTTTTTTCAGAATAGATAAGTTATAATAGACTAGTTACAATTAGTTATGAAAAAAATATGTTGCTACCAAAAAGAAAATAACAAAGTGCAACTTTGAATAGACAAGAAATAATTATTCCCAAAACTTCACTATGTCTATCCTTGATTATTATATGTTAAATAATTATTATATGTTAAAAACTTTAGAAATGGTTCAAGTCATTCAAAAAAAGGACTTGAAATGACTCTGAAAACCTAATCAAGCCTTTTTGTCAAAATCAGTCAACTTTCCGTTAAACTTAACAAAATATACTCCCACTTAACAGAATATTCTAACGCCATTACTGACGACGTTAATTAACGCCGTTAACTAACTGCTAACGTGACAAATGGAACCCGGTGATGATATGACGTTGATGTGGCAAGTGGGGCCTAATGATGACATGGCACTAATGTGGCAATGGTGCCTAGTGCTAGCGTGTCTGTTGACGTGGCAGTGGAGTTTAGTGATGATTGTGCTAAAGCACACCAGTTAAATTCACAAGGAAGTGAGGGGTCATAATGGACCGCTTAAGTCCCACTTTCCTAGATAGAGTTTTCTTTAGACACATAATTAGCACAATATAGCTCCTGGGACCTCCAATCTACTCCGATCTTGAAATTTTGCTTTTATCTGGCAACTTTGCTCCAACCTGGCTCTCATACCACTTGTTAGGACTGGAGAAGCCCATGGGGGGAGGGACTTAATACACACAGGTGAATGCCAACTTGAATCAAAAGCTTAAGACTATTGGGTCTTGGGTTTACCATGTATATAAGCATCCATCATCCACTCAAATTTTCTAATATGGGACAAGCCTCATAGGAGTAAGCCCAATTCCCCAACAGTTGCTCAAATGGGCCTTACCACTGGTGCCTTACATGTCTCGGATTGCATTCCACGTGCCTTCGAACTAATCCTACCTCCCACGTCTTGACCCTATTCGGATCCATCACAAGCCTAGATGATCCTTATTAGTCTCGGTCACACACTTGGTCCTCCAACAGTTAGCATGTTAGGAAAATTAGCTTCACGTCTCGACTTTTATGATGTCTCTCACCCAAAGTTATAAAACATCAGCTCTGATACCACTTGTTAGGGATCTAGGAACAATAATCACACGCACACAAGCAAAACAAACACATAAAATAAAAACACCAGATTTACGTGCTTCGGTCTAATCTGACCTACGTCCACGAAGCACACTGAATATACTATAACCCACGAGAAAAACAAGAGGAGGAGACACAGACTCAACTCAATTTCTCTCTCTCACCTTCAGCACTCTCACACTCCTCACTCACTCACTTCACTTACACACTTTACACAACACAAATGTACTTTTTTATAGTTACATAGGATGGATATAGAAGGAAATGAGTTATTGCATTCTAATGGGATAATATGTTTTTGATGGAATGAATACGCGATTGCAACTCATCTTCTTTAAGGCGTTTTCATTTTCTCTGTTTCCATATTTTCTCAGTTTCCATTTCAACTTAATAGGTAATGAATGATGGGAGATGTCGAGAAGTCAATCCACTTGGGATCCGACACTCACCCCAACTTGCACTCTCCTATGTTTAGATTTTTTTCTCTCCTTAAATCAAAACTTTAGACATCACTCCAATTCTTATTAATTAATTAATGTATTGTTACTTATAAATAATTTATGTTAATTAATTATTTGACCTTTTAATTTACACACATGTAAAAAGCATTCACAAATAATATATAATTATTTAAATAAAATTCATTTGCATTCCTTGGTATATCTAAAGAGTAACACTTCACAATTTTTTATTTTAAAAATGTTGAAATAATAAAAATTATATTGTTCTTATTCATTGAATTTGAAAATTCACACTACCACTTTAGGTAAGGTTGGTAAAGACAAGTTTTAGTTGGGCAATGTTAGAGTAAAGTCAAAATATATTTTACGATATTATATATATTAATTTGATTATATCTTAAAATATTTAAAATTATTAAAACTATAATGGTTGTGTTTCAAAATCTGAATATCATGTCTTTTGACTTTAGATCTAGATATGAAACTCATTGCAATTTTACATAGCATTTCTCTAGCTTCATGTAAATTCAAATCAAAAGTCTAAAATTCAAATTCTCATACATAATATAATGTATATAAATGCACATGCACTCACATGTATGCATACATATGGAATGAATTTATTTGTGAACCTAAATATGGTGAGGTCTTTGTGGAGGTACATGCTCGGACCTAGGCTACCTGATGAACTTAAAGATAACAATATAATATATAAATTAATGTTTTTTTGTATATATGTGTGTGTCTATATATATACATTCAATTTAAAATTTTAATAATGTAAATACTGTTGAATATTTTCAAAATATTAATGAAAAAATTATGCAAATATACACAAGTTTAACCAAGCATTGTTAGATATAAGCTTAACACCTAATAATCATATATGCTTGCTATAAGTTGAGATGTACAAGTACATGCATTCACGAACGCACATAAGCACATACAAACAATCTTGTACGATTACACTTCTATATATGGATGTGCAGAAATCCCAAAACCGAAAATTTCGGTTCGGTTTTTGGTTTTGGCCAAAACCGAACCGAACCGAACTGTGTGCACCCTATTGCCTACACACAAATTATGTGTTCATGTACAAAATGCAATTTTAAAATAAAATATGCATGATAGAAAATTAGTAGCTTATTATCAGATGCGAAAATATAAAATAAATTTTAAGCAAAATAAATCTGTGAACGTGACCACGAACTAATGACAAAAGTTCATTAAGCTGTGATTATTTTTTAAAAAAAAAATAAAGGGGTTTGGTAGTACAAGATAATATTATTTCAATTAAGAAAAATAAAAGGTTGTGAATTTATTTTTAGAAGAAGTGTTAATGAATATTCCATTCTTTAATATGCATTGTTGAGGAGAACTAATGTTAAATGATTTGCCTTAAAGCATATAGCAAGTCAGTCCTCCCCCCCAAATTTTTTCAATAAACATAATCGTAATAATTTACATTTGGTAGAATAAAAGTCATAATCATAACTAAAATATAAGAAAAAATACAATTAGAAGTATCTTTGTGAATAAGAAGATGATTAGTGCCCTAAAAGTCATACACTCATGCTTGAGATGATTATCATTAAATTAATCCTAGGAATAGGAACATAATTAAATTAGGAAATAGGTAGAGATGTCATCTCCCAAACGGCGGACATATAGCTTACTTTTTGGGCAAATTAGAGTTACCTTTTTGTGCGTCTCATAATTCGGCAGACGTATAAATCTGCCAAGGCTTAGAAGTATATATTAAGACCTCTCTAGAGTTTGCGTATTCAATCATTTCATCCTCTCTAGCAATAATGATTTTAAAATAAATAGTAAACAAAAGCAATAATGTCAATAACATTGTGATTTGAAGCAATAACTTTTATAGATTTATTTTTATATAATTTTATTTGTTCAACGAAAGATAATGACATTTTCCTAATCTTATCGATGCAATTTTCTTTCGAGATTATAAAGTATATCCACTTATCAATTTGGGATTGGGTTGATCATCCCCCTTTAGTATCTAAAGGGAGTGGCATAGCTTTGGTCCCCTTGGTCGCAAAAAGAGAGCATTTTTGGAAAGATAAATAGGAAGTAGAGTAATTACGTGTCTTGCTCTTGTTAGTGTTATTTTACATACCTTTTACAAATATTAGAAAGGATGCAAAAAAAAAAGTCTGCTTATTTTATTTTATCAAATTAAACTGAAATGTAAAAAGTTCGCTACCCAAAAACGTTAATAGTGCAAACATTTTATTTATTCATAATTGTAGCCTTATGCGATTAAATTTTAGTACACGTTAATATAGACATTGTAAATTTGTTCATGTGCCTTATCCATTGCCAAGCATAGTGCATGGTGCATGATAGAAAATGAGAGCGAAAGATACGTGGTAATAGCAAGATAGATTGGAAACAAAATAAATAGGGAGAGACGAGAGAATAAATAAAGAAGAGAATAGAAAGAGAAAGCAAAGAAGAAGTGGAAGAAAAAAAAGAAGATAGGTGAGAAGGAAAAGGAAAAGGAAAAGGGAGACAGCGAGTGGGGAATATTGGAGATGACAAGGAGTGCTATGAATTGAATAAAAAAAAAATTAAAGTATAAATTTTGGATTTATTGCTTCAACTTTTTAGCAATGATTCATCAAATTTTGGGTTTTAAATTACAACCTTAGTTGTGTTTTTTAAACTTAAATTTTGAGTTCTACAAAAATGACCGAGTGATTTTTAGGTTTTGAATTTCAATAAATGACTAGTAGTTTTTTGTTTTATTTTAAAGTTATAGCTAGCTATTCTTTCATATAATTAGTAACAATAACTAGTTCTTTTACTAAATAATTTATAGGGTTTAATTTTTTGGTATTTAAAATGATGAATTTAATCCACATCTAACACCCTCCCGTGCCTATAAAAGTGGTTGTTCGCAAGGTTTTGGCATACACTCCAAACACTTTTGTCCTCTTCTTCCTTTCTTTCATTTTTTTTTTTTGGAAAAATTATTAACTTATATCTAGATCAAGTTAAGTTTGTGAATATTTGATTAAGTTTGTAGCTTACCACTAGCATAATCTATGGAATCTTAGAAAAATAGATGTAGAGCACTACATGGTTGGAATCAGCAAATTCAATTTTAGGGTAATAGAGATTATATCTTTATTGTAATAAAATTTAAATAGTTTGCAACAATCCAATATGAGGGAGAAAGGGAAAGAGAGTATTGTGTGCGAGGGAGGGAGGGAGGGAGAGAGAGAGAGAGAGAGAGAGAGAGAGAGGAGGTGGGGAGAGAGTAAACGTGAATTCAATACTTAATCACCCAAATTATTGTGACTTCTTACACTATAAGCCTATATTTATAGGAAAACAAAAAATTTAATGATGAAACTATAAAAAAATTACAAGATAACCCTTGTAGGCACCCCATTGTTTCGGAGACATTACATAATGGACTCATGGATTCTAGACTCGACATGTTCTTACCATATGATTCCAAATAAGGAATGGTTCAACACTTACAGGTTGGTAAATTGAGGCTCAATTGTTGTGGGCAACCATATTTCTTGTAAAATCATTGACATTGGAAATATTAAAATTAAAATGTTTGATGGTACTGTGAGAACCTTGAGTAATGTAAGACACATATCGAAGTTACGGAAGAGTCTGATTTCACTTAGCACCTTAGATTGTAATGGTTTCAATTACAAGTCTAAAGGTGGGGTTATGAAAGTATGGAAAGGTAATCTGACAGTGATGAAAGGGCAAAAACTAGATGAGAATATTTACACACTGTAGGGAACAACTATTGTTGATGGAGCTGCAGCCGTAGATACTGAATCTAATGAAATTGTAACGACCCAAAAATTACGCCATTTTTTTTCCATATAACATATAAATTACTTTGATACCCCTGTAATACCTACTATAACATTTCAGACCCCATATGGGTACTGAGGTATCCCTCTACGCAAATTGACGCACCTATGTAGCAGAAAACATAAAGTCATACACCCATATTTACAATACCATAATTCATTGTTTCCAAACGATATACACATACATATCTACACATCACCCCACATCATCTGCTAGAAAATATAATCCCCTGAATAAACTTACCCTATAAACAGTGCAAAATAAAAGGTCTCTCTATTTGGGAGCTTGGTCTGCTTACCTAACTGGATCACCTAAAAAATGTTAAACCACTGGGATGGACAACGTTCAGTAAGAGGAGATATGTTATTACTAGTGTGTGGCGTCTGAGTTTCATAAATATTATAATGACAATATTTGAAACTGTAAAAGCTAGTAAATCAATATACAATATAACTTGTAATGATCATAGTTTAAAATGTAACTGTAATATTTGAGTTTTCTACTTTTTCATACTTCTAGTATTATACTATATCTGCTGATATTTTGTAAAATTGTATACATATACATAACTGAGATGTTTACCCTGGAAATTTGTACGTCATGAGTTAACCTCTCATGACAGGGTTGTGCAGCCCATAGGCAAGACTTAATCCTGGTTGACCTACCAAGTAAGTAAACTGTACTCTACCAATCCTTCCGGCCAAACTGCAACCTCTCCTAAGCTCAGAACTGGTAACTACCTCGTCAAACTAGCCTCCTCAACCCAAAATACTGGGGAGACTGCAATCTCTCCATAGACATAGTTGATGGAATCTACATGCTATATGAGATACATGATTTAACTCTGATATAAAAATAGTAACTGTACCGTGCTCTACTAACTTAACATAACTTGATTCATCAGGGTTTGATACTGTATATACTATTTCTATAATTATCCTACTGCTTTCATCATGATTCCAAAATAACCATAACATTATAAAAATGATCTGAAAATACTATAATATCTTACTAAAATAACTGTAATATCTGATTGTAATAACTGACTATCATATCTGACTGAATAATTTGAAATGTCTGAGTGTTATAGTTTTTGGAAGCATGATATTCTGTAATTACTATAAAATACTGGTCTGTATAATGTCTGTAAAATATTTTTCTGGTAAATATATCTATCTATATATACAATGTAAAACATGATATTATGAAAAACTATATAAATTTTGTACTAATCAAATATCTACTCAGGCCACACAATTAATAAAAACTCATGTTTTGAAATCTGTAAAACGGTATAATTTATACCATGTACCTAAATAAACAAATACTATAATTTACTAATAATATCTCTAAATTTACTAGCATAGCATATTTCCCTTATCTAACTACCTGGGAGGCTCGCCTCCAACCCTATCCTCACGCTCATGGCGTACTATCCCCAAAATCCTGAAATAATACATATATACATATTTCCAATAAATCAATTGTATTTCCCCATATCCACATATGCACTATTCCTAAACTATAACCATATATCATTTTAATTGGTTTCTTGAAATACCACCCATTAGGTCCTTAACTCTTGCCTGTAGGGTTCCAAAACACCATATTCCTGAAAATATAATACCCTATTTTTACTTCACAAAACTCAAGTATATTTGCATGTAATATAGAATCTAACCTCAAGTGATCTGGGTAATAATGAAAATATTCTAATAATCCACTTACCTTGGTTTTGGGATAGTTCCCAAACTTCTCAAATCAACATTTCGCTCCAGTTATGTTGTAAAGAATCGCCCTAGGATCACCGTGGTAGCTTCTGATATTCAAACAAGGGAGAGACGGAGTTGGATTTCTATAGAGAAGTCAGAGAAGTAGTGTAGAGAGAGAGAGAAACTGTAAAAATGATTTTCTTTCGTTAAAACTCCATTGTAGGATTATATATAAACTATTGCCCACATGGCCTCGTTGACGAGCCACGTCACCTCGTCAACGAGTTCAAAAAGGAAGTTCGTTGATGAGCACCCAACCCTCGTCGACGAGTTTTAGGCCCCGAAAAAAGCCCCTCGGTAAACTCTCGTTGACGAGACATGCATCCACGTCAACGAGCCCAAGAAGACTTTTTGTCGATGAATGTGGTTGCATCCCCCTTTAAAATTCTTTTTCCCTCTCATTTCTTTATTATTTAATTCCAATAATTATTCAAGTTATTACATTCTCCCCTCCTTATAAAATTTTATCCTCAAAATTTATTATCCCAAAATTTATTCTGGAAGATTACAAATATACTCATAAAAGAAAAATCTCCTAAAATCAAAACACTACTTATCCTATATTCAAAATTACAATTACATATTCATTACCCAGTACAAAACAAAATAAAATCGTTATTATTTAACTTACAATTCACTACTGTACCCCACTAAACAGGTGTGGGTATTTCTATCTGATTCCTTCCTCAAGCTCCCAAGAAGCTTCCTCCACTGCATGATTCCTTTACAGGACTTTTACTAGTGGTATCTTCTTATAGCGCAATTCTTGTTCTTTTCTATTTAAGATCTGTACTGAAACTTCCTCATAAGCTAGAGCATCACTGAATTCTAATTCTACATAACTGATGACTTAGGAAGGATCTAAGACGTATTTTCTTAACATAGAAACATGAAATACGTCATGTATTCTGAACAAAACTGATGGTAATGCTAGCCTATAGACAACTAACCCAATCTTCTCAAGTATCTCAAACGGGTCAATAAAATTAAAACTCAACTTACCCTTCTTCCCAAACCTTATAACTCCCTTCAGTGGTGCTATTTTCAGAAACACATGGTCACCCACTTTAAATTCTAATTCTCGGTGGCGAGTATCTGCGTAGCTTTTCTGCCGACTTTGTGCTACACTGATTCTATCTTGAATAAGTCCGACTTTATCGTATGCCTGCTGCACTATTTCTAACCCCAAAATTCGCCTGTCACCTAACTCATCCCAGTATAAAGGAGAACAACACCTCCTACCATATAGTGCCTTGTAAGGGGTCATGTCGATGCTGGTCTGATAGCTGTTATTGTAGG
Source organism: Malania oleifera (assembly GCF_029873635.1). Classification (NCBI taxonomy): domain Eukaryota; kingdom Viridiplantae; phylum Streptophyta; class Magnoliopsida; order Santalales; family Ximeniaceae; genus Malania; species Malania oleifera. The sequence continues at coordinate 31,864,597 of NC_080419.1, read as the reverse complement.
CAAATTCAACCAACAGCAAATACTAGGTCCAGCTACCCCCAAAGTCCAATACACACGCTCGCAGCATATCCTCAAGTACTTGAATCGTTCTCTCTATCTAAACATCTATTTGAGGATGAAAAGAGGTGTTGAATGCTAACTGAGACCCCAAAGCCTCCTGCAAGCTCTTCCAAAAATGTGATGTAAAGCGTGGATCATAGTTTGAGACTATAGACACTAGTACTCCATGGAGTCGAACAATCTCCTGAATGTAAATTTATGCCAATCAGTTCATAGGGTAGGTAACTTTAATAGGTAGAAAACGAGTTGTCTTTGTCAGCCAATCAATAACTACACAAATGACATTCTGTCCATGCGGTGCTGGTGGTAGCCCCATGACAAAATCTGTGGATATATGGTCCCACTTCCACTCAGGGATGAAGAGTGGCTGTAACTGCCCTGCCGGCCTCTAATGCTTAGCTTTAACCTGCTGAAACGTCAAGCACTGCTACACAAATTTGGCAATTTCCCTCTTCAAGCCACTCCACCAAAAATATTCTCGCAGATCCCTATACATTTTAGTACTGCCAAGATAAACCGTGTATAGAGATCTGTGAGCCACCTCTAGAATCGTTCTCCAAATATCATCATCTGCAGGCACACACAATCTAGTGCGAAACCTCAAAGCTCCGTCATCATAGATACTGAACTCTTCTCCCCGACCATCATGTACTATTACTATTACCTCTTCTAATTCTGCGTCATCTCCCTGAGCGGGTTTAATCTTTTCATATAGCGTAGGTTGCACAACCAGGATGGCAATTAATGCCTAAGGATTACTCTCTACCAACTCTACACCAAGTCTCTCCAGATCCATCAGGATCGGATGCTGAACCTCCATAGCTGTCAGTGTTGGTCCCACTGATTTCCTACTTGGAGCATCTGCTACCACATTCGCTTTCCCTGGGTGGTAACTAATAGTGCAGTTATAATCTTTAATGAGTTTCCAGCCACCTTCTTTGTCTCACAATCAACTCTTTCTGGGTAAAATAATACTTTAAGCTTTTGTGATCATTGAAGATTTCGCATTTCCCACCATATAGATAATGCCTCTAGATTTTTAAAGCATAAACAACTGCAGCTAATTCTAAATCATGCACAGGATAGTTCTTCTCATATTCTTTAAGTTGTCTAGATGAGTAGGCAATGACTCTTCCATGCTGCATTAAAACACATCCAAGACCCTTAAAAGATGCATCACTGTATATCACAAATCCATCCTCCCCTGATAGAATAGCCCAGTACCGGTGCTGAAACCAACCGCTGCTTTAACTCTTGGAAGATCTGCTGACAATCATCAGTCCAATCAAACATCACATTTTTCCTCGCGAGTCGTGTTAGTGGACCTGATAATCTGGAGAAACCATTTATGAAGCGTCGGTAGTAGCCTTCCAAACCCAAAAAACTCTTGACCTCCTTTACATTTCCTGACCTTATCTAACTCACCACTGCCTCTATCTTACTCGGGTCAACCAATAACCAGAATTCACATTTCTTGAATTTTGCGTTCAACTTTGTTTCTCTCAATATCTGCAACACCAGCCTCAGATGATGCTCGTGCTCCTCAAAACTTCTCGAGTAAACCAGTATATCATCAATGAAAATCACAACAAACTGGTCCAGGTAATGATGGAACACCCGATTCTTTAAATCCATAAATACTGCTAGTGCATTAGTAAACCCAAACGACATCACCAAAAATTTGTAATACCCATATCTAGTTCGGAATGTTATTTTCAAAATATCCTCTGCTCTAACTTTCACCTGATGGTAACCCAACCGTAGGTCAATTTTAGAGTACACCTTGGTCTCCTGGAGCTGATCAAATAAGTCGTCAATCCTGGGAAGAGGATATCTATTCTTGACTATCAATTTGTTTATCTCCCTATAATCTATGCACAATCTCATGGTCCCATCTTTATTTTTCACGAACAGGACTGGGGCCCCCCACAGCGACACACTATGCCTGATAAATCCTTTATCTAGCAACTCCTACAACTGATATTTCAATTCTTTCAATTCAACTGGAGTCATACGGTATGCTGCTTTAAATAGCGGTGCTGACCCTGGTAGTAGATCCACGGTAAATTCAATCTCTCGATCTTGTGGTAAGCTAGGCAATGCTTCTAGAAAAATAGCTGAAAATTCTCTAACTACTAAAATATTAGCCTATTTTAGTTCTTATTTTGGAAATTCTTTTATGTAGGCAACATACCCCTAGCAACCACCTTGCAGCAATCTCCTCACTTGAATAACTGACACTAGCTGTGGCGAGGCACACACACGTGAACCCACAAATCTATAATCTTACTCACCTATGAGTCTGAAAATTACTTCTTTTTTATGGCAAACTATGCTGGCATGATTAGCTGCCAACCAATCCATACCCAGTATTACATCAAACCCCTGCATATCTAGTACCATGAGATCATCTGGTAGTACTTTCTCCTGAATGCTTACTGGAAAGTTCTGAAGAACCTGCCTACACCCTATCATAGATCCCGTCGGCATGACTAGAAACGGCTCTACAACTAATAACTGTGTCTCTACCTCAGTTATTTTAACATACCCCATTGATATATAGGAATGGGTGGCACCTGTCTAAAAAAAAAACAATACAATTATATGATAATATAGTAAGTGTACTTGTGATAATGTCTCTAGAAGTCTCGGCGTCTCTCGGCGTCAATGCATAGACCCTCGCTGGCACCATATTCCTCTGTTGGCCTCCACGGAGCGCCTGATGACCACCCCGATTCTTTCTAGGAGCTGGTGCATAAATTGGTGGTCCCAGACATGATCGGGCCATATGGTCGGGCCTCTCACAATGGTACAAGACATTCTCCCCCAGTCAGCACTCACCCGGATGTCTCCGTCCACATCTAGGGTAGGTGGGATAAGACTACTGACTCACTCGAAAAATGAGCAGCTCGAAAGCTATCCCAAGTATAGGAGTTACGTCGTGTAATATTAAGCCCAAGGGCTAGATCGTCTCCTCAGGGAATGCATTTTAATATCAAATTTTACGTTCGTATAATCGAAAACAAAAATGTACTGAACTCAGTTCAGATTCGGGTTTTTCAAGATGGTTCAATTTCACTTTTGACAAATTAAATGACACGCAATTTAAACCCTAAAATTAACATGCACTAAATAAAAGAAAACAAGAATAGAAACCCTACGTCTACTTAAGAAAACATTGGGACACGCGCTAATTAAAGATGACAACTTTGGACACGGAATTAAAACACACAAAGGAAACTCAATCAGATCCAAATACAGACAAAAAACTGAACTTTTAACATGAATCAAGAACGCGAACTAAAATTAAACTATCAATCAACCTAAACGATAATGGGACACAATAAAAACACGAACTTTGTATGTTATTTTTTTTATTTTTTATTTTATACCAGAACTGAACCAAACTTCACTAGATTAATTAAATAAACTAAAGTATTAATTAAATCTATCACTAAATAAATAAACAAGTTGCAGCAATTTAAAATTACATCTTTCCATAAACTTCAATAAAAAAAAATAATAATAATAGTCACTTGAATAATACTAAATAAGCATTTAAATCTAGATCACTTAATCTTCAAAAAAAAAAACAAAAACATAATATCCAAATAAAATAAAGTAAAAGGAAAGAATAAAGAAGGAGAGAGAGAGAGAGAGAGAGAGAGAGAGAGAGAGAGAGAGAGAGAGAGAGAGAGAGAGAGAGAGAGAGAGCTTGCTGCCATGGGTAGCTCGGGTCTGTTGCAAAAGACTTTGGCCAAGATGAGGTGTAGTTGCTGGCTTGCTGTGATGGCCGAGAACAAAAGAGCTGTGGAGCCTATAAGCTGGCTGTGGACTGTGCTCTTGCTGCAGGGCTGGCTAGAACAGTTGCTGTGGAGAAGATGTTGGCTGAAGCAGATGGTGGTGGCTGCTCTGCTGGAGGAATTGCAGGGGAGATGTGCCGGTGTTGGTGTGGCAGCAGGCTGCTGCAAGGAGCTGTGATGGGCTGCTCTCGAGTCTGCGCTGGTGTTCCACAAAGCTGGAGCAGCAGGGAAGGAACAGGGACAGGGAGAGACTGCAAGAGGTTAAGGAAAATAGGGGAGGAAGAGAATATGGGAATGAGAAAAACAGAGGGAAAGGAAATAGAGAGAAAAGAGATAAGAACAGTAAGGGAGAGAACAAGAAAGAACATAACAAAACAAGGGAGAAAGAGTAGGGAAGAGGGAGAGTTTGAGGGAGAGAGAAGGGTGCCGGAGGCACACCCTGCGTAGGGGAGAAAAAGGGATTAAATAGGGATGGGGGAAAGAAGCTACCCTAGGACCCGGATAGAGATAACCCGACCCAATTGGGTCTGACCCGAATTATTATATTTTTTCCATTTTTTTATTCTCTGTTCATCGTAAATTTGACTCTTCTGGAGCCCGTATCTCGCAAAACTCAAAACATAAAAATTGTAGATAATTCTTTCCTCTTTCTCCAAAAATTTGAATCGTCTCGATCGGAGTTTGGACAGAAAAGTTATGTACGAAATACGAACAGGTGTTAGTTTTTCCCGGGAATTTTCCTATGACAAAAAATTACCAAAACTTAATAAATAATGCAATAAAGTTCAAGAATGATAATTTTGGCACTTTATTAAAATATTGGACAATTTTAGACATTTAATTAAAAATATAAATCATAAAACTCGGGTTAATCGTCCAATTAAGCAGTTTCGGTGCGTAATCACACCCCCCAACTAACGTTTTGCTAGTCTCTAGCAAATGACGTGAATGAATCTCAGGGTGGTGTCTACAACTACATACTCCGGTGATCATGAAATCAATGCACATGCGACATAATTATACCACTTCACATACAAGAACATAACTGAATTTCACACAAGCTCGTTCATATTCAATGCACACGACTCCAAAACACGTCACCCTTGCAAGTTTCATCGTTATATGTCATTTAAGAGCATTATACTCATATGAAGTTTATTAGTGGCACAATCAGAGTTAATGCAAGCATATAAGTTCGAGTATAAACAGGTAAACTCTCGAGGTGTGTGTGATGTGTGTGACTCAGTACACCTAGGACGCCAGTGGACACCTACAGAACGGTCGCTTTGACTCGGCCTAACTGGTATACCCTAAAAAACACTCAAAGGAATGGGTTCACTCGTCATATGTGAGGAGGAGTGTCGCGATCAAACATCCCACATATTAAAAGGAACAACGCTAAGTATATGGAGTGGACTAGTCTGGAAAGGATCTAGCCTATCTATGAGGTGTCGGGTCCTTCACCCTAGCATCTTCTCACCTACTCGCCATATCCAACTGAGACCACCCTAGATCAACTTACTCACAAACTTGTCGTGAATACATTTAAGGCATTAATCGGTTGAAGAATCTTCATACATGGAAAATATGTGTCGTCCTTGACTTTTTGTGATATGTATTTGGGCCGGCATTGACATTTCATTTCATGCGCATATGTATTGCTTATTCTTTATTTTGCTCATTCTTCATTTTCTGTCATTTCTTAATCAATTAGGACAATCATAACACTTCTTTTGTAATCTTCATACCATCAATGGGAATTGAGCTCGAATAGGAGTTCATGAATTAAGTCTATCTCTAGGGGTGGCTCAGCCTTCACATTTTGAGTAGGTTACAAGACTTAAGCTTTTATCTCCCCACTAGGTGTCACCTCTAGGCTAGCAAATCAAAACATAGACTAGTGTACAAAGGAATCATCCAAAAAAAGAGAATTAAGTTCCATGAACTCTGATTTGATATTAACGCTCAAAAGGACGATAAATAGCTCAAGGATATCTCACAAGGTGTCATAGTCTCCACGGGTGCTCTCTTAGTGCTCACATGAAACCCTAAGTGCAATGAATCACGTGAATGTGTTTATTCAGCCTCGTGAGATGCCATGTAAATACAGGAAATTATATAGTCAAATTAACACGAATGTACTACCAATTGATTCTTCATGGAGTCATAAGATCATATAGAGAGAAACTACGCATGATTGACTCAAGTGTGTCATTCTTAAGTTATATGCAAGTATGTGAAAGGTATGAATCAGTGTTAAGCATGACATAATGCAATGTAATTCCTTCAGTGCTCCTCCTTTCTTTCTCTCTCTTTTTGATTTTTTTTTATTTTTTGATTTTTTTTATTATTTTTTTAAAAACCCAGTACGTGTACGTGCACAGTGTCACATGCAAATGCTCATCCCCCCCAACTAAAGTGGAACATTGTTCTCAATATGAAAGCATAGGGGAAATAGAAAATACTATGCACGGAAAAAGTAAGGCGTACCTGAGTGGCAAAATAATGGAAAACAAAGATCGAACTACGAGAAAATAGACCTGAAAACTAACTAAAAATAAAATAGGATAAAATAAAAGGAAAATAAGGGAAAGAAAAACATCACAATTGTCTTGGCGAAGGCTCTGGGGGAATTTCGTTTGGTGGCCGCAGGTCTATAAATTGCATTGGCAGTTCTCCAAATTTGAGCCGCCACAGTGGATCAATCTTCATACCTGCACGAAAATCAACCTCAGATAAATTAATTCTTGTCAAAATACCAAACAATTTGTGTGCAGGTCGACCCTCTTGTGTTGATAAGAATGGGTCTTTCTCCAACATCGTTTCCAGGAAAATCGCTTCTTTACGAACTAACGGTTGGGGGAAAGTGATCGGAATAATTACCTGCAGTTCTTCAGAAGCATTAACATTAAAGGTTTTACCTAGTTCTTTGAAAATTATATGCTCACCAGACTGGTCACCCTCTTTATCGGGTGTACATATGATCATACCACTGCAAAAGTCTGCCTCCACATTAGGCTCCTTAACATCTGATTCAGGCGAGAGTGACGGTTTCATGGTTTCTGAGCTCGGAGTATTAGGTACCACAGGTTGGTACTCCGTATGAGTATCAGTCTCATCATCAACTAAATGTTCCGCTTTTGGGCTCGTTTCCTCTAATTTTTCTTTTATCTCTTCTGGTTCAACCATGACTTTTAGTGCTGGGACAACTAGTTGTTCGACGATGAGCATCTCAGGTTGGGGAAATTCTTTCTCGCTTCTCGAAGTAGTGGTGGCCTCTGCTATCTCAAGAGAAACATCGTGTATTTGTTGGTGTGGCGGCTGGTACTCTTGAAAACTAGGTTGAGGTTCTGCGAGCAATTCTTCATTTTCTAAGATATCCAACTGTGTGCTTATCGCATTAATGGTATCTCGCAATTTATTATTATGATCGAATTGAATTTTCATGAATTGTTGGAGCATGTTCGTCATCTGTGTTATGCTATCCTCGAAAAGGTCTGACGACGTACAGCTCGGAGAGATCTGTTGTGGTTGATATTGAGGCGGAGGGTTGTTTGGGCAGTTTGGTGGCTCGTTTACATCTCCACCACTAATTGTGCTGATAAGGTGTGCAGTTATGGGTGCCTGAGTGCATCGTGTGTTCCACTGTGGGACATTGTCAGCTAAGTAATCAAAGAATGATAATACCTGATCTGGATCCTCGCTGACGGGCTCTCTATTAGACATAGTCTCGACAAAACACTTACAATCAGGGGTAAGAGCAGTATAAAAACAATCAGCTAACCTCCATGAGTCGAACCTGTGATGTGGGCAAGTGCGTAGTAAATCCTTGAATCGCTCCCAACAAGCCCGAAATGTCTCGTCATCCTACTGCACAAAATTAAGAATCTGCAAAAATTGAGTTTTCTGTGAGGGACAAAATGCATGCAAGAATTCACGCTCCATATCAACCCAATTAGTGATAGAATAAGGTCTCATAGAATGAAACCAAATCAGTGCCCTATCCTGCAAAGTAGTAAGAAATAAATTCAATCTAATAGATTCGTCAGCTCTAGCATGAGAGAAAAACATGTTGCAGGTTAACTCAAACTCTACTAGGTGCTGATAAGGGCACTCAGATTCCGTCCCATAAAACTTGGGTAACAATGACGTCCTCCTGCGCTGCATCAGGAAATTAAGCTCATCATAAGGCAAAACAGTGGAAGAGGATGCAGTGGCATATTCAAGCTGCAAAAAATCCATTATTGTGCGCGGTGCAGGTGCAGCCATTTTTCAAAACTTGATTTTTTTTCTTTTTTTTTTCTGCTTTTTTTTCCTTTTTCTTAAAACTAATAAAAATGACGGGAAAAATGCAAAATTGAGACTAAGAACAACATTCCCCGGCAACAGCGCCAAAAACTTGACTCACTCAAAAAATGAGCAGGTCGGAAGTTTTCCCAAGTATAGGAGTTACGTCGTGTAATATTAAGCCTAAGGGCTAGATCGTCTCCTCAGGGAATGCGTTTAATCTTAGATTTTACGTTCGTCCAATCGAAAACAAAAATGTACTGAACTCAGTTCAGATTCGGGTTTTTCAAGATGGTTCAATTTCACTTTTGACAAATTAAATGACACGCAATTTAAACCCTAAAATTAACATGCACTAAATAAAAGAAAACAAGAATAGAAACCCTACGTCTACTTAAGAAAACATTGGGACACGTGCTAATTAAAGATGACAACTTTGGACACGGAATTAAAACACACAAAGGAAACTCAATCAGATCCAAATACAGACAAAAAACTGAACTTTTTACACGAATCAAGAATGCGAACTAAAATTAAACTATCAATCAACCTAAACGATAACAGGACACAATAAAAACACGAACTTTGTATGTTATTTTTTTTTATTTTTTATTTTATACCAGAACTGAACCAAACTTCACTAGATTAATTAAATAAATAAAGTATTAATTAAATCTATCACTAAATAAATAAACAAGTTGCAGCAATTTAAAATTATATCTTTCCATAAACTTCAATAATAAAAAAAAATAACAATAGTCACTTGAATAATACTAAATAAGCATTTAAATCTAGATCACTAAATCTTAAAAAAAAAAAAACAAAAACATAATATCCAAATAAAATAAAGTAAAAGGAAAGAATAAAGAAGGAGAGAGAGAGAGAGAGAGAGCTTGCTGCCATGGGTAGCTCGGGTCTGTTGCAAAAGACTTTGGCCAAGATGAGGTGTAGTTGCTGGCTTGCTGTGATGGCCGAGAACAAAAGAGCTGTGGAGCCTAGTGGCTAGCCGTGGACTGTGCTCGTGCTGCAGGGCTGGCTAGAACAATTGCTGCGAAGAAGATGCTAGCTGAAGCAGATGGTGGTGGTTGCTCTGCTGGAGGAATTGCAGGGGAGATGTGCCGGTGTTGGTGTGGCAGCAGGTTGCTGCAAGGAGCTGTGATGGGCTGCTCTTGGGTCTGCGCTGGTGTTCCACAAAGCTGGAGCAGCAGGGAAGGAACAGGGAGAGGGAGAGACTGCAAGAGGTTAAGGAAAACAGGGGAGGAAGAGAATCTGGGAACGATAAAAACAGAGGGAAAGGAAATAGAGAGAAAAGAGATAAGAACAGGAAGGGAGAGAACAAGAAAGAACATAACAAAACAAGGGAGAAAGAGTAGGGAAGAGGGAGAGTTTGAGGGAGAGAGAAGAGTGCCAGAGGCACACCCTGTGCAGGGGAGAAAAAGGGATTAAATAGGGATGGGGGAAAGAAGCTACCCTAGGACCCGGATAGAGATAACCAGACCCAATTGGGTCTGACCCGAATTATTATATTTTTTCCATTTTTTTTTATTCTCTGTTCATCGTAAATCTGACTCTTCTGGAGCCCGTATCTTAGAAATCTCAAAACACAAAAGTTGTAAATAATGCTTTCCTCTTTCTCTAGATATTTGAATCGTCTCGATCGGAGCTTGGACGGAAAAGTTATATATGAAATACGAACAGGTGTCAGTTTTGGTTCCCGGAAATTTTCCTGCGACAAAAAATTACCAAAACTTAATAAATAATGCAATAAAGTTCAAGAATGATAATTTTGGCACTTTATTAAAATATTAGAAAATTTTAGACATTTAATTAAAAATATAAACCGTAAAGCTCGGGTTAAACGTCCAATTACACAGTTTCGGTGCGTAATCAACTACCCACCCTGAAATCCACTATGCTCTGTTGTCTAACTCTAACCCCCACCAGATCTACCTCCCACCGGATCTACCTCCTCTCCAAGGGCATTGGATGGAACCCACCGAAAAACTCGAAGGTGTGGCCCTCTTCTTCTGGCTTTGTATCTCAGTCTCTTTCGGAAAACCCTCCTTTGCTATTATGGCCTTGTCAACCAGCTTTAAGAAATCATGTATCCTCAGTATTGCCACCTGTGTATAAATGTCTTGCTTCAAATTCCTCTCGAACATCCTGGTTTTCTTAGCTTCGACTCGAATAATGTAAGGGCAGAAACGCGACAACTCATTGAATTTCACTGTGTACTGCTGAACTGTCATTGATCTTTGGGACAAGCTCCGAAACTCTTGTACTCTAGCCTCTCTGACCGAGGCAAGATAGTATCTGTCAAAGAATATGTCCCTGAATCGGGCCTAGGTCATCAGCACTGGAATTGATGTCTACTCCCCCAATAATCTAGTGGTCGTCCACCATCTCTCGGCCTCCCTTATCAGCTTATACGTGGCATAAAGGACCCTCCGCTCATCGCTGCAGTGAAGAACCATCAAAATATTCTTTATCTCCTACATCCAGTTCTCCACAACTACAGGATTAGCCGCTCTTAAAAATGCTAGTGGGTTCATCTTCGTAAATTTTTCTATCGTGCACCCCTAATCTGTGGATGGACCTCCCTGCTCCCTGGAGCTCCGAGAAATTTCAGTCATGACTTGTTGAGCCACACTACGTAACACAGCATTTGAATCCCTGCCTCCTGCACCAAAAGGCCCTGCTCCATCATCGCCACTAGCATGAGTGCTACTACCTCCTGGGTCCATCCTACAATATTACCAAATTATTCTCAGAATCTGAACCTTTCAATACTATACTAACTAAAATACCTCTTACCTCTTATCACTAATTTAAGGTCTAGCCCTACCATATGGAAATAGAAATTGTCAATAGTTTACTATAGTTTTCCTGAAATCGTCGCCTTAGGAAAAGCACAGAAACCACCCTGAAACTCTACCCCCAAATCGCAGAACAAAACCCTAAATTCTCATCGTCATTCCCCAACATTAACTTATTGTTATCCAGTTCCACTCTTCTTAAGATTCCATTCCTATATTTTGGTATTGTTTTCCATTGTACTCTAGAGTCTACAAAACCTAGCAACCTAGGATCTGATACCAAACTGTAACGACCCAAAAATTACACTATTTTTTCCATATAAAATATAAATTACTCTGATACCCCTGTAATACCTACTATAACATCTCAAGCCCCAGATAGGTACTGAGGTATCCTTGTACACAAATTGACACACTTATGCAGTGGAAAACATAAAGTCATACGCCCACATTTACAATACCAGAATTCAATGTTTCCAAACCATATATACATACATATCTATACATCACCCCAGCATCATCTGCTCAAAAATATAATCCCTCAATACACTTACCCTATAAACAGGGCAAAACAAAAGGTCTCTCTATCTGCAAGCCTGATATGCTCACCTAACTAGATTACCTGAAAAATGTTAAACCATTGGGATGAAACAACGCTCAGTAAGAGGAGATATCCTATTACTAGTGTGTGGCATCTGAGTTACATAAATATTATAATGACAATATCTGAAACTGTAAAAGCTAGAAAACCAATATACAGTATAGCTAGTAATGATCATAGTTTAAAATGTAATTGTAATATCTGAGTTTTCTACTTTTTCATACTTTTAGTATTATACTATATCTACTGATATTCTGTAAAATTGTATACATATACATAATTGAAATGTTAACCCTGGAAATTTGTACGTCATTATTTAACCCCTTATGACAAAGTTGTGCGGCCCGTAGGGGGGACTTAATCCTCATTGGCCCACCAGGTAAGTAAATTGTACTCTACCAATCCTTAGTCCAGCCAAACTACAACTTTTCCTAAGCTCGGAACTAGTAACTACCTCGTCAAACTGGCCTCCTCAACCCAGAATACTGGGGAGATTGCAATCTCTGCATAGACACGGTTGACGCAATCCACATACTCTTTGAGATATGTGGTTACACTCTGATATGAAAATAGCAACGATACCATACTCTACTAAATGAACATAACTTGATTCATCAGGGTTTGATACTATATATACTATTTCTATAAATATCCTATTGTTATCATCATGATTCCAAAATAATCATAACACTATAAATCTGATCTAAAAATACTATAATATCTGACTAAAATAACTATAATATCTGACTGTAATAACTGACTGTCATATCTGACTAAATAATCTGAAATGTCTGAGTGTTATGGTTTTGGAAAGCATGATATTTTGTAATTATTGTAAAATACTGGTCTGTATAATGTCTATAAAATATTTGTCTCGTAAATATATCTGTCTATATATACACTATAAATCATGATATTTTAAAAAACTATGTAAATTATGTACTAATCAAATATCTACTCAGGCCACACAATCAATAAAAACTCATGTTCTGAAATCTATAAAATTGTATAATTTATACCCTGTACCCGAATAAACAAATACTATAACTTACTAATAATATTTCTGAATTTTCTAGCATAGCATATTTCTCTTACCTAATTGGCTAGGAGGCTCACCTCCAACTTTATCGTCACGCTCACATCGTACTATCCTCAAAATCCTAAAATAATACATATATACATATTTCCAATAAATAAACTATATTTCCCCAAATCCACATATGCACTATTCCTAAACTATAGCCATATATCATTTTACCTGGTTTTCTAAAATACCACCCACCAGGTCCTTAACCCTTGCCTGCAGGGTCTCAAAACACCATATTCCTGAAAATATAATATCCTAATTTTACTTCACAAAATTCAAGTATATTTGCATATAATACATAATATGACCTCAAATGAACTGGGTAATAATGAAACTATTCAAATAATCCACTTACCTTGGTTTTGGGATGGTTCCCAAACTTCTCAAATCAACATTTCGCTCCGGCTATGTTGTAGAAAATCTCCCCAGGATCACCGTGGTAGCTTCTGATCGTCGAGCTAGGGAGAGATGGAGTCAGATTTCTAGAGAGAAGTCAGAGAAATCGTGTAAAGAGAGAGAGAGAGAGAGAGAGAGAGAGAGAGAGAGAGAAAGAGAGAGAGAGAGAGAGAGAGAGAGAGAAACTATAAAAATGATTTTCTTTCGTTAATTTTAGGGCTATATATAAAATGATGTCCACGTGTCCTTGTCAACGAATCACGTCACCTCGTCAACGAGTTCAAGAAGGAAGTTCGTCGATGAGCACCCAACCCTCGTTGACGAGTTTCAGGCCCTGAAACTAGCCCCTCGGTAAACTCTCGTCGACGAGACACGCGTCCATGTCGACGAGCCCAAGAAGACTTTTCATCAATGAACGCTCTGCGCTTGTCGACGAGGCCCTCCTGCATCCCCCTTTAAAATTCTTTTTCCCTCTCTTTTCTTCATTATTTAATTCCAATTATTATCTGGGCTACTACAGAAACCGTCTTGTGCCATATGCCTCTTGGGCATGTGGGGTCACATAGTATAAAGGAACTTCACAAAAGGAAACTCTTGAAAGGTATGAAAACATGTACGCTAGATTTTTGCAAGATTTGTGTTCTTGGAAAACAAAATAGGGCAAAGTTCAAAACAGCTATTCACAAGACGGAAGGTATTCTTGATATGTTTGGGGTTCAGTTATAGTAGTATCAAGAGGTGGACATGTGTATTATAGGAGTTTTTTTTTATGAATACTCATGCAAATTCTGGGTATACTTCATGCGGCAGAAGTCTAATACGTTTTCCAAGTTCAAGTTGTGGAAAGCAGAAGTGGAAAACCAGATGAGGAGGAGAATCAAATGTCTAAGGTCAGACAATGGGACCGAGTACGCTAATTCTAGGTTCATGGAGTTTTGTGACCAGTAGGGCATTAAGAGACACTTTATAGTTCGCTAGACACTTCAAAAAAAATGATGTGGTTGAAAGGATGAACCGAACTCTAGTTGAAAGAGTTCGGTGTCTTAGACATAATGTAAGGCTAACGAAGAACTTCTAGGTTGAGGCAGCTAATATGACTTGTTTTTTGATAAATCGATAACCAAGGGCATCACTAAAAGGAAAAGTGGTAGAAGAGGTATGGACAGGAAATGTAATAGATTATTCTAGATTGAAAGTATTCGGTTGTCTAGCTTATGTTCACGTGTCTAGTGAGGAGAGATTGAAGCTTGATGCAAAGTCTAGACATTGCATCTTTTTGGTATATCATAAGAGTGTGAAGGGGTTCAAGTTGTGGGATCCAGTGGCAAACAAGTTGGTGATTAGAAGGGATGTAGTATTTGAGGAGAATACTATGGTGAAGTGTACTCAAGATTGTGATGAACACAAATAGGAGCCAGAAAACTGTGGTAGAGATGAACATGTTGTGCACGTGGAGTTAGAAGCTCAAGGCAATGGCAATGATCATGGTCCTTTGGTTGTAGGGAGTTCTAACTTGAAAAACCAGCAAGTCGACAATCTTCCTATACTAGGATCTAGATGCACTATTAGACCACCACCAAGGTATGGATTTGAAGATTTAGTGTCTTATGCTTTCCTTACCAATTATAATGATCCAACTACATTTCAATAGATAGTACACAATCTGGAGAAAGGTAAGTGGATGGCTGCAATGATTGAGGAAATGGACTACATAAGAATCAAACATGGGAATTGGTGGAGCTTCCAGATGGGAAAATAGCTATAGGCTGCAAATGGGTATATAAGAAGAAGGAAGCAATTTCAGAAAAAGAAGGAGAAAAATTTAAGGCACAGTTAGTGGCAAAAGAGTACTAACAGAAAAAGGGAATAGATTATGATGAAATCTTTTCACCTGTGGTACAACACACTTCTATCAGGATTGTGTTGGGGTTGGTAGCTCATTATGATATGCATTTGGAACAAATGGATGTAAAGACGGCATTTCTTCATGGTGACTTGGAGGAATAGATTTATATAGTACAACTGGAGGGATTCAATGAACCAGGAAAAGAAAACTTAGTTTGCAAGTTAAAGAAATCTCTTTATGGGTTGACACAGTCTCCAAGACTATGGTACAAAATTTTTGATTCCTATATGATTAAGATTGACTACAAAAGATGTGAGTATGATTGCTACATGTATGTGAACAAACTTGATGATGGTTCTCTTATTTTCTTGTTATTATATGTCAATAACATGTTAATAGATACTAAAAATTTAACTTAGGTAAATCAGTTAAAGGAATTTTCGCATAAAGAGTTTGACATGAAAGATCTTGGTTTAGCTAAGAATATAGTTGTGATGGAGATTCACCAGGGCAGAACTGTAGGGAGGTTCTGGTTATCTCAGGTCGGTTATGTGGAGAAGATATTGGAGAGGTTTAGCATGGCTAATGCAAAATCAGTGTGTACACCTCTAGCGAGTCATTTTAAGTTGTCTACTGCAGATTTCCCAAGTATGGATGATGATATCCGGGACATATCAAAGGTCCCCTATGCTAGCGTCATGGTGAGTTTAATGTATGTCACAGTGTGTACAAGGCCAGATTTAGCACATGATGTGACTGTGGTGAGTAAGTTTCTTTCTAATCTAGGTAGACAACATTCAGAAGCCGTCAAATGGATCTTTAGATACTTATGGGGAACATCGGGGTATGACATCATGTTCGGCAAGCAACAGCATAGTCGTTCAGGTGTGGGGTTTGTTGATGTTGAATATACAGGGGATATGGATGAGAAAAGGTCTACAACGAGTTGTCTTTACCCTTGTAAAAGGATCTATATGTTGGAGATCCATAGTACAATCCCTAGTGGCATTGTCTATAACTAAATTTGAATATATGGCAGTTGCCGAAACTACAAAGGAAACCTTATGGCTTATTGGTTTGGTCAAAGAGTTGAGCTTACAACAAGATGGAGTTGTGTAGTGTTGCGACAATCAGAATGTTATTTACTTAGCAAATAATCAAGTGTACCATACTATAACCAAGCATATTGATGTGAGGTATCACAAGGTTCGGGTGTTGATTACTTCAGGTGAACTTATATTGGAGAAGGTTCACACATTTGAAAATGTAGCGATATTTTAACAAAGTCGGTCACTACTGAAAAGTTCAAGCATTGCTTGAACTTACTCTATGTTTACAAGTGCTAGAAGGAAGGCAAACCCAACCAAACGTTCTAAGGTCAAGGTGGAGCAATCAGATATGTTTTTCAAGTTCTTCTAAGGGGCGTATAATCACCAAGATGGAGATTGTTATGTTTTTGTGGCTCTTATACTTGGTGGAGTTCATAAACAAAGGAAGAAAAACATGTGGGTGAAGTCTTTGTGCTGTGCAGTAGGGCATTCGTTGACGAGTGGGCCTCATTCGTCGACGAATGGAGATACTGAGATCAAGAAAAGTTCAGACATCTGAGATACCGAGATTAGATAATATTCAGAAGTTCAGAAGTTGTCGACGAAATGAATCATTCATCGACTACAAGACCAACAATTGTCGATGAATTGACCCTTTTCATTGATGACTGCTCTCGGGGTTGCAAGAAAGAAATAAAATTTTGAATGCGGACGTTGGTACAGCGGGGTATTTAGAGGGAAGCCTCTAAGGGGTTGTTAAACATGTCTCTCTGAGCATATTGTGATAGGGTGGAGATCATTGTAAGCATTGTATTGTGTACTTTGATTTTTCATAGTGAAACCTTTGCCGATTGCTCCCATGGATGTAGGCTTTACCGAACCACGTATATTTGTGTGTTGATTCTTGTTGATTTTTCCAAAGAATTATATGAGTAGTGAGGGAAACAATCCTATGCGTAGTATCAAGATGAAAAACAAGTGTGAACACCTCAAAATAACTAATACAAGTTTTTTGTTTGTAGCCTCTCGTTACCAAATGCACCTTGAAGCAATTTGCGTCTTTATAGGCTTGCACTTGGTCTTATACATGATATAATTCATTAGTGGGCACCGAGAAATAATGTGGTGGCAAACATTATATGAGTACCAATGTTATACTTACAACCCAAACATTATAGTTTAGTTACCCATTGCTTTCTATAATTATGTCATACACATAACACAATATTTACAAAGTAGGAGGTAAATAAAAGTGTGATACTTAGAAAGTAAGAGTAGCATTTTTATTATGCGATATGTATTATTTATTTTAGCTCGCGGATTTTGCTACTAAAAGGCAACCCTGAAATAAATAGTGTGAGTTCAAACCTTACAAGTTGTAAGAGTTTCTTGACTTCCAACTAATGCAAGAACTTATTTTTCTCCCTCACTCTATGACTCATTAAAATATACACTCCTTTATGCATCTTAACAAAAGTAAATTTTTAATGTTAAAAAAGTATTTTGACAAAAATATTTTCAAAACAATGATAATAACAGTTTTAACTAGTCTAATGGAGCTCGAATTATATTTTTTGCCCTAAGAGCTTAGCACGCCTATTGCCAATTCGACCAACCTAACAAGCTAGTAGCTATGTTCTAAAGCATTGGCAGTATTAGAACTTACCCATCAACAAATTAATTTACAAAACCGCATCTGGAAAAATGTGAGTTAGGTTGGCTAACTTGTCCCCTACTGGACCATGAGCTTTACCCAACTTTTGTCTCGCAAAAAAAGCCTCGATGCTCTAGATACCTGGCTGTAGGTACTTGACTAAACCCATTTCGTGAGGCGAAAATTCAACATAGAAGGCACATTAACATCAACACTTCCCACTTTCCCCGTCGTGCCCCACTGAACAAATTAATGCCTTTAAAAATGTGGCCTGCGTTCCTTTTAACTCAGCCACCATGCATATGGACACGATCAACTCCAGCTTCTATTCAAAAAGGAGACAGTCCCATGTCCATGTCCTCTCTGCCGCCCAGCGCACTGTGGAGGGCGCAAGGTGGCTTAATTAATTAGCCCTCTTGACTTGGTGGTTGCTCCAGCACCATCCATTCTGCAGCAGAAAGAGCTTTTATGTTCATGGATAAGCCTCCGATTAGGGGTCGTGCTTGAAATGATATCGCAGAGGCTTTTCAAATTTCCCCCCACCCACGTTTGCCAATAGAGGTGAATGTGGTTGGTGAAAGTTGACAAGTTTTAGCCCCAGGCCTGCACTTAATTGAAACCTAAATTTTCAATTCTTCTTCTTCTTCTTCTTCTTCTTCTTCTTCTTCTTCTTCTTCTTTTTTTTACCCTTTTACGGGACTTTTCAATCATTAGAATTTGAAACACATATTTTTAAAAAAAATAAAATAACTTGTGTAATAGGTCAAATATAATACGTCTCAAGAATAAAAAAAGAAGCTTTATTTCCTCTTTTCATCAATTCTTAAAAGTGAGATTTGAGTGGCAAGATCATCATATATATATACTCACATTCAATCGTAAAATTTCACTAACATAGAAACGTAAATGCATCTTCATCTGGGAGATGTATTGTTATTAAAGTTTGCATCATTGATGTAGTAGTCTGGGGTTCTTATTTCAAGTGAGGTGTGTGAAGAGGTATGAGATGACAGATTAACTAGCTCACTAGATTTTTATATATTTATATTTTTTATTCTTGAATTATTAATTTTTACTTAAAAGTTATTTGAGAGCAAGAGGATTAATTTGAGTGAAAAAACTAATGATGTTTCTAAAGACAACTTTGATTACATATGTAGAGACCCGAAAAATAATATTAATAAAATAATTATGAAAAAAGAAGGAAAATGGTTTGGTGTAGACCAAACCGTCGACGGTTTTATGTTACCGCAGCCAAGTAAACATAAAACAGTTAAAAGCGGTTTGATTAAAGACCAAACCGTCAATGGTTTCATAGACCCCAAGGAAATCGTCAATGGTTTTGCATTGGGAAAGAATTCTATATAAAGGTTGCATGTCATTTTTCTTTGAAAAATTAAAAGACACACACACACTCTCTCTCTCTCTCTCTCTCTCTCTCTCTCTCTCTCTCTCTCTCTCTCTCTCTCTCTCTCTCTCTTCATTTTCTCACTCCAAACTCACCCAAATTGATGATCGAATACCATTTTTAAGGCCTAGCAACGATCCTCGTCATTTTAACTAGAGCAGATTTGAGTTTTGAGGATCTTAGGCACCACTCCAAAACTAGGGTAAAGGAGTTGTTTTTAAGTTTAATTATTTATTGGGATTGTGTTGATTTAGGAATGATAGGATGATATGCATTCTGGGGTTGAACTAATTAAATTAGGATTTGTGGTATACAGAATTTGGTGCGAATGCCACAGGCACGAATTTAAGATCCTTGCGAGCATTTCCTTAGGAAACAGGTAGGGGGAATAAATTATGTCAGGATTCTTTGGAAATTAATTGATTAATTCAAAGTATGATATGAATATATTATATGTAACTTTCTAACTTATCAGGTATATGAAAATAATGGCTTTGGTTGAGCACATGTTTTTCTAGATGAATATTATGTTATGAAATATCACTAAAAAATTGTGGCATGAGGAATGGTTTTGATTACTGCAAAATAAGTATGTGAAAATATTATATGATGAAATAGCAAGATTTATATAGATACATTGATTTGAGATATGTTCCAAATATGTTTTATCAAATATGATGATATGAGTTATATATATACAAATATGTTTTAAACAGATGCGATGAAATGAGATTTATACAGACATGTTTTTATCAAATATGATGATATGTGATATACATAGACGCAATGGTTTTATGCTAACAGACATGATGAACAGCCATGAGTTACAAACGAGATGTGTTACATACACGTGGATACTCATGAGTTTGAGCATGTTTATGAGAAATGAAAGCTTTCGGAAATATATTATTATGTATATTAAGTGGGGGAAATGAGAACCCAGTTGATTAATAATATGAGAGCATGGTACCGTTGCTAGTGATTGACTTAGTGCAACCACACAGCTCGGGGAACGTGTTAGTATTGGAAGTCGATTGAGCCTTCCGAGAGATGTTGACTACCCCTAGGTTCGGACCTGGCTACAATAGGCCAATCGTACTACAGACGACATATTTTGACTTAGCCTGGTAGGCCAGGTAAGGTTAAATTCTGTTTTCGGGCCGTATAACCCAGTCATATGGGGTTATTACATGATGGTGATATGAATGGGTTCCTCATTACAAACGCAATACACTCTTATGATTGTACTTTGACAGATATGTTATTTTGTACATAGAGATATTTACTGAGCATGATCACAATTTTGAGAATATATATATATATATATATATATATATATGTATATAGATATGAGTACAATTACTATGAATTCTCAATTAAATTAATATTTATATGAACGTCATATTATACACTAAAACTCATATGCCACACACTGATAATAATTTATTCTCACTTACTAAGAGTTTTCTCACCTTAAAGATTTTAAACATTACAGGAAATCCGGGTCGCCAGGCGGAGCAAGCTTTGAGATAGAGGAGGAGTAAATTACTTTAGTTAGGGTATGTTTTTTATTTTGGGATTGTGGGTTTGTATGTATATTTTTGGAGTTTTTAGTACTCTCGTATTGTATATAAAGTGTAGGTGTATTATGTTTTCCACTACATAGTTAGAATGTGAATATGGACAAGTGAATCCCCGGTACCCCACCTTTGGCCCAGGTTGTCTGGTTGATTATTAATAGGGTATCAGAGTTATATGACTATTTTAAAAAGAAAAAAAAAAACAACAACAAAAGTAGGGCATCACAATTTGGTATCAAAGCCTAAGTTGTTAGATTCTACAAACTTCATAGGATAGAAAGGTAGAGACCGGAAGAATTATAGTATTTAAATAATAAAAGAAAAGAAAGAAACATGAAAATTTTTAAAGGGAATTTTTAGGGTCTCATCGATGAACATAGGGCGCACGTCGACAAGCATCCTTCTTGGGTTCGCCAACGAGGACATTCATCTCGTCGACGAGACTACAACTTGGACTCGTCGACGAGGTGACGTGGCTCGTCGACAAGGCCACATGGACAGCATTTTATATATAGCCTAAAATGGATTTTTAATGAAAGAAAATCATTTTTACAATTCCTCTCTCTACGGTTCCTCTGACTTCTCTCTAGAAATTCGGCTTCGTCTCTTTCCGGTTCGACGAATAGAAGCTACCACGGTGATTCTGGGGAGATTCTCTACAATATAGCCGAAGCAAAATGTTGATTTGAGAAGTTTGGGAACCATCCCAAAACTAGGGTAAGTAGATTATTTGAGTATTTTTAGTATTACCCAATTCATTTGAGGCCAAATTCTGTATTATATGCGAATATACTGGAGTTTTGTGAAGTAAAATTAGGGTATTATATTTTTAGGAATAGGGTGTTTCAGGACCTTGCAGGCAAGGGTTGAGGACCCCAGTGGGTGGTATTTCAAGAACACAGGTAAAATGATATATGTATTATAGTTTACGAGTTGAGCATATGTGGATTTGGGGAAGTATGTATGCGATAATTATTTAGGTGAATTTAGTTGTTTGATTGGGAAATTATATGTGTATTATCTCAAGAGGTTGAAATTATAAATACCGCACATGTGAGACTATATATAGCTGCTAGTGTTTAGATAGTTAGGTAAGGGAAATATGTTATGTTAAGAGTTTTAGTATGATTATCAACAGAAATTACATGTTTTACCATAATATTATTACTCGGATTATAAAATATTTGTATAGCAGAAAATACTAGTTTTTTAAGAGCATGTGAATTTATTTATTTAAATCGTGTGACATGAGCTTATAGTAGATTAGCACAGTATTTATGTAGCTACAAATACCATGTTTTACAGTATAATAGTAGAAAATATCATGGGATATATATATTATAGAATGATGAATTTTCAGTATATATTCCAATCGAAATTATACAGTATAATTAGAAACATGATTTATAGTATATGTACAAAAACCTATATTTTCAACAATTTCATAACACCATGATTTCAAAACCATAACACTCAGATTATCAAATACACAGACAGATACACAGATATACAGACATTAAATATTCAGTCAGTTACTCAGATTTTCATATTAGTTTTGTAATGTTATGGTTATTTCAAAATCATGGTAAACCAGTAATATAAAGTATCAGTTACATATATAGTATCAGACCCTGATGGACCATTGAAATAGCAGAGCACGATAGCGTAGCTATATTCAGTTCAGAGTGCAACCACATAACTCAGATAGTATATGGATATTTAACAGTCGATCGTGCCTATGTTGTGGATAGCCTCCCCATCAAATAAGGTTAAGGAGACCGATCTGACTTTTGAAGTTTAGTTGACTTATCACAAAAAAAAAAAAAAGGTTTTTAGAAATCGTGACTAATACAACACTATTAGTGTCGGTTTTAAAATCGTCACTAATAGTGTTGTATTAGTCACGATTTTTAAGAACCATCATTAATAGTGTAAGCATTAGTGACGGTTTTAGCAGTCATCACTAATACAAAACTACTAGTGACGGTTTAGAACCGTCACTAATACTTTTGTTACTAAAAACTACGGGGTAAACAATTTTCCCGTGAAAATTTTTCTGAGAAAATATTAGCGACGATTCTATGGTATTAGTGACGGATTAAATTTGTCACTAAAAGTCACTTATTAGTGATGATTAATAAACCGTCACTACTAATATTTATGAATATATATAAAAAAATTTTAGTTAAGGGTATTAGTAACGAATCTCCCAATCTGTCACTAATAATGGTGTATTAGTGACGGTTTTGAAACCGTCACTACTAGTGTTTTTATTTAAAAAATATAAAAAATTTAAGTTAAGGGTATTAGTGACGGATTGGGAGATCTGTCACTAATAAGAAGATATTAGTGACGGTTTTGAAACCGTCACTACTAGTATTTTTATTTAAAAAATATAAAAAAATTGTAGTTAGAAGTATTAGTGGCGAATTGGGAGATCTGTCACTAATAAGAGGATATTAGTGACAATTTTGAAACCGTCACTACTAGTTTTTTATTTAAAAAATATAAAATAAAATTAGTTAAGCGTATTAGTGACGGTTTGGGAGAACCGTCACTAATAGTTCTTTTATTTAAAAAAATATAAAATAAATTTAATTTAGGGTATTAGTGACTGATTTGATAACCGTCACTAATAAAAAATTTTAAGTTCAGAGTATTAGTGACGAATTTTTAAATTCGTAACTATTGGTCCCTTATTATTGACAGATTAACAACCGTCACTAATACTTCCTGTTTAAAAAAAAAAAATTAAAAATTTTAAGTTTAGAGTATTAGTGGTGAATTTATGAATTCTTCACTATTTGTCCCTTATTAGTGACGAATTTGAGAACCGTCACTAATAATCCCTTTTTTAAAAACAAATAAAAAAATTTCAATTCAAAGTATTAGTGATGATGTTGTAAATTCGTCACTAATAAGGGACCAATAGTGACTAATTTTTAGATTCATCACAAATACTTCCTTTTAAAAAAATTTAACTTCAGAATATTAGTGACGAATTTGTGAATTCGTCACCATTGGTCCCTTATT
The DNA here is from genome assembly GCF_029873635.1 of Malania oleifera. NCBI lineage: Eukaryota > Viridiplantae > Streptophyta > Magnoliopsida > Santalales > Ximeniaceae > Malania > Malania oleifera. Next base: position 31,840,977 of record NC_080419.1, on the reverse strand, counting down.
AGTGACGAATTATATATTCGTCACTACTAGGCCATTATTAGTGATGAGTTTTGGACCGTCACTAACTCTTTGTTATTTATAAAATAAAATAAAAATAGATGGAGAGTAGTAGTGACGATTTTAAAATCATCACTAATGCCCAAAAACCCTTATTCCTTTCCGCAGGATATTTTCCCACGCTTTCCCCTCCTTCTCCAGCTAGCCTTTTCCCCTCCGCCTACTCCCGCAATCTCCCGCTGCTCTCGGCCACAAGCCACCACTTTCCCACACTTTCCCTCCTGCTCCAGCTCCTCCTCTTCCCCTCCTGCTCTCGCGATCCTCTCTCCTAGTCTCCCCCTGCTCTCGGCCACAAGCCACCGCCTGCAAGTCATCGTACGCCATCGCTCAATTCCCTTTTGCCGCAAGAGACCGTCTGCAAGTCGCCAAAGGTCATCGCCTAATTCCCCTCCATCACAAGTTTTTGCCTAAATCCCCTCCGCCACAAACCAATGCCTATGAGCCGCAAGCCACCGCCATGTATTTTTATTGGGCAATTCCAAGAATTATGAGAATAGATGAGAGATTTTGGCTTAAGTAGTTTAATACTCTTCCTTGCAAATTAAAGAGAAAGGGACTGTAATATTTAGGGGCAAACCAACTCAACCTTATCTCTGGAACATATGTGTACCTTGAGAAAAAAATTTATGAATTCAAAGAAACAAGAAATTGTGTGTGTTGGAGCTTAAGTTCTAACACCACCAACTCAAACCATCGTTCACTAGGAATATCATTGAAGAGTCATTGTCAAGCCCTGTAACATCAATGTAGAACATATAGATCACTTGGGGACATTCAAGGCACTAATGGTTCCATGAATCCCCAAAAAAAATTACACACATAGCATGCTACAACCTTGAAGAAATCTGCCAAATATAGTTTTCTAGCCTAAAGGCATCCTTGGTATATTATTTTCACGCAATTCAGTGCTTTGTCTATTAACCTTTTTATTAGCAATTAGAGGTTGTGAAAAACTCCACTAGCTTTGTGGAAATTAGGGGAAAATAAGTAAAAGGAGTACGTTACGTGTTCCAATTTTAAGGGGTGTGAAGTCCTAAACTTTGGCCATGGTGGCCATTACAACACTAAAAACATGTTGTGACCATCTAATTTAGCTTCTCTCTCTCTCCAAAAAAAAAAATCCCAAAGTCAATGTTTAAGCTTTTGGGGCATAAAAATAATCATTGCAACATTAAGGAGACAATGCAAACCAAACCTTAAATGCCCCTTGCACACTTAAATTTCAAGTCACAATATACGGACTAGAAAATTAAATAACAACTCGCTTTATCAAACCTGAGAATGGGATTACAATCTCTAAAGATTTCTTTATAAAAAAGTATCTTTTGATCCTTTTCTTGTCAAAAAAATCTAGAAAGTACTTTATCAATGGTCAAGCCAATTTGCTTAATTGGGTTAGTGTTGTAACAAGATATTGTTGGAAGAGGTAGTATGAGCATACAAAAAAGTAGCTTTAGTAGATAATGTTGCTACTCCCTTTATCACAAAACTTTTGTAACAACACTTATACATATTATGAAGATGGGTATAAGACATATAAGTGATTGGCTTTAGTGCAAATAAGAAATTTTTAGTTGCATGCCATCAAAGCCAATTAGCTCATGACACTTTTTTTTCTTGTATTTTCCGACATTATAATTAATAAAGGCAAGTTAATTACTCATTCCAAATAAATATCATATTTATTACATGAATAAGTCTATAAAATCTACATTGAAAATATAAGTTTTCGAAAAAATCGACAATATGATACTTCTCAATACTTAATTTTTAAAGTATCCCTAGACATTGGATTGTGAATTAAGCATTGAAAATCTAGAAAGACTTGAATATGTCCTATCTGTCTTATAGGGTTACTTGTTAGAGAGTACGGTAAGCACAATCACATTAAGGATATATAAATTTAGTTACATTGCCTGCCAATTAGATATTCTCTTTAATAGTTATACGAGCAATCAATAAACTTTAGTATTCATTTTTTTTTTTTTTTTTTTTGGGGGTATTTAAGCTTCTCACACATTTTGATTATATGATCAATGTGTTATTTGAGATTGCCTTTCCAATGAAATTGGTTGAATTTCCAAGGTTCATATCTCTAATATCCCTTGTTGATACGCACTGTCTATGGCCTAGAGTGCAAGAGAGACCTTTAAAGGGACTATCATATTAAGATTGTACTGTGTTTCTGTTATCATGTCTTACAATTATTGAACACATCATGGAGTAACCAAAGTGAAGTGATCCTCGTGAGAAGATTTTGGGACATCCATGAGTAGCGTTTGAAACATCCTTCTTTTCCTTCGGTTGGACTGATATGCTAGGAATAAATTTCTATGGGTACGTAGGGTCCTAGTTTGACTTGTTCATAAGCAATGCAATTATATGATATTTGTCTTTGACTTGGTCAAAATAATGATTTTTCTTTCCATTTCTACTATCTTATCTTTTTTAAGTAGTAGAGCTAATCACCATAACAAGCATGACGTGAGCTAGTGGGTGGGTATTAATCCGAATGAATAGGATCTCCTCCCTTTCTCCAACACACACAATTACTTTTCTTTCATGTTTCACATTGTATTTAATTGTAGTATTTTGCTTCAAGGTGATGGAATAATGCTATTTTATTGTGTTTAGTTCTATTGCTTGTGAAATTCTACTATTCCTTTATTTATATTTATATTTCTTGTGCAATTCTACTAGTTTTTAGTATTTTGGCATTTCACTTTGGTGCGATATTCCCTTTTTGGATTTAGTAAAAATGAAAGCTATTCTCCATTCTAACTATTTTATATCGAAAATCCCTAAAAAAAAGGAAATGAGTTTACACCACTTTGAAAAGAATGTCATTTTAAGTCATCCATTACATTAGATAAAATTGATCGTCCTTACACATATTATTAAAAAACAAATGTGTACATGCAATGCATAGATAAGCCTTATATTCCTCAAAACCAGAGCCTGAAATGGTAGCCCCTTACATGTTTTTTTTTTTTTTTTTTCAACTTCATGTATTCGTTAAAGCTTAGACCTGTCTAAGAACGGTTACTATACATTCATTCCTAATCGTACATGTGAGACAAATCAATTGTTATATTTCAATTGATTATTAGTCATACTATGTTGACTAACAATCACTTGAACATGTTAATTATTTGTTTCATTTACGATTAGTAATGTTTGTATTTCAACCATTCTTGGATTGTCCAATGTGGACAGTTTAGGAAGTTGTATTTACATTGTTGTCATCGCTCACACTTTGTCAAATGTCATTATATATTTCGAGTGTGTCACTACTTATGTTCTCTGGGTGCATAGTGGGGTGTCATGACAATTTGTTAGTGATGGAAAACTAGCAAAATTTTCACTTCCCCCATCTCATGTACTTGGAGAGCCATGGGGAGATGCTGCCGAAATTTATAATGACTACGACGAAGGAATTTGAGCGATTGATCACAATGTAAATGCAACATTCCTAAATGGGATAGGATCCGTACCCTTTAGAGTATGATGGTTGATTCTAGGATTCACAATGCATGCATGACAAACATTATGAGAATATAATGAACACCATTTACTTGAACATATTATAGGGTAATTAATGAACATGGATAAGAGTTAGATGAACGCTCGGGATAGGTTTTTTCCAGAATACATGAAAGGGGTACATGATTTCATAGAGTTCGCACATCCTCAGGTAGACAAAGCCAGTAGAATAAGGTGTCCTTGTAAGAAATGTCAGAACATAACATTCAAACACATTGATTTGGTCCATTCACATTTATTAGACTTTGGAATGGAAAAAAGGTACACAACATGGGTGTTTCACGATGAAAATTACGCAGTTCAGAGCGATGATGATAATGATGAAGATGAGGGAGCAAATATAGTAGGTGGTGATACCTGTTTGGAAGGGGTAATTGAAATGTTAGGTGACTTGCAAAGGGGGATTGCAATGGACACGGGTGATGTGCCTGTGCCGCATACTGGTCATGAACCTACTTTAACAGGTACTGTACCTTATGATGCTAGTACATTGAATCAACTCGATAAACCATTTACTAATCTTATAAGGGATGCATGGGTGCGCCTATATCCAAACTATAAAAAGTTCTCAAAATTAGAGTTTCTAATAAAGTTGCTTCATGCAAAGACAATGCATGGGTTATCTCAGAGCGCATTCAACATGCATTTAAGCCTCATTAAGGTAGCACTGCCTGATCGTGAAACACTTCCCAAGTCTTTTTATGAGGGGAAGAAATACATGCGTGAATTGGGTCTCAGTTACACTCTAATACATGTGTGTAGGTATGATTGTGCACTCTTTTATGGTGAACATGAAAATGCGAACGAGTGCCCAGAATGTGGTGAACCGAGGCATACAACTAATCAGAAGAAAGGTAAAAAAACCCCAAAAAAGTTTTGCGATATTGTCCATCAATCCCGCGGCAAGAACGATTGTATATGTGCAAAAAGACTGCTACGGATATGAGATGGCATCAAGAGAAGCGTCTTCAAGACGGAAACGCCCTTAGCCATCCAGGGGACTCCGAAGCTTAGGTCGAATTTGATAAAATGCATCCATGGTTTGCTAGTGATCCTCGTAACATCAGACTTGGCCTTGCTATAGATGGGTTCAATCCTTTTGGTAACATGACCAGCCCATATAGCATGTGGCCAGTTATGATGATGTCATACAATATGCCGCCATGGCGTTGTATGAAAGAACCTTTCATTTATATGTCTCTGTTGATTCCCGTACCGAGAGCACCTGGTAATCATATTGATGTTTACCTGCATCCGTTAATTGATGAGTTGAAAGAATTATGGGAAAAAGGAGTGGAGACATTCGATGTGGAAACCGGGACAACATTTCAGATGCATGTTGCAGTCTTGTGGACAATTAATGATTTTCCCGCATACGGCAACCTATCAGGTTGGAGCACAAAAGGTTACTTAGCATGCCCAGTATGTAATAAGGATGTTGGATCCTTATCCTTGAAGCATGGCCGCAAGTTATGCTTTATGTGTCATCGCCGTTTTTTATAAACTAGACATCCTTGGAGGACTCGTGACGTCAAAAGCTTCAATGGAAAACATGAACAAAGGTCGCCGCCAAAGCGGCTAAGTGGGGAAGAGATATTAAACCAGCTAAGGTTGATCGGAGATGTGAAATTTGGGAAACCACTGACCAGTAGAAAAAGAAAACGCGTTGAGTGGGAGTTTAATTGGACAAAGAGAAGCATCTTCTTCGAGTTGCCATACTGAAAAGATCTTTATGCCACAACTTGGATGTCATGCACATCGAAAAGAACATTTTTGAGAATGTCATTGGTACATTGCTTAATATAAATGGGAAGACAAAGGACACCGCAAATGCTTGCCGAGATATGGAAGATATGAGAATACGGCCTAAGCTGCACCTGTTTCATGATGGGGACAAAATTCTCATGCCATCAACTTGTTACACATTTTTGAAGGATGAGAAGAATAAATTCTTCGAATGGTTGAAATCAGTGAAGTTCCCTGATGGATATGCATCGAACATAGCTCGATGCATAAACACGAAGGAAGGGAAGATACTAGGAATGAAAAGTCATGACTGTCACGTCCTTCTACCATGGGTTCTACCCGTTTTCCTTCGTGGACACATGACTGAAGATGTTCACTCAGTGCTGATTGAGTTGGGATTCTTTTTTCGGCAGTTGTGGTCAAAAAAATTGAGTGTAAACGTACTTAAACGGTTAGAAGATGACATCGTGATCATACTATGCAAGCTGGATAAAATTTTTTCGCCAGCATTCTTCGATGTGATGGCCCACCTAGTTGTCCTTTTACCAACGAAGGCCATAATTGGAGGACCAGTTCAATATTGTTGGATGTATCCTATTGAGAGGTAAAGTATAAAGTCCTTGTATAATGGTCATGTGATTTCCTTGTTTTTATTTTTTTTTCTTTATTGTGTCTACAAGTCTATAATGCTACATAAAATGCACAGGTTCTTGTCCACTTTGAAGGGGTACGTGCGCAATAAGGTACAGCCGGAAGGTTCAATCATTGAGGCGTACATTGACAGTGAATGTCTTGCATTTTGCTCAATGTATCTACATGATATTGACACAATGTTCACTTGTGATGAGCGAAATGCATACGTTCATGCTATTAATACCGAAGATGAAGAACCTAGGAGCTCTATATTTTGAGAAAATGTTTAGCCTCTCGATGCACAAGTTTACGATTTCATTGATATGGATGACCTAGAAAAGGCTCATTTTTACGTCCTCAACAATTGTGATGAAATTGTTCCATATATCGAGTACGTGACTTTGCATTGTATTTATATATGCATAATTATATACTTACTTGACATTAACATATACTACTATTGCATATAGCGAACATAAAGATGAACTCCTACCCCAAAATGAACGGAATGTTGACGAAAGACATAAGAAGGAATTTATCAATTAGTTTAGGAGTCGTGTAAGTAACAAAAACTGCTTTAGTGAGAAGCAATGTATATTTTCACTATTGACGATTTATTCTTCTAAACTCCTGTTTATTTAATAGATGAAAGTCATGTATTATAATAAGGAACCAACGACAAGTAAAGATTTGTACGCGTTGGCATATGGCCCCGATCAATGAGTTAACCGCTACAGCGGTTGCATTGTCAACAGGTTAAGATTTCATACAAAGTCCCTCGAACTGCATAGAAGAACCCAAAATTGTGGGCTTGCGGTGCTAGGCACAGAAGGAGATGAAGAAATTGACTACTTTGGTGTGCTAGATGACATTATAGAGCTTAGCTATGGAGCAAACAAAGTCGTCCACCTTTCAAGTGTACCTGGTGGGACATTGACAATAAAAAGATTGGGATAAACACCGATGCCTACTTCACCAATATCAATTTTAGCAAAACCTAGTATCAAAATGACCCTTTTGTGCTTGCGACGTAGGTAGAACAAGTGTTTTACCTTAAAGACCCCAAATTGAAGGGTGAATGGCATGTGGCCCAAAATATTCCTCCCTGAAGTTTGTACGCTATTGCAGAAGTTGCAGATAGTGAGATAAGTGCCAGTGAGACTGCATTTCAAGAAGATGAGCCATATGTTTGTGCAACAGCGCAATCTGCTGCAGATGTTGTCGAAGAAGGCACTGATCCTATACCATTGCATAGGGATGGTGGCACGGCAGAACACGTAGGGACTGCTGACATTACAATTGAACCTTCTGTAGACATTCACTTCATCGACGATGAGGAAACTGATGGGGAAGATGAAACACGGGTCAAGTACTGTAGTGAAGAGGAAGACACTTTAGAAAGTGTGGATGATACCGATATTGAGGACGTATAAGGGGGTAAGCATGTTATTTTTGTCACTATGTATCTAACATGTGTAAATAACTTAAAAATAGATGTATGTTGCATCCATCTAATATTCGTATTTCTTATATTTACTTGTCTATTAATTTGCAGATATGGCACCAGGAGGCCGACGTTGGAGAAATCCTTTCAGGCACACGAGTACATCGCATGAGGATGATCTGACATCCTCCATATTGGCAGACCCCATCGGTCCTAATGCGGCAGCACCATTGTCTGAGCCATCGGCACCTCAACCAGACATGGATACCACTTATGCGACTAACACGCAGGGTGAGTTGCCAACTGTGATGAGCAGTGTTTGTATGGATACGATTACTTTATTAACATGTCAACTGTTGATGATAGTTATTCACGTGTATGATTATAATGTTGTTCTTAAATAAACTCTACTTTCAGCATTTACGTCCACGGTCAAGTTAGGTTGTGGCGCAGTGAAGAACATGTCAGTGAAGAACATGTCACTGAAGAAGCACCTGGATAGGACAAAACAGCAGATTCAGATTGACATTCCTCCAGGATACACCGCCCCGCTAAACGATTGGTGCACCGCATGGAAGAGGGAGCTCGGCATTATATGCCGACAATATGCTCCATTCACCGCATTCAGTTAGCCGCATGTGACTTAGGAGCAACGCATGGTTCTTTACATGCGCATTTTGGTAAGTTCCCAAACCCTATGTTTTTAATTTAAATGTGTTTTTAATTTTGATATACTAGCCAGTTAACAACTGTCTAACATTGTAATACTATTACCTATATATGTAGGAGGAGTTTAATATGGACATCCTCACGGATAACCATGTGAGGATGGCGGTCGATGTCCAATTGTGTAATAAATTTGAGAGCTATCACTCAAAAATGCGCTCCCATTTTCGAGCAATAGGAGATAAAGCACAAGCGCGATCGTACGATAAGATATCCCAAGAGGATTGGGAGGTGGTGTGTCGCCATTCCCGTGACCCACGCTATTAGGTGATGTGTTTGTATTATAATCACCAATTTTTCACAATGATGTCGCTAATAAGTCATCATTACATCTTCCTTGTAGGCCATATGTGAAACAAATGCTGCGAACCGCAACAAACTCCCTATGACGCATTGCGGTGGATCGAGGCTATTCGTAAATCATCACCAGGTAATTACTATACATAAAATTATCTCACCATTACATGACATAATACTAATAATGTCTTATATGATAATGTAGTGTGATCCCGAGACTGGCACAGAGGAGCCGCTGCAGAATCTGTATCAGAGAACACACCAACGGCAATCGGAGGAGTGATGAGAGGGTGCGCAGGATAGACATGTAAGTGAAGCAAAAGATTTAGTTTATTACTTTATTCAAAACATAAAATTTGTAGTCTTACTTATTCTTTTTTATCATTTTCATGATTGAAATTAGGCACGGATGGTTGAGCTAAGGGATACACCTGTTTCAGAGGGGAGTCAACACATGACAGATTTCAAGATCACTTCCCAAGTGCTTGGGCAACGAGTGGGGGGCTGGGTGAAAGGTTTTGGAAGTGGATACATCGCCCCAACAGCATCATCATCCATGGGTGCGGCGGCTCATGCAGAGATGGAACGACAGCGTCAAGAGGCCGAGTATGATAAGCAGGAGATGGCTTGACGGATGCAGATGATGGTAATGGACTACGCGCAATTGGGAATGGAGGTCTCCAGCTTTCGAGCCCAGATGCAAGCCATGATGGATAGGAAAATGCGGTTAAAGGAAAGGATGCGCCAATCTGGACCAAATGATACAAATGACTCCTCTAATTAATTATAAGGTGTTATGATCACAAATTGAGTTTCATGTTAAATTATGTTTTTATACTTATATGGGTATAGATCTTACATGATACGATAGGAGTGAATCAGATGATTCAGAGGCATGTTATTTTGTATATAGTACGATAGTAGCAAAGCAGATTCATGCCTTATATGGGTGAGATTGACATAAGATGTGTTCTCATCATGCTCTATTTGGGTCTCACATCGATTTTCTGGGATATGTTTAAGACATTTAAAAGCTTTTTTACAAGCATATTATCGGATGACTCGAGATAACCATTTTTTTATATTCTGAATTTAATATATGGTTACATGTATTACTGTCATGAATATGCTACATGATTGCATGCTAGTCTAGAATGCCTCCTGCATGACGGATGCAGTTTATGTATATTGCATGCTGGTAATGGATATAAGTTCTCGTGTGCCTTCAACTTCTTATAAATAAATTATTTGAACCTATTAGGTGCAGGTTTAATTGGAAAACATCTAATTTACAGACGGCATGCTACCGAAATTGCGTTAAAATTTTCCCAAACAAAAAGAAAAGATAGGCTTAGTTTAATGTTAAAATATTTTAGAAAGGATGAGTGAAACTTAGGAATCATAATAAATGAGGCAATGTAGACTTAGTTCATTTAGAACGGACATTCATTTATATTATTTGGTCCAGTAAGCTTAAAGCATTCATTGTCGTGCCAAAATCATTGAAAATATCATATACACTTGGCTGAGGATTTGAAAATTTGAAAAAGGAATACGTTGAATATATACATTACTCATAGGGAGCATCAGTTTCATAATTATTTAAATTAAATGCTCTCATCATCTCATAACGTTCATGTCCAAATGTCTAGATGAATAACAATACTACACTGAACCCAATACTATCCACTATTCTTTGGTTTTTATATTCTGAATTTAAGATATGGTTACATGTATTACTGTCGTGAATATGCTACATAATTGCATCCTAGTCTAGAATGTCTCCTGCATGGTGGATGCAGTTGATGTGTATTGCATGCTGGTAGTGGATATAGCCTTTAACTTCTTATAAATGATCTATTTGAACCTATCAGGTGCAAGTTTTATGAAAAAACATCCAATTTACAGATGGCATGCTGCCGAAATTGCGTTAAAATTTTTTCCAAACAAAAAGAAAAGATAGGCTTAGTTTAATGTTAAAATATTTTTGAAAGGATGAGTAAAACTTATGAATCATAATAAATGAGGCAATGTAGACTTAGTTCATTTAGAACGGACATTCATTTATATGATTTTGGTCCGGTAAGCTTAAAGCATTCATTGTCATGCTGAAATCATTGAAAATATTATATACACTTGGCTAAGGATTTAAAATTTTGAAAAAGGCATAAGTTCAATATATACATAAATCACAGAGAGCATCATTTTCATAATTATTTGAAAAAAGCATAATTAGGGATTCATCTGGACATATGGGTTGCAATGTCACTGTAGAAAAGAACCAAAAAAAGTGGAAAAAAATGGTCCATACACGAGATCACCGATGAAAGCGCCTAGGGCATATTTTATTTTCCATGATTTTCTCAGCTACCAAACAAATGACCAATTTCATGTCCATTTGACTGACATATTTTACTTAGTTCTAATATTTTCTCATTAAGACTTGAAAAGTACACACTTGCTCATGCCAATTCATGACCTTTTTCTCCATGAATCTTCCCATTTCCCTCATCTACAAACCCTGCAATCACTGTTTAGAGTTTTATTTCAAGTAAAGCAATAATGCTTGTCTACGAAATAGTAAAGCATGCTAATTAGACATGTGTCCCTGATTAGATTTATTCGCTGCATCCCCTTCCCCACGCAATGCTAATACCTCATTGAGTCATTGTACAAATCCCCCATAAACTAATCTCATGTTGCATTCCAAAACATGCATTTTACATCTTAAGTTTAGATTTAAATAGACTTTAATAAATTTCAACATAATTTTATGCTCCTCGTGTTTCGAGACACTTTGGACTTAAATTTACATTGAATTTAAATAAAATGCAATATCAAATTGTATTAAAATTTGTCCAAATCCATTCAAAATGTTTGAAATCTATGCTTTTGAACACGACGTTACATTTTTCATTATTGATATTACTATCATACAAATTATGTAATATGCACGATTATGAAATCCTTGCGAATTTCTTGTATCATATAATTATTTTTATTAATTATACTTTGCGCCAGCTCTCCTCAATTTAGTATACTAAATTTTTTTTTAATGACTCTTAATTTGTAGGATTCGCGGCTATCATAACATCAATATGATGCCATGCATGCATGCACTACAGTCGTCAGATGCAACTTTTGACTATTTCTTTATAATTTTAATTGTTATTTGAACAAATGGAGTTTTTTATTTTAATTTAAATTTATACTATTATTTGTATTTGAATTTTGAATATTTTTAAATAATTTTTGTTATCTGAACATATGTTTTTTCTTCATTTTAATTGAATTTCTATTTAAATTCGAAATTCAAATTTGTATGAAATTTTAAATGGTTTCAGTTTATGAATTTGAAAATTTAATTATAGATTTTTATATAAGAATTCATGACTAAAAAAAATTAGTATTAAAAGGTTTTTTTATTTTTTTAATTATTAGTGAAGGATTCAAATTCGTCACTAATACCCTACTGTTAGTGACAAATTTGAATCCTTCACAAATAACTTACTTTTAGTAATTAATTTCAGATTCATCAATAATACATTGCTAGTAGTGACGAATTTTTAATTCGTCACTAATACCGCTTCTATTAGTGATGAATTTTTGATTCGTCACTAATACCATACTAGTAGTGACAAATTTCTAATTCGTCACTAAAACTGCTTCTATTAGTGACGAATTAGAAATTCGTCAATAATGTCATGCTAGTAGTGACGAATTTCTAATTCGTCACGAATACTCCACTACTAGTGACAAATTTCTAATTCGTCACTAATACCTCTACTATTAGTGACTAATTTCTATTTCGTCACTAATACCCCTACCATGAGTGACGAATTTGAGTTGAGTTGTTCTATACTATATAGTGACGGTGTTAGGGTTTTAGTGACAAATTATATCTGTCACTAATACTCCATTATTAGTGACAAAAGTTAAATTCGTCACTAAAAGATAGTAGTAATGGCACATATAGCAACTATTTTAAAATTATCACTAATACCCTGATTTTTTGTAGTGTATCCTGGTCGGCCAGCCAGGATAGGTCTCGCCTTCGGGATGCACAACCCTATCATGAGGGGTTAAATCATGAATTTCAACTATCCATCTAGCGAAGTTTTATCAATTATTATTATTATTATTATTATTATTATTATTATTATTATTATTATTATTATTATTATTATATATTCAGATTTACAGAAATCGTAGGCTTACCTATAAATATTAGAAGTATTATGAATAGAAAATTTAGAAGAACAGTTTATGTTAAATAACATAGGTATGAGCTATACTGCATATTATTTATACATGTTTTCTCAGACTTAGCTATTTATATTATTTCTAAATCATTTTTTACAAATATGTAAACTCACCTACCACACACTAGCAATAGCATATTTCATCTTATTGAGTGTTTTCTCATCCCAGTAGTTTAACATTTTTCAGGTGATCCAACTAGGCGAGCAGATCAGGCTCACAAGTAGAACGACTACAGTACTGCCCTATCTGTAGGGTGAGTATTTTGGGAAGTCATTTTTGGAGTAGTCCCTCAGTTCAAATGAGGGTATTTTTTGGAAATGGTTGTATGTGCATATTTTGGGAAAGTTCTGCCACTCTGGTATTTAATATATTGATGCGATTATATGTATTTTGCTTTTCGCTGCATGTGTAGTTTATTGTGTCTCAGATTTCACAGTTCCTATCTGGTCCGTGATAATGGTTTGGTTTTTATTAAAAGGTATCAGAGTAGAAGAATTTTACAGCGATATAAAAAAATGGTATGAAAAGTGTGGTCGTTACAGTTTGGTATCAAAGCCTAGGTTGCTAGATTCTATAGACTTCAAAGTGCAGTGCAAACAATACCAAAATAGGAAAGGATTTAAGGTTTTGTTCTGCAATCTGGGTACAGGATTTCCGTGGTGGTTTCTGTGTTTTTCTCGGGGTGACGATTTCAAGAAAACCATAGTAAACTATTGTCGAGTCGTGTGACTAGGTTACAGGATTGGATTTTGAATTTAGATTAGGGGGGATAGTTAATGGTGAATATGAGATTTCAGTTGAATGAAATAAATCAAATCTGTACGGGAAATAAGGTCCTTAAAATGTGTTATTTGTCTTTTCAAGATGGATCTAGGGAGCAGTGGTATGAATGCTGGGGGTGATAGAGTAGGATCTTCCAGTATGGGAGGTGGAGATACTGATGCAGTATTGCACAGCGTAACCCACCAGTTGATGGCTAAAATGGCCAGGAGCTCGGGGGAGCGTAGCTGTGCGGTCCAGCAGTTCACGTGGATGAAGCCCCCATCTTTTGCTGGAGGAGCTGACCCGATTGTGGCTAAAAATTGGGTCCAGGACATTGAGGATACATTGGCTGTGCTTCCATGTACAAACAAACAAAAGGTAGTATTTACAACATTTAATTTGACAGGAGAGGCAAAACGTTGGTGGAGATCAGCGCGATTAATTGAGGAGAAGAGGCTGGATCCAGTGTCAGTGACATGGAGTCGATTCAAGGAGCTGTTCTTCGTGCAATATTTACCTGCTATCGTTCGTAGCGTAAAGGCAACAGAGTGTATGCACTTAGTTCAAGGGCAGATGATAGTATCACAGTATGCAGCTCGATTTATTCAGTTGTCTTGGCTTGCCCCACATTTGGCACCAGACGAAGAGAAGAAGGCAAAAAAGTTTGAAGAAGGCCTGAGGCAGAATTTTTTTGAGCAAGTTATTGGTTCCGAGCTCAGACATTCGCGAAGGTCATAGATAGGGCTACAGTTATTGAGAGTGGCGTACAGAGAGGCATCGCAGCTTAGAGTTAGAGAAAGAAGCCTGCACCTCAAGGTTTTCAGGCGGGTTCTAGCTGGGGCTCATGGAGTGGAGACCATTATAGTGGAGGTATATGCATTGACACCATAAGACACTGAGGCAGCCAAATACGTTGTTACAGGTATCTTTATTGCTTTTTCATATCAAATTGTTGTTTTATTTAACACAGGTGCCACACATTCTTTTGTCTCATTAGGGTATGCTAAGTTAGCTGGGATTGAAGCACAGTTGTTAGATGTTGAGTTGGGTGTCTCCATGCCGAGTGGATCTACTGTGAGATGTAGGAAGGTACTTAGGAATTTTCCAGTGGCCATTCAAGGGAAAGTATTACTAGTTGATCTTGTGATATTAGATATATAGGAGTTTGATGTAATATTAGGTATGGATTGGCTGGCAACTAATCACGGCAATATTGATTGCCATCTGAAAGAAGTAATTTTTAGACCGCAAGTGAGCAAGAATACATATTTGTTGGTTCACGTGTTCGTGCCTCGCCACAGTCAATGTCAACCATGCACGCGAGCAGACTGCTCTTGGACGGATGTCAGGGGTTTATCGCTTTTGTAAAAGAGGTGTTAAAAAATGAATCAAAGCTTGACAAGACACAAGAACTAGTGGTAAGGGAATTTCCAGATGTGTTTCCAAAAGAGTTACCTGGGTTGCCTCCTAATCGCGAGGTAGATTGTGTTATAGATTTACCTCCGGGGACAGCGCTGATCTCTAAGGCTCCTTTTCGTATTACTCCAACTAAATTAGGAGAATTAAAGGAACCATTGCAAGATCTATTAATTAAAGGGTTTATTAGACCCAACGTATCGCCTTGGGGAGCACCAGTGCTGTTTGTAAAGAAGAAAGATGGGTCTATGAGGATGTGCATAGATTAAAGGGAGATAAATAAGGTAACAATTAAGAACAAATATCCTCTACCCCGTATAGATGATTTATTCTATCAGCTTCAAAGCACACGGGTCTATTCTAAGATCGACCTCAAATCAGGCTATCACCAGGTGAAAGTTAAGGCAGAGGACATATCAAAGACTGCATTTGGAATCAGGTATAAGCACTACGAGTTTTTGATTATGCCGTTTGGGTTGACTAATGCACCAGTAATATTTATGGATTTAATGAATCTGGTGTTTCATCAATATTTAGATCAGTTCGTTGTGCTTTTCATTGATGATATACTAGTTTACTCGATGAGTTTTAAGGAGCATGAGGCACACTTACGGCTCATACTTCAGACGCTCGGAGAAAAGGAATTGTACGCCAAGTTTAGTAAATGTGAATTCTGGTTAGAGAAAGTTGCATTTCTGGGGCATGTTATATCAAGGGATGGAATTTTGGTGGATCCTAGTAAAATAGAGGCAATGGTAAATTGGAAAAGGCTGAGGAATGTTCAGGAGATTAGGAGTTTCCTGGGACTAGTGGGATATTACTATCGGTTTGTAAAGGGATTCTCAAGATTGTCAGAGCCTTTGACGCGACTGACTAGGAAGAATGCCAGATTTGTATGGAATAATGAATTCGAGCATAGCTTCCAGGAATTAAAGCAGCAGCTCGTCACTGCACCAGTACTGATGATTCCATATGGAGGTGATGGTTATGTAATTTACAATGACGTGTCTTTGAAAGGGCTTGGTTGTGTGTTGATGCAGCATGGTAGGGTCGTAGCTTATGTCTCCCAATAGTTGAAAGAGTATGAAAAAAACTACCCTACTCATGATCTGGAATTGGCTGCAATGGTACACGAATTAAAGATTTTGAGGCATTACTTGTACAGTGAGAGATGCGAGATATTCTCTAACCGTAAAAGTTTAAAGTACTTCTTCATGCAAAAAGAGTTGAATATGCGATAAATAAGATGGTTAGATCTCATCAAGGATTATGATTGCACCATCAGTTACCATCCAGGTAAAGCAAATGTGGTGGCTGATGCATTGAGTTATAAATCAGAGGATACAACACAATTAGTAGCAGTAATTCAGCACCCAATTCAGATGGACTTGGAAAGGCTCGGCATGGAGTTAGTGGAGGATGGTCACCAGATATTTATTGCCAGCCTAGTTGTGTAGCTTATGTTGTACGAAAATATTAAAGCTGCTCAGAAAGAGGACCTAGAATTAGCAAAGGTAATGGCCAGAGTACGAGATGGTTAGGGAAAGGAGTTTAGCATTTCTAATGACGGGGCTCTGAAGTTTCACACTAGATTGTGTGTGCCTGTAGATGATGATATTAGGAGAATGATTCTAGAGGAGGCTCATAGATCTCTATACAGGGTTGATCCTGGTAGTACTAAAATGTATAGGGATCTGCGAGAATATTTCTGGTGGAGTGGCATGAAGAGGGAGATCGCCGAATTTGTGCAGTAGTGCTTGACGTGCCAACGGGTTAAGGCTGAGCACTAGAGGCCAGTAAGACAGTTGCAGCCACTTTACATCCCTGAGTGGAAATGGGACCATATATCCATGGATTTTGTCACTGAGCTACCATCGGCGCCACATGGTCAGAATACTATCTAGGTAGTTTTTGATCGACCGATGAAAATAGCTCACTTCCTACCTATTAAAGTTAGCTACCCTATAAACAGTTTGGCAAAGATCTACATTCAAGAGATTGTTCGACCCCATGGAGTGTCAGTATTTATAGTCTCGGATCGTGACCCATGTTTTACATCATGATTTTGGAAGAGCTTGCAGGAGGCTTTGGGGTATCAGTTAGCATTTAACATTACTTTCCATCCTCAGACAGATGGTTAGATGGAGAGAACAATCCAAGTACTTGAGGATATGCTGCAAGCGTGCGTATTGGATTTTGGGGGTAGCTGGACCCAGTATTTATCGCTAGTTGAATTTGCCTACAATAAAAGCTATCAAGCCATCATCGGCATGGCAACTTACGAGGTGCTTTATGATAGGAGGTGTAGTTCATACTGGGATGAGCTGGGTGAGAGGTGAGTTTTGGGGGCCAGAAATGGTGCAACAGGCATATGATAAAGTTAGGCTTATTCGAGATAGAATCAGTGCAGCTCAAAGTCGGCAGAAAAGCTACGCGGATACTCACCACCAGGATTTCAACATTAAAGTGGGTGACCATGTGTTTTTAAAAATATCACCATTAAAAGGAGTCATGAGGTTTGGGAAGAAGGGTAAATTGAGCCCTAGGTTTATTGGCCCGTTTGAGATACTTGAGAAGGTTGGGTTAGTTGCTTATCGGCTAGCTTTACTACCAGCTCTGTTCAGAATACATGGCGTATTTCATGTTTCTATGTTAAGGAAATATGTCTCAGATCCTACCCATTTCATCAATTATACAGAATTAGAATTCAGTGATGCTCTGGCATATGAAGAAGCTCTAGTACGGATTTTAGACTGAAAAGAACAGGAATTGCGCAGTAAGAAAATACCACTAGTAAAAGTCCTGTGAAGAAATCACAAGGTGGAAGAAGCTTCATAGGAGCTTGAGGAAGAAATCAGATAGAAATACCCACACTTGTTTAGTGGGGTACAGTAGTGATTTGTAAGTTAAATAATAACGGTTTTATTTTGTTTAGTACAAAGTAATGAATATGTAATTGTAATTTAGAATATAGGATAGGTAGTGTTTTGGTTTTCGGAGAATTTTTCTTTCATGAGAATATTTGTAATCTCCTAAAGCTACTTACGTAACCACGGTATTCCTCCACCATAAGTGAGGGTTAGTAATAAAATAAGTAGGCCTTTTCATGCTAGGAATGGGGTTTAATAAAGATAGTAAAGTTCAAGGAAGAAATTTTATAAGAAGGGGAGAATGTAGAGACTCGAAGAATTACAGTAGTTAAATAATAAAAGAAAAGAGAGAAACAGGAAAATTTTTAAAGGGAATTTTTAGGGTCTCGTCGACGAACACAGGGCACTCTTTGACAAGCATCCTTCTTGGGTTTGTCGATGGGGACATTCATCTCGTCGATGAGAAGTTACCGAGAGGGCCATTTTCAAGGCCTGAATCTCATCAATAAGGAGTAGGCATTCGTCGACGAGACTACAACTTGGACTCGTCGACAAGGTGATGTGGCTTGTCGACGAGGCCACGTGGACAGCATTTTATATATAGCCTAAAATGGATTTTTAATGAAGGAAAATCATTTTTACAATTCATCTCTCTCTCTAAAATTGTTCCTCTAACTTCTGTTTAAAAATTCGACTTCGTCTCTTCCCGGTTCGACGATCAGAAGCTATCACGGTGATCCTAGTTAGATTCTCTACAACATAGCCGGAGCAAAATGTTGATTTAAGAAGTTTGGGAACCATCCCAAAATCAAGGTAACTAATTTGAGTATTTTCAGTATTACCCAATTCATTTGAGGCAAGATTCTATATTATATTCGAATATACTAGAGTTTTGTGAAGTAAAATTAGGGTATTATATTTTTAGGAATAGAGTGTTTCGGGACCCTGCAGGCAAGGGTTGAGGACCCCAGTGGGTGGTATTTTAGGAATGTAGGTAATTGATATATGGATTATAGTTTAGGAGTTGAGGATATGTGGATTTTGGGAAGTATGTACTCGATAATTATTTAGGTGAATTTAGTTGTTTGATTGGAAAATTATATGTGTATTATCTCAGGAGGTTGAAATTATAAATATCGCACGTGTGAGACTGTAAATAGCTACTAGTACTTAGATAGTCAGGTAAGGGAAATATGCTATGCAAGAAATTTTAGTATGATTATCAACAGAAATTACATGTTTTACCAGAATATTATTATTCAGATTATAAAATATTTGTATAGTAGAAAATACAGTTTTTTTAAAGCATGTGAATTTATTTATTTAAATCGTGTGGCATGAGCTTATAGTAGATTAGCACAGTATTTATGCAACTACAAATACCATGTTTTACAGTATAATAGCAGAAAATATCATGGGATATATATATTATAGAATGATGAATTTTCAGTACATATTTAGATAGAAATTATACAGTATAATTAGAAACATGATTTACAGTGTATGTACAGAAACCTATATTTTCAACAATTTCAAAACACCATGATTTTAAAGCCATAACACCTAGATTATCAAATATACGGACAGATACACAGATGTACAAACATTAAATATTCAGTCAGTTACTCAGATTTTCATATCAGTTTTGTAATGTTATAGTTATTTCAAAATATGTTAAACCAGTAATATAAAATATCAGTTACATATATAGTATTAGACCCTAATGGACCAGATTCAGACAGCAGAGCACGGTACTGTAGCTATATTCAGTTTAGAGTGCAACCACATAACTCAGATAGTATGTGGATATTCAACAATCGATCGTACCTATGTTGTGGACAGGCTCCCCATCAAATAGGGTTGAGGAGACTAATTTGACTTTCAGAGTTCAGTTGACTTATCCTGGTCGGCCAGCCACGATAGGTCCTGCCTTCGGACTGCACAATCCTGTCATAAGGGGTTAAATCATGACTTTCAGCTATCCATCCAGGGAATTTGTCCTAGTTATTATATATATATATATATATATATATATTTATTTATTTACAGAAACCGTAGTCATACCTATGAATATTAGAAGTATTATGAATAGAAAATTCAGAAGAACAGTTTATGTTAAATAACATAGGTATGAGCTATACTGCATATTATTTATACGTGTTTTCTCAGACTCTGCTATTTATGGTATTTCCAAATCATTTTTTAGAAATATGTAAACTCACCAGCCATATACTAGAAATAGCATATTTTGTCTTACTGAGCATTGTCTCATCCCAGTGATTTAATATTTTTCAGGTGATCTAGTTAGGCGAGCAGATCAGACTCGCAGGTAAAGGGACTACAGTACTACCCTATCTATAGGGTGAGTGTTTTGGGAATTCATTTTTGGAGTAGTCCCTAGGTTCAAATGAGGGTATTTTTTGGAAACGGTTGTATATGCATATTTTGGGAAACTTCTGACACTCTGGTATCATATATATATTGATGTGGCTATATGTATTTTACTTTTTGCTGCATAGGTAGTTTATTGTGTTTCAGATTCCACAGTTCCTATCTGATCCATGATGATGGTTTGGTTTTTATTAGAAGGTATCAGAGTAGAGGAATTTTACAGTTATAAAAAAAAAATGGTATGAAAAATCAAGTCATTACAAGCAATACCAGAGTATAGGAATGGATCTTGATTCGGGTGGGAAATGGGTAAACTAGGAATTTAGCAAGTCATTATTGGAAGTTAAGTTAGAATCTTGGGTTTTTGTTTTGAAGCGTGGAAGCGAAAATCCATTGACGGTCTTTTGTGATTTTCCTATGATGATGGTTTCAATAAAATTACGGCAAACCATTGACGGTTTCACTTCTAAGTAGAGAGACTAAGACTTGGGATGTTAGTGGGTCGAAAAAAAGGCCTAAAATTTTGTGGATATTTAATTGTTTCCTTAGATTGATGATAGTGCTTCTCACATTAAAAAAATTATAATTCTAAAATTTTTTTTGTTCTATTTTCAGGATGAACCCTAGAAATAGCAGCGCTCATGCTGGAGGTGGTGATGATGCGAGGCCTTCTAGTTTGGGTGGCAACGATTTTGATGCAGTCTTGCATAGTATTGCTCAGCAGGTGTTGACCTCATAGGTCACACCCGATTTTGATAATGACAAATACTCAAGTATTTGATGACTATCTAGTTTATGTGCAGGTTTATATTTGCAGATACTTTGACGGCATATGAAGAAGAACATGAAGACCCTGAAGATCATTTTATGTTGTAATTCATTATTATTCAATTTGAGTCTATAATAGTAATTAGGGAAAATGATCTGTAATAATCAATGTTTTACCTGCATGGTAGGATAGATAAGCTCAAGAAGACCTAGACTAACCTTAGGTTCCCCATGCATGCATAGATGAGTGCCCTATCAAATTTAAGTTAATCACCATATGAATTGAGGCAGCATTTTAAAGAGGAAAGGCCCGAAAATCCCTAATTTGGCATGTTTGGTCGACCGAACCTTGATGCATAGGGAAGTTCGGTAGATCGAACTCCAACTGAGTCAACAAGTTGACCTCTCGGTCGATCAACCAAGATTATATGGGCAACGCCCTGATCGACTGAACCCCCATATGGCAAATGCCATCCGCACGGTTGACCGAACCTGCTAGTTCAAAAAGACTCGTTCGACCGAACCGCATGGATTTGGAAAATCACCCTTAAAGCCTTCAAGTCTGGTTGCCTATCCTTCTAGTTATAATTTCTCCTGGTTAACCAAACCCAGTCACTCGGTCAACTGAACCTTAAGTTTGGTTGACCGGTGCTCTCGGGTTGGCGAGAATTACCCAGGTTAAAACACTTTTAAATTTATTAACCTCAGTTAAACTTTTCCTAAAATAACTAATATGTCTTGAACGGTTATAATTTTGGGAAATTCTATATATACCCTCTCATTTGCAAAAATTTGTCAATATTTAGCAATCTTAATTAGCAAAAAATTTCTGAAATTCAAAAATTCCTACTTCCATTTTTAAGCCTCCTACACTCATTTTACTCACTTTTATTGCTAAAATCTCTTTGTAAGTGTGCTTGAGTGTTCCTCTCATAAGGCTTACACTCTCACTTGTTCGGTGATTGAATGAAATTTCTTTATCTTGAGAGTAAGCCCTTAGTGTTTCTAGGAGACTTTGTTAATAAGTCTTCCCTAGGAATACTTCATTGAGCTTTTAAGTTTTGCATTATTATTGCAATACTAAAGGAGTTCACATTGAATTTTGATTGCTAAAAATATCTCTTGTGCTTATCTTTGAGAAATACATTTTGAGATATTTTCTTGAGTGCTAAAGATCTTTGTTGCTATATCTTGTGATTGAGATTATCTTCTTGATACAAAGATCAAATAATTTTTTACAAAACAATGTTGAATATCTCTTGTGGTTTATTTTGAGAAAAAAATTTGTTGAGATATTTGAAGTACAGTTGTGATCTTTGTTGCTGCATTGTGACTGAGAATATTATTTTGACACAAAGATCCTATCACATACACTCTCACATACTGATTGCATTATTTGCATAAATCTTTTAGAGTAGACACTAAGGCTACACTGAGCTTATCTTATCATATCATTCGGTAGTGTATTGATTACATTGGTACATAATCTGTTTACTTGAGAAGCATATTTGTTGCACGCAAATTTTATTGAGAAATTTGTTGTATTCCAGGCGTGGCCTAAGGGAGCGGTAATCCAGCCCGATAAGGATTGGTTGTAAAGGTTGAGGCCAGCCCTGTGCTTATTGACCTGGGTTTTTAGGTGTCGCTCCACCTGTTAAGTGAGCTTATAGTGGTATCCTTGTGCTTGTTAGCCAAGGTGAGGACATAAGCAGTTTGCCGAACCTCGATAACATTTCTAGGTGTCATCTCTATTTACTGCTTTTATTTGTGTAGTTTAATTTTTGTTGTATATTTATATTGATTTGCTTATCTGCACTAGTTTGATCCTAGGCTTGTGTAATATTGCTGTTAGGGGATTGATTTAGGGGATAAAATTTGAAAATACCAATTCACCCCCCCCCCCTCTTGGGATTACGGTAAAGCTAACAATTGGTATCAAAGCCATGTAGCATAGACTTAATTGTTATTTTGCAAAAGATCTAGGATGGCTCATAGCACCATGACTCCTTTCCTTGAGGGACCCTCTTCCACACGACCTTCGATTTTTAGTGGTGTTAATTACACTTTATGGAAACAGAGGATGCGCATCTACCTTCAAAATATAGATTGGAAGGTGTGGAGGATTGTCTCTAAGGGAAATTATGTTCCTATGAAAATAGAGAGTGAGACTAGAGTTTCTAAAACTGAGGAAGAATATAATGATGATGATATGAAAGTTGTTAGTTTGAATGTTATTGTTATGAATAATTTGTATTGTGGTCTTGAAGTGAATGAGTTTAATGGAGTAATGGCATGTGCTACTAAAAAAGAAATTTGGAATAAATTAGAAGTCACCTATGAAGGTTCTAGGGATGTGAAAGATAGTAGGATAGATATGCTAACTAGTGAATATGAGGCTTTTAAAATGAATGTATGTGAGTCCATTCAGAGTATGTACACTAGATTCACACACATCATTAATTCACTGCATGCATTATGTAAGACCTATCCTACATATGAAATGATTAGGAAAGTCCTTAGAGGCTTGCCTCCTATTGGAAGCTAAGGCTACGGCCATTTTTGAGGATAGTGACCTTAAGGCAATGACATTAGACGAATTGATAGGTTCATTGATTACCTTTGAATTAGCTATAAATGAGAGACTCAATGAACAAAATAGGGCAAAAAAGGTGACTGCATTGAAAATTTCCACTAATACATCTAGCGAATGCAGTGAACCTGATTCTGAGGATGATATATGGCCATGCTAACTAGAAAATTTAGCAAATTCTTCAGGAAGAATAGAAAGCCATACAAAAGATATAGGGAGTTTGCATCTGAGAAGGGAGAGTTTAGTAAAAGAAACAAAAAATTGAATGCTCCCACATGCTACAATTGCAACAAGGTTAGGCACATCAAACCGGATTGCCCACTACTGAAAAAGGATGCTAGGAAAAATAAGAAAGTCATGAAAGCAGGCACTTCATGGGATAAACTAAGTAGCAGTGACTCAGACTCAAACCACGGCGACTCAGAGGTTGCTAATCTGTGCTTGATGGCACATGATGATGAGGTATCATCTTCTTGCTCTTTATCTACATATTATTTTTCAGTGAGAATCTGATAGCATGCCTACTTTTAGAGAATTGCAATTTGAATATATTCGTGTATCTAAACTGTTAAATAAAATGACCAAGGAGAATGATATTTTGAAAAAGAAATGTGAGAATTGGTCAAAATTATTTGAAATGGAAAAAAATTCTCATGCTCCAATTCTTAAAGAAAAGGATTTGAAAATTGATGAGCTTGAAAGAAAATTAGAGGATAGCTCCAAAATTGTTTTAAAATTCACCAAGGTCCAACGCAATTTTGAAAAACTACTTGGATCCCAAAGAAATTCTCTTAGCAAAGAAGGTCTTGGTTTTAATGGATTTGAGAATGTTAGACGAGCTAATCTTTACTTGGGACATTTCACACGTGAATCAAAATCTCAAATTCC
Organism: Malania oleifera; assembly: GCF_029873635.1. NCBI lineage: Eukaryota > Viridiplantae > Streptophyta > Magnoliopsida > Santalales > Ximeniaceae > Malania > Malania oleifera. Next base: position 31,816,583 of record NC_080419.1, on the reverse strand, counting down.
ACCTAAAGATCCTAAGTGTAGAATGAAATGTTTTAAATGCAAGCGAATTGGTCACATTCAATTTGATTGCCCACTTAGAAATAGAAGTGTAAAAATTAGAAACGTGTGGGTAGTTAAGGGTGATCCAGTCACTAACCCATGTGGATCCAACAGAATTTGGGGACTAGCGTCAGTTACTTAGTCTATCTTGCAGGTATGTTTGAGATCGTCCTTTTCAAAGGATAGGTGGTACCTGGATAGCAGATGCTCACAGCACATGACCAGCGACAAGGCAAAATTCGCTTCAATCACTCCCAAGGATGGAGGGTACGTGACGTTTGGTGACAATGCAAAGGGATGCATCATCGGCGTAGGTAAGGTCGGTAAGGATCCTTCCCTGGTTATTGATAATGTTCTTTTAGTTGATGGCTTGAAGCATAATTCGTTGAGCATTAGTCAATTGTGTGATAAAGGATATAAAGTTTCATTTGAAAATAATAAATGCATAGTTGAAAGTAAATCAGAACATAAAATTCTTTTCACTGTAGATCACCATAAAAATGTATATACTACTACTTTTGATAATTTAGCTTCACAACAAATAACTTGTTTTTCTGCAATAAATGAAGTTAGTTGGTTATGGCATAGGAGCTTAGGACACGCTAGCATGGACTTGTTGTCAAAACTGGTAAGAAAAGATTTAGTGAAAGGCTTGACTAAAACACCATTTGTGAAAGATAAAATTTGTGATGCATGTCAAATGGGTAAGCAAACAAGATCCAGCTTTAAGAAAAAGAAATTTATATCTACCACTAGACCACTTGAAATGCTTCACTTAGATTTGTTTGGTCCTAATTCTGTCTAAAGTCTTGGTGGAAAATCAAATGCTTTTGTCATTGTTGATGACCATTCTAGGTTCACATGGATGTTATTTCTCTCACATAAAAATGAATCATGTGAACAGTTTACTAAGCCTTACAAAAGAATTCAAAATGAAAAAGACTATAAGATAACTCACATAAGAAGTGATAAAGGCACTGAATTTAAAAATGAAGGCATAGAAGATTATTGTGATTATTGTGACCTAGAGGGTATATCACACAACTATTCTGCACCTAGGACCCCTCAACAAAATGGTGTGGTAGAAAGAAAGAATAGGTCTTTACAAGAAATGGGTAGGATCATATTGAATAAGCATAAGCTATCTAAATATTTTTGGACTAGGGCCATAAATACAGCATGTAATGAATAGGGTGTTGATTAGACCTTCACTAAATAAAACCCCTTATGAATTTTGGAACAACCATAGACCTAATATTTCCTACTTTCATATTTTTGGTTGTAAATGCTTTGTGCTTAGGGACAATGAGCATCTAGGAAAATTTGATTCTAAATCTCCTAGGTTATTCTCCTAATAGTAAAGCATATAGAGTTTTCAATAAAAGAACCTTAACTGTTATTAAATCTATTCATGTTGTATTTGATGAATCTAATCCATTTTCTAAGAAAAATGATGAAGATGACATTGGCATTAGAAAATTCTTAAACAAGTCATCTATTGAAAACAATGCAAGTGAGAATTCAGAAATTAATGATAAATCATCTGAAGATAATAATAATAATGACAATGAAACTCGGGAGTTGCCTAGGGATTGGAAATTCATTAGAAACCATCCTATAGATCAAATCATAGGTGAACCTTCCCATGGTATAGCCACAAGATCTTCTTTGAAAAACCTATTGAGTCATTCTTCTTTCTTGTCCCAAGAAGAACTTAAAAATATTAAAGAAACAATAGAGGATGAGTCTTGGGTGATGTCTATGCAAGAAGAACTTAATAATTTTTTAAAGAAGCAAAGTGTAGACCTTAGTTCCTAGGCCTAATGATCATACAATTATAAGAACCAAATGGGTATATAGAAATAAGAAAGATGAAAATGAGATAGTAACTAGGAATAAGGCTAGACTAGTTGCCTAGGGTTATAATCAGGAAGAGGGAATAGATTTTAATGAAACATATGCTCCTATTTCTAGTATGAAAATCATTTGTATGGTACTTGCTTATGCCATTTTTAAAAACTTTAAATTGTTTCAAATGGATGTTAAAAGTGCTTTTTTTAATGGCTATTTAATGAAGAAGTGTACGTAAAACAACCACCTGGTTTTGAAAATCATAACTATCTAGATCATGTATACCGGTTGTCCAAAGCCTTGTATGGATTGAAATAAGCTCCAAAAGCTTGGTATGAGATGCTTAGTGGTCTTCTACTAGAAAATGGGTTTACCCGTGGCAAGATTGACACTACACTCTTCATCAAATCCAAAAATAATGATATCCTCCTAGTTCAAATTTATGTTGACGATATCATTTTTGGAGCAACCAATGATGAGTTGTGTAATGAGTTTGCCAAATGCATGCAAAGTGAATTTGAAATGAGCATGATGTGTGAACTTAGTTTCTTTTTAGAGCTACAAATTAAACAAGCTAAATATGGAACTTTCATATACTAGTCAAAATATGTCAAGGACTTGCTAAAGAAATTTACTTTGGAAGATAGTAAAATTCTTGGTACTCCCATGAGTTCTTCCATCAAACTTGATAAAAATGAGCAAGGAATCCCTGTTGATGTGAAATTGTATCGTGGCATGATTGAGAGTCTTCTATATCTTACAGCTAGTAGGCCTGATATTATGTTTAGTGTGTGCATGTGTGCTAGGTTTCAGGTTGCTCCTAAGGAATCTCATCTATTGGCAATAAAACGAATCCTTAGGTATCTTGTTGGAACCATAGAGTTAGGATTATGGTATCCTAAGCATACGACTTTTGAGATTGTTAGTTATACTGATTTTGACTTTGCCGGTAGTAAGGTTGATAGGAATAGTACTAGTGGCACTTGTCACTATTTAAGACAATCTCTGATTTCTTGGTTCTCTAAGAAATAATACTCAATCGTCTTATCCACAGCCGAAGAAGAATATATTGCGGTTGGAAGTTGTTGTGCTCAAACTCTTTATATGGAACAACAACTTATGGATTTTGGTTTGCACTATGATACAGTACCAATTAAAGGTGATAATACTAGTGCAATTAATATTTCAAAGGATCCTATCTCACATTCACGAACTAAACACAAGGAAATTAGACATCATTTCCTTTGTGATAATGTGCAAAAAGGTGATGTGGCACTTGAGTTTGTGTGTACAAATGAACAATGGGTTGACATTTTTACTAAAACACTTTTAGAAGATAGGTTCATACAAATTAGATGTGAACTAGGCCTCATGCATAGTAAAGATGCTTCCTAGATACTTGATAGAGTGCATCAACTTAGGGGGAGCTTTCTAACAAGTCTTAAGTCTAACAATTGATATAACTACTTGTATCTTTTCATTAGTTTAGACTTTATGAATTTATTTGTGTTTTGCAATGCATAATTCCCATATCTACCACATGATGATGGTTGTGTTTATGTTTTACGTCTTGATCATACTGGAACTCTTTGGGTTAAGTAGTTGTGGATAAACGATTAATATTAAAACTCAAAATAGGTCATTTTTATATAGGCATTTTTGGGAAAATGTCCTATTTTCCAAAGGCATGCTACCAAAATTTTGAAAAAAATTTCCAAACTTATCTTGTGTATTAATGCATCATATACCTAATGCCTATGACTATTTATTTTATAACCCTTTTAGTTGTTGCCAAAAGGGGGAGATAGAGATGATGCAAATATTGGGTAGTAGTACTTAGTACTTAGTACTTGAAAAATTATCTGCATTAAAAAAAAAAAAAAATTTGCATTATGCATATTGTCAAGTGGAGCCTTTCAAGGCTATACCCACTTTTTGCATGGTGTATTTGTCATCATCAAAAAGGGGGAGAATGTTGACCTTATAGGTCACACTCGATTTTGATAATGACAAATACTCAAGTATTTGATGGCTATCTAGTTTATGTGCAAGTTTATATTTACAGATAATTTGATGGCACGTGAAGAAGAGCATGAAGACCCTAAAAATCATTTTATGTTGTAATTCATTATTATTCAATTTGGGTCTGTAATAGTAATTAGGTAAAATGGTCTATAATAATCAATGCTTTATATGCATAGTACGATAGATAAGCTCAAGAAGACCTAGACAGACCTTATGTTCCCCATGCATGCATAAATGAGTGCCCTATCAAATTTAAGTTAATGATCATATGAATAGGGGCAACATTTTAAAGAGAAACGGACCAAAAATGCCCAATTTGGCATGTTCGGTCGACCGAACCTTGATGCATAGGGAAGTTCGATCGGCCGAACTCCAACCGAGTCAACAAGTTGACCTCTTAGTTGACCAATCAAGATAATATGGGCAAAGTCCTGGTCAATCGAACCCCCACATAGGAAATGCCAACCGCCTAGTCGACCGAACCTGCTAATTCAAAAAGTCTTGGTCGACCAAACTGCACGGATTTGGAAAATCACCTTTGAACCCTTCAAGTCCGGTTGACCATCCTTTTAGTTCAAATTTATCCCGATCGATCGAACCCAGCCACTCAGTCAACCAAACCTTAAGTTTGGTCAATTGGTGCTCTTGGGTTAGCGAGAATTATCGAAGTTAAAACACAGTTAAAATTTATTAACCTCAATTAAACTTTTCCTAAAATGACTAATATGTCCTAAACGATTATAATTTTGGGGATTTCTATATATCCCTTCTAATTTGCAAAAATTAGTCAATGATTGGCAATCTTAATTAGGAAAAAATCGTCTGAAATTCAAAAATTCCTACTTCCATTTTTAAGCCTCCTATGCTCATTCTTACTCACTTTTATTGCTAAAATCTCTTTATAAGTGTGTTTGAGTGTTCTTCTTATAAGGATTACACTCTCACTTCTTTGGTAATTGATTGAAATTTCTTTATATTGAGAGTAAGCCCTAAGTGTTTCTAGGAGACTTTGTCAACAATTCTTCCCTAGGAATACTTCTTTGAGCTTTTTAGTTTTGCATTGTCATTGCAATACTCAAGGAGTTCACATTGGATTTTGATTGCTAAAAATATTTTACAAATCATTTTCAAAATATCTCTTAAACTTATCTTTGAGAAATACATTTTGAGATATTTTCTTGAGTGCTAAAGATCTTTGTTGTTATATCTTGTGATTGAGATTATCTTCTTGATACAAAGATCAAATAAATTTTTACAAACCATTTTTGAATATCTCTTGTGATTTATTTTGAGAAAAACATTTTTTTGAGATATTTGAAGTATACTTGTGATCTTTGTTGTTGCATTGTGATTAAGAATATTATTTTGACACAAAGATCCTATCACATACACTCTCACGCATTGATTGCATTATTTGCATAAATCTTTAAAAGTAGATACTAAGGCTGTAGCTTATCTTATCATATCATTCTGTAGTGTATTGATTACATTGGTACATAATCTATTTAGTTGATAAGCATATTTGTTGTATGCAAATTTTATTGAGAAATTTGTTGTATTCCAGGCATGGCCTAAGAGGGTGGTAATCCAACCCGGTAAGCATTGGATGTAAAGGTTGAGGTCAGCCTTGTGCTAATTGACCTTGTTGTTTAGGTGTCGCTCCACCCGTTAAGTGAGCTTATAGTGGTAATCCTTGTACTTGTTAGCCAAGGCAGGAACGTAGGCAGTTTTCTAAACCTCGACAACATTTCTAGGTGTCATCTCTATTTACTGCTTTGTTGTGCATGCTTAGTTAAATTATTTGTGCAGTTTTATTTCTGATGTATATTTATATTAATTTACTTATTTGTACTAAATTGGCCCTAGGCTTGTGTAATACTGTTGTTAGGGATTGACCTAGGGGATAAATTTTGAAAATACCAATTCACCCCCCTTTTGGGATTACGATAAAACTAACAGCAGGTGATAGTTGAGATAGCACGAAGTTCTAGGGAGCATGGTCACCTACTAGTGCATCAGGGCTGCACTATATAATAGTTCACCTAGATGAATCCTCCAACCTTTTCAAGAAGTGTAGACCTGATTATGGCAAAGAACTGGATATAGGAAATTAAAAAGATCTTGACAGTACTACGCTGCAACAACAGGCAGAGAGTTATGTATGCCACATTCAGACTGATGGGTGAGGCTGAGCGTTGGTGGTCTGTAGTGAGGCTCCTGGAGGAGCAGATACCTCTACTAGTGGCCTTGACTGGGGGAAGGTTTAAGGAGATTTTTTTCGACAGCTATTTCCCCACCTCCTTCAGAGATGCAAAGATGGAGGAGTTTTTGAATCTGACTGAGGGTCATCTAACAGTGTCATAGTATGCTGCTAAATTTTTGGAGTTTTCTCGTTTTTCCCTATTCATGATACCAGATGAGTTTAGGAAGGCTCAGAGATTTGAGAGAGACCTAAGACAGGAGGTGTATGAGAAGGTGGCGGTTATACAGCTATGAGATTTTTCTGAGCTGGTTGATAAAGCCATTGTAGCCGAAGGAAGTCGACACAAGGGTACGTGAGGACAGAGTCAGAGGAAGAGGCTTGCGCCTCCTAATTTTTAGGCAAGCTCTAGTTAGGGCCAGTGGAGGAGACATGATGTGGGCTAATGACAAGTAGGGGGGACACCAAGTTCCTTAGGGCAATCTAGCACCTTCTACGTGCCCTTGATGCTACAAGAGACATTAAGGAGAGTGTCGGGCAAGGGTAGTCACCTGCTACCAATGCGGACGGCCGAGCCATATGGCACGGGATTTTCATGTGCCCTTAAGTTATATACCCGCTCCCAGACTGTACCGAGGAAATTACCCAGTACCTCGAGGTGATCAGCAGAGGAATACTGCCCCAATGTCAGTCTATGCACTAACCCCAGGAGACGCAGAGGCAACAGGCGACATGGTGACAAGTATCATTTATATTATGTCATATAAAGCTACTATTTTTTTTTATTCAGGGGTGACGCATTCATTTGTGCCTCGGGAGTTTGTTAAGTTATGTGGGATAGAAACTCAACCATTGGATATTAGTCTATCAATGGCTATACTAATAGGGACCGTAGTAGTGTGTAAGAGGGTACTTAGAAATTTTTTGATCAATATTCAGGGGAGGTCACTGCCTGCTAATTTGATGGTTCTCAATATGCATGGGTTCGACATGATTCTATGGATGGACTGGTTAGCTGCCAACTATGCCAGTATTGACTGCCATAAGAAAAAGGTAGTCTTCAGACCTTCAAGGGAGCAGAAGTATCGATACGCGGGGACATGCATGCACTCCTCACTGTAGATGTTATTAGCTATTCAGGCAAGGAGATTGCTCCTAGAGGGATGCCAGGGATACCTGGCTTGAGTGAAAGAAGCACCGATAGGGAAATTAAAGTTTGAAGATATCGCAATAGTAAGGGATTTTCCTGATGTGTTTCCAGAGGATTTGCCGACATTGCCTCCCAATTGAGAAGTTGAGTTTGTGATTGATTTACCTCTAGGTACGGCGCCGATCTCTAAAACTTCATACAGAATGACATCGGCGAAATTGAAAGAATTAAAAGAACAGTTGCAAAACTGGCTAGACAGGGAATTTATCAGGCCAAGTGTGTCACCTTGGGGAGCACTAGTACTCTGTGTGAAAAAGAAAGACGAGACGATGAAGATGTGTATTGACTACAAGGAGATAAAAAAAAGTAACAATTAAGAATAAGTATCCTCTTCCCTGTATTGATGATCTGTTTGACCAGCTCTAGGGAACACGGGTATTCTCTAAGATTGATCTTCGATCCAGGTACCGTTAGGTGAAGGTCAAGGCAGAGGATGTTTCAAAGATAGTGTTCAAGACTCAGTACGGCCATTACAAGTTCCTAGTTATGCCGTTCGGAGTGATGAATGCACCTGTGATATTCATGGAACTGATGAATAAGGTTTCCCACCAGTATCTAGATAAGCTTGTTGTAGTTTTTATTAATGACATTTTGGTATATTCAAGGAGCCCCATGGAGCACGAGGATCATCTGAGAACAGTTCTTCAGATACTGAAAGAAAGGAGACTATATGCTAAATTCAAGAAGTGTGAGTTCTAGTTGGAACAAGTTACATTCCTCGGGCATGTTTTATCTAGGGGTAGTATTTCTGTGGATCCGAGCAAGATTGAGGCGGTAGTGGATTGAGAAAGATCGAAAAATGTGTAGGAAGTCTGGAGTTTCTTGGGATTGATACGATACTATCGCCGATTTGTAGAGGGATTCTCTAAATTGTCAGGTCCTTTGACAAAATTAACCAGGTAGAGTGTGAAGTTTGAGTGGACCGATGAGTGTGAACAGAGTTTCTAAGAGTTAAAGCAGTTACTCATCACTACAGTGGTTCTAACAATTCCTTTGGGAGAAGAAGGTTTCATAATTTACAGTGATGCATCACATAAAGGACTCGACTGTGTGTTGATGCAACAGGGGAAAGTTGTAGCTTATGCTTCACGACAGCTCAAGGTATATGAAAAGAATTACCCTACCCATGATTTGGAACTAGCAGGCGGTTTATGTGTTGAAAATATGGAGGCATTATTTGTATGGAGTAGGTGTGAGATCTTTATAGATCATAAGAGTCTGAAGTAATTTTTCACACAAAAGGAGTTAAATATAAGGTGAAGGAGGTGGCTAGAGCTAATTAAAGATTATGGCTACACCATCAGTTACCGCCCAGGAAAAGCTAATGTGGTACCTGATGTTTTAAGCCGGAAATCAGTGGGTTCATCAATATCAGTGATGGTGACTCAGCATCTGATCAGGATGGATTTAGAAAGGCTTAGTGTGGAGTTGGCAGAGGGAAATCACTAGGCACTCAACATTAATCTAGTGATTCAGCCCACGTTACAGGAAAAGATCAAGACTGCTCAGACGAAAGATGCGGTGTTGATAAATATTATGGATAAGGTACAAAGTGGACAGATGACAAATTTCAATATTTTAGATGATGGAGTGTTGAGATTTCGTACCAGACTATGCATACCTACAGATGCTGGGATTAAAAGAACTATCTTGGAGGAGGCACATCAATCCTTTTATACAGCACACCTAGGAAGCACTAAGATGTACAGGAATCTACAAGAATCATCGTAGGGTAATATAAAGAAAGAAATTGTGGGATATGTAGAACAATGTTTAACATGCTAGTAGGTAAAGGCCGAGCATCAGAGACCGGCAGGACAGTTGCAACCACTTCATATTCCCAAATAGAAGTGGAAACACATTTCTATGGACTTTGTTACAGGGTTACCGCAGGCGCTTCATGGACAGGATGACATTAGGTAGTCATAGATCGGTTGACGGAGACTGCCCTCCTATCAGAGTTAGCTACTCCATGAGTAGGCTGATAGAGCTTTCCCCGGTTCAATCAAATCAACCCCAGAATTATAATCATATTCAGATTTCCAAGGCCTAAACACTCCGCTTAATCAATTAAATTCCAAACATTTAACATATTCATCACCCTTACCTTAACTTTGGAGTGGTGCCTAGAATGCCAAAATCAAAAAATATGCTCTGATTAACTTACTAAGGGTCACTCCTAGGATCCTGTGGTGACGTTTGATCGTCGAATTGGGTTGAAATCAGAGTGTTCCACTGCCGCGAAAGAAAGGGAGAGAGATTATAAATTTTGTTTAAATGAAATGAGCTGTAGGATTTCTTTTAATTCAACACTGCTTGACAAACCTTTCGTTAGTTTTCCTAAAACTGTCAATGGTTTGGCTTTTAACTAAACCTATTTGCACCATTTTACTTTACCGGGTCACAGTTAAAAAAAACCATCGACAGTTTTTAGCCTCCCACCAAACCATCGACAACTTGGTCTACACCAAACCAAATTTCTTTCTTTTCTCCATTTTCTTATTAATTTAATTTTTCGGGTCTCTGCAAGTGTTGTGTAGGTTGGGGTCAGCCCTGTAATGTGACCTAGGGTATTCCTCGCCCGGTAAGGAGAGGAGGTTATAAATGGTTTCTGCTCCACCCATAAGTGAGCAGGGTTAGTGGAATCCTTGGGGGGTATGCCCAAGACAGGGACATAGGCTAGTTTGGCCGAACCTCGATAACAAATACATATGCTTTAAATTCAGCATATGTATGCTTTTTCATTTATGGTTATAACTAATTGCATGCACACATTTATTTTAAATGAGATACACGTGTATGTCTACACATATTGCTTACTCAGTTTTATATACACGACCATAATTAAAATGGGAAATGATATGTAGTGAATCAACGCTTAGTTTAAATTAGCCAAAAAGTTTTTAAAACCCAATTCACCTCCCCTCTTGGGAACACATCAATTCCAATAGCATAAAAATAATTTTTGGGAGGATTTATAGTCTAAGCATTAGTTTAAAAATGAGTTATGAAGGGATATTTATAGACATCTTTAAAAATATGACTGTTTGGGACCTTTTGGGTATTTTTCAATTTTTTTAATGAAAAATTAATGATGTTTTGGTGCTAATATTTTGAGCAACCTAAGTGGGTCGGTCGACTAGCGAAGGCTACAGTCAGCTAACCGCAAGCCAAAATTTGACTTTCTGCGAGCGTCGGTCAACAAAGGAAGAGGCCAGTCGCCTGACCTTGGCGATTCCCCATTTCTTCGTAGAGTTTGGTCGCCTGCCCAAATGACCGGTCCGCTGAGTGAACAGTGTCGGTCGGCTGAGGCTTTTATGAAGTGAAATGGTCGGTAGGCTGAGGGTTCAAGACCAGGCCAAAATACACTGGTTGGTCGACTGAGAATTTTGTGTGTTAATTTGGTCGATCGATCGAGCTTTGTATTTTTTTTATTTTTGGCCTAATGCATGGTTGGTCGACTAAGCTAGTTTTAACTAGTGAGGGTCGGTTTACTAAGGTCATTTAACACCTAAGATTAGCCCTGATTTTGACCCTAAAGATATTTCAAAAACCCTCATTTGATTTTAACTTTTATGAAAAGGATTTTTGATAAATGTTTAGGTCCCCTAAGGTCTGTCTACAATCATCTAAGCTTTCATCCACATCATGCATGATATGCATTATTACAAACCAAAACTTAAATTCAATTACAATTTAAGAACATATATGTATTCTTCTTCTTATGATATGAGTTTTCTGCGACTCATGGCTTCCATTTCTAGTATCTTATGTTCGTGCTAAAATATAAACCTATTCACATACTGAATGCACACATAAGATACGAGTGGTTTGTCATAATCAAAACGAGATCGGACTCAAAAAGTCAACATATCTAATAAGACCTATGAAGAAGTGAATCTTATTAGATGAACCCCCCTTAGAACATATATAGGTGAGGTCTAAAACACCTATTTACCATTTCTTTTATCATCAGGACACACACACACACACATGCAAGTATTAAATTGGCAAAATGATCATGAAAATGTATCAAATTCAAGCAAAAAATGATCTTTAAAACATTCTCAAACTTTCAAAATTTTTTAAACATTTTATTTGAAATTTTCTAAATTTTTTTTGCAATTTTCTATGATTTTTAAAGATTTTTTTCCATTTTATTTATTTTTGGTATTTCATTTTTTAAACTTTTTGTGTTCTCAAGTTAAAAATGACTCAAATAATTTTTTTTCTATTTTTCATGATTTTTTCCTAATTTTTACTATTTTTTCCATTTTTTAATGAAAAATTAATTAATAAAAATAAATAAATAAATAGTGAGCGATCTAGAAAGGTTATCCAATTCAATTGAGTTAAATAAGGTCAATTAGATCAACCCGGGTCTAATCAGGTTAATTTGGGTCAAATTGAGATGACTCAACTCGAGGAAAGGGCAGAGAGGGGTTGCCACCTATCAGCCACTAGCAACACATGGCGACAGGAGATATATATTTTAAAATTTTGGAGGCAACATGTGGCAGGGTGGTGTCACACCATGTTGCAAAAACTAACGAGCATAAAGCACTTGACACGATTCATTGATGTGTTAGAGATCCGGCCATTCGAAGAAAACACATGTTGGATCTAGGTCTCTGGATCTAGGTTCTCGAGTATGGATATTTGGGTTTTTGGGGTCTATCTTCTCACGTCTGGGTCAAACACCTGAGTCTGTTTAAAGGATTTCATATGGATTCTTGAGCTTTAACTGCTAATTTTAGAGACACTGCTTGAGGAATTTGATTTTAAGCAAATTTTTAAAAATTAAACTCTCTAAATAATCATTCATACCCTACAATTCCGCAAACTTACCCAATCTCTTACCTTTCCATTCATTGTCAATTAAATTTTCAAAACAAGTCATGTATTAAAATGAGTCAAAGTATAAGATATCTACCTCTTCAATTCCTCCTCCTTACTAATATTCTTTTTGTTGACTCCTTTTAATTTCTACTTCCTTTGCTTTCATAAATTCCAATTTGTTCCCCCTTCCTTTTTTTTGACCTTATAGGTCATCTCTTGTTTTGATTATAACAAATTCAAGGTATCTCACTTGTGCATCCAGTATTTGAAAATATATTTCATGGATGGTACAAAAAGTGGAGTTACTGTCCAAGCCATAAGGAGCTGAAAGATCAACTCATTAAGGATATTACTTGGCGTCATAAAGAGTAGAGAATCAAGACATTTCATTTGTATTGTAAATACATTTAATATTTAGATCTGTAATAATTATGGTCTGTAATATTTGCATCTCATGCATGATAGGAATTAATGCTCAAAAGACCATAGACTGACCATTAGGACACAAAACCTTTGGTACAAAATGCTATAAACTTATTCACACATTATTGAAAAATTTTAAGGACAAATACGGGGCAAAAATTGGAAATTTGCTTGCCTCAATCAACTGACCCTTCGCCACTTAAAACACGATGGTCTACTGAACCTTTTGGCTGCCCCAAAGTCAACTTGTTGACCACGGCACGGTCAACCATCCCAGATTCTAACTAAGCTTCCACGATCGACCATCTAACATTCTATCTTCCTCAGCAAACCAAGTCTTTCAGTTCAAAATAGCCATGGTCGACTGAATCCAAATTGACAGTAGACCGTTCTCTCTTCTTGGTCGATCAAACCCACAAAGGGTTCCGGATCCCCCTCTATTGGGTCAACTGACCCAAGCTTAGGTTGACTGAACCTTTCGAGTTGGCACATTTTTACCACATTAAACAGGGGTTAATTTTAATTAAACTTTTCCAAAAATTCCCTCAGCGTCCCTAACAGTCTAAAATTAAGGGAATTCTATATATACCCTTCATTTGCCTTGATTAGTGTGAGATTAGAAAATTGATTAGTAAAACTTCCTCTGAAATTTTCTTTGTGCTAAAAGCTTTTATACTCCCATATTTTTACAAGAATATTGTTAAACCTCTTGCTTACACTCTCATTTTTTATCCATACTTGATATTATTTTTGGAAAGTAAGTTAGAGTTCTTCCCTTTGTTGATTAAGGTGTAATCCCAAGAGGGGGGGGTGAATTGGGTATTTTAAAAAATCATTTGAACATATTTACCACTTAATCCCTATTTGTATTTTTAACAAATCAATTTTTGGAATTTATGACTGAATTAAATTTATTTTATCAATAAGTTCCTTTTATCCTATTAATCGTGTTTAAAGTAATTCAACATTCACATGCAATGCAAATAATATAATGTAATGCAGAAAGTAAAGAATTAAGGGAAGAGAAAAGACAAACGCAATTTTTACGAGGTTCAACCAACTCGGCCTACATCCTCGCCTTGAGCAACTCACTCAAGGATTTCACTAAAATTTCGGCTCCTTAAATTAGGACGGAGCTTTCCTTACAATCCGCTACTTACAAGAGGTACGGCTCTGTTGACCTGATTGGTCACGTCCGGTTTTGATTATGACAAATACTCATTGTATCTAATGAACGTTTGAGGTTTTGTGCAGGAATCAAAAATGATAAGATCAAGATGTGCACAAAGTAAGAAAAGTTTGAAGACCAAATCATATTCTTTGTAATATATTTATATTGGTCTGTAATAGTAATTAGGGCATTCGGTTTGTAATAAGCTCACGCACATCAAATGTATGATTTACTACGAAAGCTCAAACCAAACCATGAATAAGAGAGGACCGTAGAAAGACCTTAGGGTGCCTTTCGGTCGACTGAAGACCGACACCGAATTTTTTTGGTGCTCTCAAATTGGACCCCAAGTGACCTTAGGACACACACATATTCACATATATTTGTTAGGCACTTGAATAGGGATTGTTTGGGTCGATACGGGACCGAAATGCACACTTGGTGCACTTTCGGTCGACCGGCCAATTCAGTTCAATTTGGCCCGGTCGACCGAAACCGGTCCGGGTCAACTGTTTGACCCAGGCCCGATCGACCGAGCCCTTATAGGTCATTTGACCTCAATAGACCGAACCACCTGGGAGTCAACAGTTTGACCTCCCGGTCGATCGACCAGATTTGTACTCCAACTACCTGGTCGACTGAGGGGTCTTGGGAGGATTCCCAACGGTCTGGTCGACTGAGCCATGCAGTTCAAAAAGGGCCGATCAACCGAACCTTAGAGTTTTGGAAAATCGCCCTTGCTCGGTCGATCGGCCACTCAGTTCAAAATGCCCCTGGTCGACCGAGCCACTTGAGTCCTGGTCGACCGAACCATTTCTGGTCGACCGGACCTCTCGGGTTGGTCCAATTTTTACCGTGGTTAATATTTTTTAAACAGGGTTAAAATGCCTTAAACATCATTAAACTTTTCTAATAATACCCAATAGGTCCCCAACGGTCATATTTTCTCCCTTGCCTATATATACAAGTTCATTTGAGAAAATTAGTAAGAGATTAGGATATCTAATTAAGAAAAATTCTCTGAAAATCCCAAAGTTTATAATACTCATTTATTGAGTCTCCAATACTTATTCTTACCAGATCTTCCACTCAAATATACTTTGTAAGTGTGATTTAAGTATTGTTGTTTTCTAGGGTTGCTCTCCCAAGTGTGGTAGTTGTTTGTAACGATTTGAATTGAAAGCCAACCCAAGTATTCTTAGGGGACTTTGTTAATAAGTCTCTCCTAAGAAGATTTATATTAAACTTCCAAGTATTGCACACTCATTGCAATATCTTGTGTAGTTTGTATTTGTTTTTGGATTGCAAAATCTCTTCAAAACATTTCCAAATATCTTGTGGGATTTATCTTGATATAACTTTGAAAAGATATTTGTTTATGTGATATTGATCTTTGTTGCAATATTCATTGACCTACATATTGTTTGCTGGATACAAAGATTAGATATCTTTTGCAAACCAAACATATACATTACTAGAGCATAATACGATTGAGAAAATCCGCTCATTGTAATACATATATATTTTGTTTGGCTAGTATCTTTATATGAACATCTTGCCTGAATATCTTGTGATACAAAGACTGCTTGATTGACACTCTCACATACGCATTACACGATAGTAAATTTATTTGAGAGTAGACATCACAAACCACACTGAGCTTACATATTGAATCATACTGTGGTGTTTGTTATTGCGCGCATCCGGGTACATATCTGCTTTACACGAAAGCACAATCACTGTACCATTTGATTGTAATACACTTTGGTTGTATTTCCAGGCACGGGCCTGAAGAGGGAGACTAGCCCTGGAATAGTCCTGGATTGGCTTAGACCCGGTTAGGAAAGCTAGATGCGTCGTCCTGTTAAGGCGTGTAGGTTGAGGTCAGCCCCGCTAATTGACCTGGTTAAGGTTGAGGTCAGCCTTGTGTTAATTTGACCTGGTTGCAAACGGTGCCGCTCCACCCTTAAGTGAGCTATTAGTGGAATCCTCCTGCTTGCGAGCTAGAGGCGGGGACGTAGGCAAAGTTAGCCGAACCCCGATAACATATCGTGCGTGTTCTTTACATTTCCGCAATTTACTTACTGCACGTATATGTTATATTGTAAATGATTAGATTTACATTTGCATAGACAGACCCTAGGTTAAGTAATACTGCTTATCTGGTTTAACCTAGGTGATAACTTTTAAATACCCAATTCACCCCCCCCCCCTCTTGGGATTGCACCAAAGCTAACAAGCTCCCTCTTACTCTGCTACTTACAAGAGGTACAGTTTCCTCCTAATCTGCTGCTTGCAAGAGGTACAACTCCCTCCTAATCCACTGCTTACAAAAGATACAGCTCTCTCCTCAAACCTGGTTCACAAGCCGAACCGTGAATACAATGAAATCTATAAGAACACTCAGAATTGTTTTCAACAAAAGCTCATGAGTACAATTCAAATTCCTAATACATTAATGTATGATATAACTTGAAGCTCAAAATATATGGAAAAGATACAATCATTTTATGAATGATTATACTTCAACACACAATACTCTTTTTATCAAATCTCCCAAATAAAGATATATTTAAGCACTTTGGAGAATTTTAGGGTTCTAGTTCACTTGGTAAAAATGCAAAAATATATCTAATGTGAACTTGTTAAAAGCTTTATCTTGAATATTTTATCAATCTATATCAAAAAGCCTTTTTTCAAATATTTAATCACAACCTGATCTTTGTAATATGCAAGTATATATATATATATGATATGTATTCCAAAGATAAAAAACTAATGTAATCTATTTCAGAAAATATCATTCAACAATATATATATTCATGAACTTCAAGGATATCTAATCAAGTGGATTTGTAATATTAAAAATATCAAGTCTTTGAATGAAAAAACTCACTTGAACCAAAAGTATTTAATCAACAACTAGAGCTCTTCTCAAGTGGTAAGTTTCTTAAAAATGATTAACTATATCCACACTCAAGATCAACTTCTTAACAAATATTTCAAAGTAGATTTTGCAATGATAAGCTCTATGAAAAATATATACATATATATATATATACTCTTGAATCAAACTATTCAACCAATAGCTAAAACCTTTCTCAAGTAATGATCTTGTCAAAAGCAATCTTTATATGTATAGGCTCTCAAGATCATTTTTTCTAACGATATTCAATAACAAGTAATGAGATGAGAAACTCTTGAAAGTATTAACTTGAATTATCAAACCTCAATACTAGAATGAAAAAAAAAAAAAAAAAAAACCAGTTGAGTAAACGAGTTCCCTTTGAGATTCTGAGTTGATTTGCCCAAAATTAATGAGTAGAAGTTAAAGTGTAGGCAATCGTATAGCAATAAGAGCGAGTTTCTCAATATTCTATCAATAATATGTATTCTTCTCTTTACATTGATCTTCTCTTTTGTCTTCGCTCACACTAGGGTTTAGATGATGTATATATAGGTGCTTTACCCTTAGAATTGATCTTAATCATTGGATCAAAGAGATAGCTCGCGAGTCCTTTTAATAAAAATCTAATTTTTAAGTTTGTCAGCAAGTTCAGGCTACTAAAGTTGAGTTTAGGCTCCTAAAGTGCCATTTCAGGCGCCTAAAGTTGACTTCAGGCTACCGAAGTGCCTCAACCAGGTTCTGTTTTTCACCACTAAATCTTCAGGCTACCGAACTTAATCCTCAGGCTCCTAAAGAAATTCTTCAGGCAACTTAAGTTGAGTTCAGGCTACCGAAGTGCCCTTTTTCTTAATTTTTCCTTTCTAACTTAAAAATCTGTTTTGCTTTCTTTATTAAATCTTTTATAAAAACATTTTCCAAGGTTTGAACAATATTTCTAAGTCCATGAATGTCCCCTAATGATGTTCATGAAATGCATGAGTTCTAAAGACATTCTAAGGTATATGTTGAGCCTCAAATTAAATCATACGAAAATGTAAATACATGAGTTCTAAGTACCCATTCCCAAGATGTTCTTAAATTTTGTCGCATGCATCTTGATTCTCGTACTCTTTGAGTTCCATGGATCTTGCCAAGATATGTATGTTTTACTTTAAGACTTTCATGACTCGTTATCCTTTTGTGCATGTTTAATATAGTTCATGTTCACAAACTCAATGCACATATCAAATACCAAGTGATTTGTCATTATCAAAACTGAATTGGACTAATAAAGTCAACAATCTCCCCTTTTTTATGATGACAAATACACGAGCAAAAAATATATATAATGGGTTACGCCTAACAAGGCTCCCCCTCAATTAATGCATCAATTATTCAATGAAGGACAATATGCTCATGTTCATACACAAAGTGTTTAGCCTGAATCCAAATGAAATATGAAATATGCTCATAATGAATATGCTTATTGATATGCTCATGATGTTTCAACCATGACATCAACAACAGTTTCTCCCCCTTTGTATATCTCACCCTTTGCATAACTTCAATAACAATTTTTGCTCCCGATTTTTCTTTGCTTCTGATTTTTGTGTGTTATTATTTTTACTCCCGATTTTTCTCCCCCTTTTGACATCAGCAAAAAGGTGTATAATAATAAGACATGAATGGAAATACCTTTATGTTCTTCTCCCCTTTGAAATCTTAAAGTTTTAATCTTGTTCAACCACTATATTTTTAACACACTTTACTTCTTCCCTTTTTACATCAATAATCTCCCTTGCTAATGCATAAGTTTCAACAATTATGTGAGGATACTAGATATTGATTGATGTGATACCAAATGTGAACTAATGTTATATCAATTGAGAACAAATGTTGATTGATTTGATACCCAATGTGAATTAATGCGAAACTAAAAGTTGATTGATTTGATACCAAGTGATTACATCTTAAGTGACGTTGCTCCCCCTGAATTATATAATTCTAATATAATTCTAGGCAACTATATCTATTTTATCTTAGAAAAGTATCTCTCATGTATTATTTAGTTAAGCTCATGCACATTGTAGATTATGCAATTAAAATATCTCTCCCACTTTAGTTCTCATCAAAGATTTACACTAGTATATATCTCTCTCCTTTTGGATCTTCAAACTAAATTGTGCTATAGATATTTGCTTTAAGTACATTCCAAAAAGAATTATGACTAGAAGGACTAACCATACAGATCCTAATTATATCAATGCATTTCCAAGCAGGATCATATGGTTAACTCAAGGGATTTTCGGCAAAGCAATATATTTTTCATTTAGAATATTCAATAGAATCATCATAATTGAGTGTATGCTACAGAAAGTTCACTGCACATCTAAGCACAAGAAATATTGGTAAGCATAGTAAGATAGGAAATAATTTCAAAATGCTCCCCCTATGAATTTGTATACTTACGTAGATGAAATGAAATGCTTATACTTATCAAGGTTTAATTTCACTACTAGTTTAAAGTCATATAATCAATCATTGTGAAATATTTTAGACCAACTAGAGTGATACTATGATGCACATGAGTTCTTTACGCTTTTTCTCTAGGAATGGAGCTCAACTCCCCTAAGTATTTTCGAGCAAGCAACAAGTTTAGTTCAGTATAGTTTTAAAGCCACACTCATCTGGTTAACATGTTGTATCAAATATACACCCAAGAATCATACCATTCATGATTTGATACCAGATGTACATACTAAATATGATACTAAATGTGATTATGCTTATGTTTCAGAGCCATAGTATTTTCACGTTAATTTGCTCTGTTTCAATTATGCACTTAATCTTATGTCTTTTCCTTGTAAGCATTCTTCACTAGTTTAGCTTAGTGTTCTAGGATTTTGAATGATTTGTACTTGGCTTTACCAACTTTAGCTTAGGAAAAACTAAAAAGTCATAAACCATTTTACTTCAGAGTCATAAGCCTATACTGCTTCTTTTCTTTTGGATCTCAATGCACAGGTTTCCTAGTCATTTGCATTATCATATAGATTGAAACCTATAGCATATAGCTTAGCCATTTGACACATTCAAACTCTTCTAATAGATTTGACTTGAAGTTTGAGAGCTTGTGATGTAATATTTTGCAAATACTCTTAACAGTTTAATTATCATTAAGTTCGGAAGAATATTCATTGTGTGTGGACAATATTCAAAATATTTGTTGGCCTTACAAGGCTTAAAATCTTGTTATCTTGTTTTGATGCTAAAAAACAAGTGAAATTTAATGTATTTTTGTAAGTAATGTTATTTCAGGGCTCACATATGAGAAAGTAAGGTGAAAGTGCTCACAAGGATCAAATGAAGCTTAAATGAGTCAAAGCATGGATTTAAAGATGATATATGAAACCTTGAAGAATATGAAGACACGAATGAGTTGTTGAAAGCCAAGGCATATTAAAGTCCAAATAGCCAAAGAAAGGCAAAGTGAGAAAGCTCAAATAATATGGAAGTTTGAAGAAAAGATGAACTCAATCCAAGGACAAAGCATGAAGACTCAAGAACTTAGAATGTTAGTATCTTAGAAGTCTTTATGTAAGTGCTTTAATGTTTAAAATATCGTTTGAAATATTTTGAAGCTCATAGGTTAATTTTTTAGACCTAGATACCTTTTAAAATACCTAAAAAATATTTTTATAAGGTCAAAAATTATTTTAAAAAAGGTTAGAATCATTTTTGGAATAAAAAAACACCAAAAAGAGTTTTCCCAAATGCTATCAGTTTTTATACAGCATCATTGAGGTGAATTTTTCTCTATCAAAAACTCATTATTTTAAAAAGTTATCAACATGAAAGTTGTATGATTTTTTCTTAGCTTTCTTTTTACATAAATAACACCTAATTTGGAGTTATATAGAAAAAGTTATGGCCAAAACACTGAAGTGAGGTCACTACTTTCAAACATCTGAAGACTGTTCAACGGGCAAATTTTTTAAATTCTAATATTTTAAAATATAGCCGTTTGAGCTCCAAACTTTCTAAAAAATTGGGAAACTCTCTAAATAAACTTTTTCAACATGGAAACAAGTTTGAAAGCCTATAAATATATGGTTTTGCAAATCAAAACTCATCCAAGAATTGAAAAATCTGCTTGTAAAGCTGAAGCACTCATGTTCTTCCAAAGCTATCTTTTCACTCATTGCAAAACTATTTTACTGAGATATTCGAAGTGCTAATCCTTCCTCCTCTGAATTTCTACTGCTAATCCTCATCTAAGAAGGATATTGGTGAATTCTACCCTTGAGCTTCATTGTATTTCATATTGACATTTTACATTCAAGTATATAGTGCTGAAATTGTACTAACTTGCTCTTTAAGAGAGTATACTTGTACGCAGATCTTATCTTGTATTTTTTGTAGTTCTTTAACGTTCCAAGGATTGTTTGGATCGTTAGCTAAGTAAGGGGATATTGCTTAGAGAGGCGGGCTCTAGCCTAAAGGAGTGACCGAACGAGGGAATATCGTTTGGAGAAGGCGGGCTCTAGCCTTAACCAAGGAGGTTGTAAAGGTTTGTTCCACCCATCAATGGAACAAGTTTAGTGAATCCTTTGGTGGATTGCCAAGGGCGAGGACGTAGGCTGGGTATAAGCCGAACCTCGTAAAAATCTCCATCTCATTCTCTCTTTCCCTTACTCTTTATTTTCAGCATATTTAAATTGTGTGGATGTTTTATTTGATAATCATATATACTATGTAATATTTGAAAATCAAACAAACTTAAGGTTTAATTTTGATTTAGGTTGCGGAAACCGAAAGGGAGTACGTTGATTACACCATATCTTACGGAAACCTTACGGGAGTACGTTACTTGATTAACATCCCAAAGATAAATTTACCAAGAGTTTATTTGAGTTCTAAATATTTGGAAAGAGTGATTTGATTCATCTATACAGGGCTTTACATCAACAAGCATAAATTCTTATTCACTACAGGGCTTGGTTCAAATTTGGCAAATATAAACAAACAACCATCTTGAGTTGTTATATTACATAAGAGTTATGTATTGGCTTGTTTGTTTACTTTATAATTTTAGTTGATTGGTTTGGTTAAATGATTGGATGTTTGTATGGTTAAAAATCAAGTAAAGAAACTAAGTTCTTGAGTGCTTAACAAATTAAACAAATCAGTCACGAATTGGTTAAAAGAAATAAAATAAGTTTAAGAATTCTAAAAAAGAATTAAAAGAAATTTTAAAAGCCAATTCACCCCCCCTCTTGGGAAGGCCAATTTCAATATTTTCTTGGGAGTGAATATATCCAACTACATAGACCAAAGAGCAATTTTGAATAATATTAATTTTGGAACGCTGCTCTTTAGGTATTTCTGATTATCCAATTATTGGACAGTACCTTATAAGTATGTCTTCAATTTTTAAGCAAGGGTACGACCCTATAATGGATGAATCTTTACCGAATATGATCATGGTTTGGTAAAGATTTCTTGTGGTGGATATTGCTTAATCACCGATCAAACTAAGGAATTTTCACATTTTAAGCACAAAAGGAATATTTATTAAAAATGTCTTGGTAAACAATTTTATCGCTTAGAGAATTCCACTAATTTGATTATAATGGAATATCCTTTGATAAGCACTTGATAGATATGGAATTTTTGATTGTTAGTGCTTGTGGCTAGGATGATAACTGATTTAACCCTTTGAACCTTCAAGAATGAGTTTAGGATTAGATGATTTTTAATATATGATTTATCCCTATGGCTCAGTCTTATGCATTGGACATGATCTACTTAACTTAGGATTTTAATATTTAAGCATGTGTTAAGCACTAAGAATTATTCGTTAAACAGCAATGCTTTAATCCATTTGGAAGTGGATTTATTCTTCAATGTTATGATTTATGTTACTCATTGAAAGGATATTAGGTTCCTGATATTTTATCAATTAATCTCTCAACCTTCACTTTGAATACATTAAGATTTGCATGCTATTCAATATCTTAATACTTAGTATTAAAATATTCTATCTTGAATGATTTTCAAAACCTCCCAAAATAGTATTTTTTATACTTAGAAAAATCCTACGAATTTCAAAATTTTAGGAAAATTTATTTTGTAAATTATTTTCTTGATTTTCTATCCCAATGATTTTAAGCAAAGGGCATGAGCTCATTAAGCTCCCTCTGCCCTATTTTTGAGGGAATACTTATATAGTATTTATGTTTGTGTGGGGAGTAATTTATGAAGGTTGTTAAATTTATCTTAGGATAATTTTCTAATTAATTAGGTACCATTCGTAGAACGGGCGTGTAGGGGGGTGCTAGTACCTTCTCCTCACGTAACTGAACTCTCAATCCCTACTTTGGTAATGCAGACCAATTCTACTCTTAATTGGGTAGTAATCAAGTGTTCTAATCACACTCCAAAAGGCTAGTGACGACTACATTACACCACGTTTTCCCTGAAAATTAAAATCACCTTTTTCAGTTTGCACAACCCAGGGGCAACCTTATTTCGTTCCGTTCAGGGGACGTCATGGCATTCCTAATATGATTTAGAAAAGTACAATTTTCCCCATCATTGTCTCTCTTCCAATATCAAAATCCCTTAATGGTAAATGCACTCGATCTAGGAGACTCACCTAGCTTTGTTAAAAAGATAGCAAGGAAGACAAAATGCAACATCTTTTTTTGGAGAGTACTCCAACCAATCTGGAAATAACTTGTACCAAGATGCTTGAAAGCCATGATGATGTTTATCATCAAAGGGATAACTTGAAGAAATATGTTGATATGGTCCAACTTTAATATAAGCTAGTCGAATCTCATCTCGTTGATTTAGAGGATAACCCCATACAAGTGGATGCTTTCCTGTATCACATTCCAAGGAAGAAATATCAGCCTCATTTGATTCGATTCAAGGAGCTTTGGAAGGGCATTAAGAAGAAATTAAAGGTTTGAGATCTGATGGAAATTGAGACACAGAAGTAGTCCAATCAGAATTTGTTTATTAGCTTCTACATTTTGAGAATCTCTTCTCTTGAAAAAGGAAATAATTGTCATTTTTTCACCATGATTCACCAAGTAAAATATTTTAACGTTATTTCACTGCACGTTCAAGCATAAAAAAGATATAATTCTTAACAATTTCTTAAGAATAAAAAAGTACACTAGAGAAGAGGAGTATGCTTGAAGTCTAACTTTCAAGAGGATTTTACATGAATTTATAAATATAATTATTAAAAAAATTCTCAAACTCAATAAAAAGAGAAAGTATAAAAGAATGGGGTACCTCTACCTAACAATGCATTTCCCATCTTAAAACATTAGCATACTTCAAATTTCCATCATTACTAGTCCACCATCAAGTAATTGCTATAGAAATCATTCCTTCCAAATAAGCAATTATAAGAACTTAACAATAAAAATAAATAAATAAATAAACAAAAATTTAGAAATGAATGAACTCACAATCAAGAATCAAATCTCTAGTATTAACCTTAATTTGATTTTTTTTTTTTTTTTTTTTCAATGTCACCATTAATCAAATCAATAATTTCATCTAACATCATTTGAACTATCATTTGTGAAAGCTGAAAAACAAAATACAAATTTTTTATAACATTTTATCCCTAGAAAGACATTTTAGGCACCTCTAATAAAACTTTTTTTTCATTTTAGAGTTAATGTAAGTTATAGAACAAAGACATAATAATCCCAAACATGTTCTCAATTATCTAACTGATGTAAAAGTATTATCCTTTTTATAAAAAAAACACAAAAATATATTACAAATTATATATAATATGTTCATCCATAATTAAAGTGAAGTTGTTGTTTATGGTATGACTCTTATACTTCAGAGATTTATAAACAAAGGGAAAAACATATGGATGTAATCTTGGTACAAGGCAGCAGCAAAGAATCATTGATGAGTCAGAAGGAGATACCAAGAGTCAGGAAATCTCATAGTTCAAAGATTCATCAACGAGTGGCCTTCTCTAGCTCATCGACGAGTGCCCTGTTCTTATTGACGAGTGGTCGTTGGGCTACGAGAAAGAATTTAAATTTTGAATTTAGACGTTGGAGTGGTTGGGTATTCGGAGGGAAACCTCTGAGGGGTTGTTATATATGTCATTCTGGGCATATTTCAACATATAAGAGAGTAAGAGAGGGTGAGAGAAGGAGAGAAGATCATTGTATTGTGAGACTTTGATTTTCATAGTGAATCTCTTGTCGATTGCTCCCATGGATGTAGGTTTTTCCAAACCACATAATTCCTGGTGTCGTTGCCTTTAATATTAGTCTCTTTATATTGCTATGGTTGTGGAATGTTTTCTGTTCATCACCATTGTTGACTTTTTGAGTTCGATCCCTAGTTTTGATAATGACAAACCGCAAGTTTCTTATGTGTGTATACAGTGTTTAAGCAGGCTTAATATGTTAGCGCGCACATAAGGAAACTGAAAATGGAAGTCGGAAGAAACTCGAAGGACATGTACATCAGTTGACGTATTCCAAGGAAGTCACAAGAGTAAAGAAGATTGAAAACATTTAAATTTCACTTGTATTGCATTTAGTTTTTCTATTTGGTATGTAATATTTGCATCTGCATGCATAATATGAATAAAGTTCAACATGACCATAGACTGACCGTAGGGAGCCACAGGACCTTAGGGATCACCCTTCGGTCGACCATCAGTCGACCGACACCGGATCTTTTTCGGTGTCCTCACAAAGACCTAGACTGACCTTAAGTCTCCCATACTTCATAAAAATATGCTCTATAGTCTTAACATTAATCATCATATGAATAAGGAAAACATTTTTAAAAAAGGAAAATGATCGAAAATGTCAAAATTGGCATGTTGGGTCGACCGAACTCAGTTACACTAAGTTCCTCAGTCAACCGAACTCCCATCGGGTCAATAGGTTGACCTCTCGGTCGACCGATCAGATATATACAGGCAAGTCTTGGTCGACCAAACCTCCCTAGGTCAACATATTGACCCCTCGGTTGACCGACCAGGAATATATGGGCAATGCCCTGGTCGGCCAAACCCCCACATGGGAGATTCCAACCGCCTGGTTGACCAAACTTCATAGTTCAAATTGACCTGGTCGACCGAACCGCGTGGAATTAGAAAATTGCCCTTGAAGCATGCAAGTTCGGTCGATCATCCTTCTAGTTCAAATTTCTCCCGGTCGACCGATCCCAGCCATTTGGTCAACCAAACCTTAAGTTCGCTTGACCGATACTCTCGGGTTGGAAAATTTTACCGAGGTTAAAAATGTTGTTATTTTTACTAACCTCACTTAAACCTTTTCTAAAAATGACTTATATGTCCTTAACGATCATATTTTCTAAAGAGTCTATATATACCCCCTCATAACTCAAAATTAGTAAGATGATTAGTTATAAAATCCTCTAAAATTTTCATATCATATTTTTATCTTCCTAAGCTAGTTTTTCATCCTCTCTTTGCTATTTATTTGAAAAATCATTTTCAAAAGAGTATTCTTTATCTTGGCCATTTTATTTTTACAAATTATATTAACTCTCTTTTGTTCTTTATTTGAAAAACCTATTTTAGAAGAGAGATTTTATTTAGCGCATTTTTATTCAAAGCATTTACTCTCAATATTCATACCTTGAATATCATTCTTTTTTAGAGTAAGCCTTGAATCTCCCATATATTTTATTGATAAATATTATTGGGAGAAAGTTTATATTTGTTACTTTGAATGACTTGATCGCATATATTTGTGCTGGGAAAGCCTTCTTGCATTTGTGCTTGCATTGAAGTATGTTTTGCAAGATCATTTGATAGCAAAAAACCCTTGCTTCCTTTGAACAAGTTTTTGAAAATATTTTGGGAAGAGATCTTCTGGGATTGAATCTTTGAAATACTCACTGCATACATTTACTCAAAGATTCCAAAAATTTATTTTGAGGAAAATCACCATTCTCACCTTGAGCTTATTTTCATATCATACGTGAGTGCATTAGTTATTGTTTGAGCGCATTAATACATATCTGCTTAGTGTAAGAAGCACATTTGTTTGCACGTAAATTTTATATACATTGTATTCCAGGCGTAGGTCTGAAGAGGGAGATTAACCCTGTTAAATAGTCCCAAATTGGCTTAGACCCGGTTAGGAAAGTTAGGTGCACCATCCTGTTAAGGTGTCTTTAGGTTAAGGTCAGCCCCGCTAATTGACCTGGTTGTAAACGGTACCGCTCCACCTGTTAAGTGAGCTTATAGTATAATCCTTGTGCGGGTGTGCCAAGACCGGGACATAGGCAGTATTGGCCAAATCCTGATAACATATCTGGTATTTATTTTATTTTTCGCAATTTACATTCTGCACCTATATGTTTATGTTAATTATTTGAATATTTGTTTGGGATTGTGAATACATAGAAAGACCCTAGGTTTTTGAAATACTGCCTGATGGATTAGCTAAACCTAGGAAAAACTTTTTAAAATTTCCAATTCACCCCCCCCCCCTCTTGGGAATACACCAAAGCCAACCACCACTTTGTTTGTTGCAAGTATGTATGTGTGATACTTTATATAATGTTCATTCCACTGCGTATTGTTGGGAGAGGCCACCCTTATTTTTCATAACAATTGGTATCAAGGCGTGTTGTATGGCCTCCGAATTTAAGGAACTCATGTTGTAACAAGGCATGGTGAAGGTTTATAAAGAATTTCAACTGGATAACATGGATGCAACGACTTGGAATGAATTGGGAGCAATCATTCGTCTTTGTTTAGCTAAGGACGTGTTTTATCACGTCATTAATGAGAATTCTTCGGTGTTAGTTTGGTAAAAACGGGAATGCCGATATATGTCAAAGGGTTCGTCAAAATCTACAAGTGTAGTGGAGAAAGACTTAGAATGTAATGTTGGAGATATGCTACGTGTTTCATCAGGTTCGGAGTGCCTCACGGGTGATTATTGAATCTTAGTCACCGGATGCTTTTATCCTAGAAAATGGTTTGACACCGACAGGTTAGTTTATATTGGTTGTATTTTAATGGAAAATGATATTTCATGCAAAATATTTGTTATTGGAAATGTCAAAATAAAAATGTATGATGGTGTTGTAAAAGCCATATGTGATGTAAAGCATGAATTGGGTATAAGGAAGAATGGTATTTTCATTGGAAATTTTAGGCCATAATGGATATTGTTACGAGTCTGAATGCAAAGAAATGAATATGTGTGGTAACTTGATAGTGATGAAAGGGGATAAAGTAGCGGGAAACATCTTTGCACTACGGGATGTTACAGTTATAGGTGGAGTTAAAACTGTTGAGTCTGAGTCGAGTTTCTTGTGGCATATGCAGTTAGAGCATATAGGTGACTACATGTATTCAGATGTTTGCGAACCAATGATGATAGCATTAGGGGATAGACATATATTTTTTTGAGGGATTATCACAAAGGACCTTGGTGTACTTCATGCAGTGGCTGAGGTGGAGAACCTGTCCAGGAGAGAGATTCTCAAGTCAAACATTGGGGCTGAGTACGCTGGTTTCATTCAAGAAGTTTTGTGAGCAAGGCAGGTTACATATGCAGGGCTTAAGGGGTACATCTTGGTGAAGTAAGTGAGTATGGTGCGTTTCTTGTGTGACTGATCACCAAAGGTATTACTAGATGGGAAAGTTGCAAATGAATTGTGGGCAGGTTTTGCGGTAGACTACTCAATTGTGAGTGGATGTCCACTACTTATTCTAGTGATGAAGGATCTAGGCTTGGTGTTGTGTCAGGATAGTACATATTTCTGAGTTATAAGAAAGGTGGGTGCAAGCTAGGTGATCCTATGGCAAACAAAGGGGTGATCGAGGACATGGCTTTTGGTGATAAAGTCATGGGGCAGTGTAATCAAGTAAAGGAAGAGAAACAAATGCCAGAAAACTACAGTAGCAGCAATCATGTTATTCAGGTGGAGTTAGGAACTCAGGGCAGAAATGCGGAGAGTTCTATCTCAGGTTAACAGTATCGTGGTTTGAATGGGCATGTGATGCAGGTGTAGCAATAGACTCAAGGCAGAGATGACGTTGTTCATATTGTAGGGAGTTTTCAGCTCAAGAGACCAGTAGGATCACGATGGGCTCATGTGTACTATCAAACCACTACTCAGGTGTGTCAGTTGGTGAGGCTTCCAGTGTGGAAGAGGGTGATAGGATGTCGTGGAGTGATGTATTTTTTGTGTGTGAATGACATGTTATTGGCTGGAAAGGTTTTGATTGAGGCTAATCAGTTGGATACTCTATTGGAAGGTTTTGACATGAATGTGTTGGGTACGGCCAAGATGGATCTTGGTTTGCTTATTTTCTTGAACAAAAATACAAAGAAATTGGTGTTATCTCAGGGTGGTTTTGTAGATAGGGCTACAGGGAGATTGGTGTTATCTCAGGGTGGCTTTGGGATAGAGCTACAAGGAGATTAGTGTTATCTGAGGGTGGCTTTATAGATGGAACTGCAGGGAGACTTTTGATTGCTGTCTCTGGGGAGTTCTGTGGAGAATCTATATGGAATGTCTACCGCTTGGTACCCAAGGATAGGCTGTGACATCCAGGATATGTCAAAGGTCCTCCATATATGATTGTACAATGGGGTGTTTTAGCAGGCAATAGAGTGGACCGTCAGTTGTTAGTTTTATTGAAGACTATGTAGGAGGCTTTGATAATATAAGGCTTGCAACAGCTTTTGTGTTTACTGTTGTGGATGGTCTCATTGGAAGCATAGGGTGAAGTTTTCGGGTGTTGTATCTACGACTGTATCGGGGTTGATGGTAGAAGCTGAAGCTGCTATCAGCAAGTTCAAGTGACGTTGCTTGGACTTGGTGTATGTCTCCAAGTGCTAGAAGGGAGACGATCCCAACCAAACTTTCAGAGTTCAAGGTGGAGCAATCAGATATGTTTTTCGGGTTCTCCTAAGGGGCGTATAATCGCAAGGTAGAGATTATTGTTTATAGTGTGGCTCTTATACTTCTGGAATTTATAAACAAAGGGAAAAACATATGGATGTGGTCTTGGTACAGGGCAGCAGTAAAGAATCATCAATAGGTGAGAAGGAGATACCGAGAGCCAGGAAATCTCAGAGTTCAAAGACTCGTCAACGAGTGGCCTTCTCTGGCTCGTTGATGAGTGCCCTATTCTCGTCGACGAGTGGTTGCTGGGCTACGAGAAAGAATTTAAATTTTGAATTTGAATGTTGGAGTGGTTGGGTATTCAGAGGAAAACCTCCGAGGGGTTGTTATATATGTCATTCTGGACATATTTCAACATATAAGAGAGTAAAAGAGGGTGAGAGAAAGAGAGAAGATCATTGTATTGTGAGTGTTGACCTTATAGGTCAAGCTCGGTTTTGATTATGACAAATACTCGTTATATCTAATGGGTTTTTGAGGTTATGTACAGGAACTTAAATTGAAAGATCTTAATGCACATGGAAGAAAGTGAAGATTGAAGACCCAATTTTTATGTTGTAATATATTTCATTCATGTAAAGGGTTTGTAATAGTAATTAGGACTTTTGGTCTGTAATAATCACACACACATCACATGCATGGTCTAATAGGTAAGCTCAAAATGAATCATAAATAAAATTGGACTTAAAAAAGACCCTAGGACACTTACACACTCACTTGTATGTGTTAGGCACTTGAATAGGGTAATTGTTGGATAAAACAGGACTAAATTGCACAAAATGTGCACCTTCGATCGATTGGCACCTCATGTGTATTTTCAGTCCCGTCGACCTAGCCTGGTCTGGGTTAACCGGTTGACCACAGCCTGGTCGACCGACCTATGTAGTTCATTTGGCCCCAATCGACCGAACCTCCTAAGAAGTCAACATTTTGACCTCCTAGTCGACCGGAAGAAAATTATATACCACCAACCTAGTCGACCGAGTTCCCACGTGTGGGAACCCAACGATCTAGTCAATCGACCAATCTAGTTCAAAATGACCCTAATTGACCGAACCTCGCAAATGTGGAAAAATCGCCCTCAGACATACATGTCCGGTCGACCGAAAGGGCAGTTCATTTTTTGCCCGATCAACGGAACCCCAAGAACTTGGGTCGACCAAACTTGTCCTAGTCGACCGGTGCTCTCGAGTTGGGCTTATTTTTTACCGTGGTTAACTCAGTTAAATAGGGTTAAAATAATTAAATACCATTAAAACTTTTCTAATTATTCCAACCATGTCCTTAACGGTTATATTTCAAGGAAATTCTATAAATACCCCCTCATTTGGAATAATTAGCATGGGATTGGAAATCTCGAATAGGAGAAATTCTTTGAAATCCCCAAAATCCATAACACTCATTTCTAAGCTCCATACACTCATACTTACCTTTTCTCATTCCCAAAAATCTTTTGTAAGTTGGACTTGAGTGTTTGATTGCTTTATAGGTTTGCTCTCCTTTGTGTTGTGCTTGATTAATCTTATATTTCTTGAGAGCAAAACCTTAAGTATTCTTAGGGGACTTTGTTAATAAGTCTCTCCTAAGAAGACTTCTTTTGATCTTCTAAGATTGCATGTCCATTGCAACATCTTGAGAAGCTCGTATATTATTTTAGTTGCAAAATCTTTTCAAAATCATTTCAAATATCTATTGTGCTTTATCTTGAAAAACAATTGAAGAGATATTTGTTTTTGAAGTGAAAATCTTGGCTGCAATATTCTTTGAGTTATATCTTCTGTTGAGCACAAAGATTGAATTCCTTTTTGCAAACCAAATTTATACGTTGCTTAAACTTTATATGATTAAGAAGATTTGCTGATTGGAATATTTGAGACTTGATTAATATTTGTGTTTGAGCATGTTGATTGAACATATTGTGATACAAAGAGCATATTACTTGCACTCTCACTCACTAATTACATTGATAGCAAATATTTATTTGAGAGCATATATTAAACCACATTAAGCTTACATATTAAATCATTTGGTGGTGTATGTGATTGCGCGTAACTAGGTACATATCTGCTTTACATGAAAGCATAATCATTGTACCAATTTCATAAATTATGAACATACTATTGTATTTCTAGGCACGAGCCTGAAAACGGAGACTAGCCCTTTGAAATAGTCTCGGATTGACTTAAATCCAATTAGGAAAGTTAGGTGCACCATCCTGTTAAGGTGCAAGTTGAGGTCAATCCCGCTAATTGACCTGATTGTAAAGGTTGAGGTCAGTCCTGTGCTAATTGAACTGGTTGTATTAAATGTCGCTCCACCCATTAATTGAGTCATTAGTGGAATCCTCGGACTTGTGAATTAGAGATAGGGACGTAGGCACAAGTGGCCGAACCCTGATAACATATCGTGTGTCTGTTTATATTTTCGCACTTTATATTTACCACACGTGTATGTTATGATATGAATGATGTGTATGATTTAAATTTCCGCATATTTTATTTATCAGCACATTTGGAATTGTATAGAAAAACCCTAAGTTACCAAATCATATTAACTTCTGACTTAAGAGAAAAGTTTAAAATTTCAATTCACCCCCCTCTTGAGAGATACGCCAATTCTAACAATGAGATTTTGATTTTCATAGTGAATCTCTTGCCGATTACTCTTGTAGATGTAGGTTTTGCCGAATTACATAATTTTTGGTGTCGTTGCCTTTATTATTACTCTCTTTATATTGTTATGGTTGTGGAATGTTTACTGTTTATCACCATTTTATTTGTTGCAAGTATATATGTGTAATCATTTATATAATGTTCATTCCACTACACATTATTACGAGATGCCGCCCTTACTTTTCACAACAGAAGTCGAGGCCTACTTACCCTTTTGATTTAAGACAATGAATATAAAGTGAAGCTTCCTCCCGCTGCCCACACCTTACTTACGTACGGGACTATTGGCCTGCATGGGGTATAGACACAGACGCCCCCACTTCTTTTTTTCCCCGGACATGGCCTCATACCCACTTGACGAACCAAAGAAAAAGGAATCAGTGTGTTTTGTGGAACCAATTTAAGAGTACATCAAGATCCAGTCAACGTCTTCCGTCTTCAATCCAACAATACTTTTTCATTTATGGAGTGGCTTTAAACGTAAAATTTGTTGTTAAAGATGCAGAAAAATAGTATTTTTGGGTTGAAGTTTAAAGTTTATATTAATTAACAAAATAAATCTTTAATCAATTGACTATTAGTTAATTGTAAAAAATATATAATAAAAAAATTTATGCTTAATAAAATGATATTTTAAAATAACAGTATTCTAATAAATTAAATTAAAATTTGACTAGCATAATGTCTTGAAACTGAATAAGGGAATCGAAACCTAATCGATTCTTAAATTGAACAATTTAGGATCAACCAATTGATATTAGCATCACAATATAATTCTATTATTATTTCAAAAGTGTTAATATATATATATATATATATATAATTTACTAGTAAATTATAAAAAAAATATTTGGTAATTCTAATGTTACAAAATCTTTGTAGATGTAATTTCTATAAATAAATAAAAATAATGACTAAATACATTATAAAACAAATAAAACATAATTCAGTATTTTTAAATTCAAGTATCCTATCAAATATAGTGCTAAAAAGTATTAAACTAAAATTTCAAAATTTATACTTCGTAAATTGAAATTATAAGGTTGTATGTTAGTTTTTCTAGACGTAAAATATGAATGCTAAATGCATAAAGAAAAAACCAAATTTATATTAATTGGTTGGCCTTTATTCAAGTCAATTCACCATTTTTCCTAATTGTATTCAAGTTGCTATACTATTAGATATGAAGTTCAACCAAATCAAAAAAGTGAGCTGCAATTCGGCCAATCGACCGATCCAAGCCAATTTTTAAATTATATTTTAGTTTTTAAAGATATATTTAGTCATTTAGTTTACATGAAAATTGTATATAACAAATATTTTTGTAATATTTTTTTTATTTTTTTGAAATAATAATTTAATTGTCTTGTCATATTTATGTCAACTGGTTGACCCAAACTAGCCAGTTTAGTTAGATGGGTCAATCTTAGAATTAGGTGTTTAATTCACTTTCAATTAGCAGAAGGTTCATTTTATCAATAAATTTAAACGTTAAGAGAATTTTTTTTAGTTTTAAAAAAAAAAAATCAAGGGGTGGAGTGTCATTTTAGAAAACTTGATTTTATCCTTAATTTTTCACTTATTTTGTTGAGGTATATTTGGAACTCAATTTTTTTCTAAAAAAAAAAAAAATTTACTATCTTATATTCAGTTATTAAAAATATCAAATATAAAATGAATGAATAAAATTTTGATTTTATCCATTATTAAAATATAATTTTAAAAAATTTTCATCATATTAAAATATATTTTTATTTTTAATATTGTTTGTTATAGAGAAAAAATATAGTGAAAAATAAGTTTCTTTCTTTCTTTTTTTTTTCTAAATAAAATTGTCAACCCAACAGTTAAGGATTATCTCTTTGGAAAGACATTTGTATTCCTTATTTGTATTTCTATTTGCTTAATACGTATTTAGTGTAAGATGTGAATGTGGGAAAGATATTTTCTGAAGTAGTGTTTAGAAACATAAATTTTAGGCTTTGTATTTGAATTTGTTTGGACTTAAACAAACCATAGTTCAAAATTATTTTAAATTTCGACTAAATTTACATGAATCCAAATGCAAGTTTGAAAATCTATGCTTTTAAATACATGATTAGCATACTTGACCTTTTGTCTTTTCTCATCATACGTGTTTTGCTTTTATAAATGTGAGAGTGATACTCTAAACTCTTGTGGAGAGAAAGAATCTTTAGCTTATTTTTTGTTTTCATTTCTAGATAGCAAACAAACAAATTATGAAAATGTACTTGTTTACATAACCCGCTTTCAATTTTTATTGCCCATTTTCAACTGTTCGTAGAAAAAATTAAAACAAATTTTATGATTTTTAGTTATTTTGGCAACTTGTTGACATTATATTTTATTATATAGAGTTAACTTTCTTTTAGATTAAAAAATTCATTTTCTACATGATTGATAATTAAAATAAAATTAAAATAATCATATGAATTTAAAATATACTTAAATAAAAGTGTCCATAAAATTTCAAAAGAAATTAAAAATAACAATGTCCACTTAAAAATATTTTTAGTATTTTCCATTGTGAGATACAATAAAATTAATCTTGTAAAGTGAATTTTGAAATATATTTGTTAAGTAAAATAATTAAACCAAATTATAGTTTAGTTCTCATTTAAACAATGCCGTTTCAACATCTTACAAAAAAAATCGTAGTTTAGTCATAAGAATACAATGCCGTTTCACACACCTACATTTTTTCGTTCTTAGCCCCTAAAAATGGCATCATTTCATCTCAGCACGTGTGCGCTCATGCATGAACATATACGTCTGAACATATATTCATTATTTGTATTTCTATTTGTTTAATACGTATTTAGTCTAAGATGTGAAAGTGAGAAAGATATTTTCTAAAGTAGTGTTTAGAAACATAAATTTTAGGATTTGAATTTTGAATTTGTTTGGACTTAAACAAGCCATAGTACAAAATTATTTTGAATTTCTACTAAATTTACAAGAATCCAAATGCAAATTCCAAAATCTATGCTTTTAAATACATGATCAGCGTTCATGTAAATGAAAGAGTTTTTGGCTTGTAGAGTGACCAACATGGCTTCAAAATATATTCATGTCACAAATAGGAATGACTTGACCTTTTGTCTTTTTTCATCATACGCGTTTTGCTTTTATAAATGTGAGAATGATACTCTAAACTCTGAAAAAGATCTTTAGTTTATGCGCGTTATGTTCTGAAGGATAATATAAGAAAGTGGTATGACAATGAACCGATTTGTCCTTATTACTATCTTTCCGTCTTGACCGAAGAAAACAATGAAAATTGATACATTGACAAAGAATAGGCATAGCTTTATTGTAACCTTGCCTTCTTGATAGTAAGGCAAAGGAAAATTCATGGGTCGAGATCGCGTAAGTCATTATTTGCAAGGAACCTTTGATGAACCCCCAAGTTATTCTGTATAAATGGAAGCATCCTGAAACTATGTATCTTTTTTTTTCTTTTTTCTTTTTTTAATCTTGGAAGTATTCTGGATAGCAGTACAACCTATTAATTAGTGGCTTGTGCTTGCTTGGAATTTAAAAACCTTTTTATTATTCATTTTTTAATTTTTTTTTTTCTGTAAAATGATAATGAATAACATAGTAAAAATTAAAAGTCTGTCTGATATCATTTCTTTTCTTTTCTTTTCTTTTCTTTTTTTTTCATTTCTAGATAGCAAACAAACAAATTATGAAAATATACTTGTTCACATAACCCACTTTCAATTTTTATTGCCCATTTTCAACTGTTTGTAAAAAAAATTAAAAAAAAAATTATGATTTTTAGTTATTTTGGCAACTTGCTGACATTATATTTTAATATATAGAGTTGACTTTCTTTTACATTAAACAATTCATTTTCTACATGATTAATAATTAAAATAAAAATAAAATAATCATATGAATTTAAAATATGCTTAAATAAAAATGTCCATAAAATTTCAAAAGAAATTAAAAATAACAATGTCCACTTAAAAATATTTTTAGTATTTTCCATTGTGAGATACAATAAAATTAATCTTGTAAAGTGAATTTTGAAATATATTTGTTAAGTAAAATAATTAAACTAAAGTATAGTTTAGTTCTCATTTAAACAATGCCGTTTCAACATCTTACAAAAAAAATCGTAGTTTAGTCATAAGAATACAATGCCATTTCCGTACTTAAAGCCGAGGCATGTGCATTCACACACCTATATTTTTTGTTCTTAGCCCCTAAAAATGGCATCATTTCATCTCAGCATGTGTACGCTCATGCATGAACATAGATGTCTGAATTTTTTTTAATTAACTTTTTCACATTTTCCTTTTTTTATGAATTTTTTTCTTTTTTTTTAGATAAAAATGAGGTGCCAACACCCCTTATTTGTTTTGCAATAGTTATGGTGTCTTAAAAAATAGTAATATTAGACTAATTATAATAATTATCATATCTCGTGTTCAGTTTTCAATATATTGATACGAACGAAATTTCTTAATCGATCTTTCAATCAACCAGGCTGACGAATCAATTTTAATGCATCCAAATCTATACTTCAATGGCACAGAATATGTATTATAAATTAAACAGGACAACATCTAGTAAACAAAATAAACTCACAAGAAAATCTCCTATGCAAGCTTTAAGTTTCAATGTCAATTTCCTTTTTTAAAAAAATAAGTATGAAATAGATGATAAGATCTTCCCTTCAAATAATTCAGACCTACCATACCTATATGTATTTTAAATTACAATGTCTTCGTCCATAATTAAAGTGAAGTCAATGTCAACTGACCCCTTTGATTTAAAACAATGAATATAAAAAGTGAAGCTTCCTCCCGTTGCCCACACCTTACCAATGGCACTTTGGCCTCATTCCTTAAATGTAGGACTTGATCATACGCGTTTTGCTTTTATAAATATGAGAATGATTTTCTAAAGTTTTGTGTGAAAAAAGAATCTTTATCTTATAAATTATGAAAGCCTTGAAATGAGAGACAATGACACGATCTTTTATTGATTTGTATCATTTGCGTTATGCTATGAAAAATAATGTAAGAAAGTGGTATGACAATGAATCGATCTTATTGGTATCTTCCATTCTTGATTGAAGGAAACAACGTTAATTGATACAACGATAAGACAACTTTATCACCACCTTCCCTTCTTAGTTGTCTATTTTCACATAACCCGCTTTCTATTTTTATTGCCTATTTTCAACTATTTGTTGAAAAAATTAAAACAAATTTTATGATTTTAAGTTATTTTGGCAACTCGCTGACATTATATTTTAATATATAGAGTTAACTTTCTTTTAGATTAAACAATTCATTTTCTACATAATTGATAATTAAAATAATCATATGAATTTAAAATATAATTAAATAAAAATTTCCATAAAATTTCAAAAGAAATTAAAAATAGCAATGCCCACTTAAAAATATTTTTAGTATTTTCCATAGTGAGATACAATAAAATTAATCTTGTAAAGTGAATTTTGAAATGTATTTGTTAAGTAAAATAATTATAATAATTTTTATTTGTATTACCGTATGTTTAATTTTTATTATTTTAATCATATTTTTTTTTAGTTTTCACTTAATTCAAGGACAAAAATAAGTTAATCAAGTTTTTTAATTTTTTTTAGTTTTAAAAATATTAATCAAACATGCTACTAATTTTTAATCTTTAGTTTCTACTTTAAATTTTTTTTATTTTGTTTTCATAAGCCACGCAGTATTCACTTTGAAAATAATAGGCAGCCTTCAAATATTTTATGATAATATATGATAGAAAATTAAGAGGCTTTGCCTGCTAATTTCAACAATGGTCCTGCTCCTGCACCAACCGCGGTGAGAGCAACAGGACCATTGCAATAACGAAGTCAACCAAGTCTTTCCTTGCCAGCCTAAACATTCCCTCAACGTTTCTTGAGGACATGGTTTTAAGGGTAAGTTGGATAACTTAGGTAGCATTTTGGTTCATACTTGAGATCGGAATCGGAATCAGAATCAGAATCGAAATCAAAATCAAAATTCACTGGAATTAGAAACAGAATGTCAGATTTTTCTCTTATCTTTGGTTCAACATAAAATCGAAATTGAAATTGTATTATAATTATAGGCAACCCATTTTATCAAGGGCTCTATATAGTACGATTTAGATTTTTTTTTTCTTAATTTTAATACCCTTTTTGGTATTTTCTTAAGTATAGTCACAATTTAATTCAAATCCACACATTATTTTGTAAATATTTATTTGTACAATTGCAAAAAATAAATAAAAAATTCATGAAAAATAAAAATAAAAAGAAAAAAAAATGAAAATCTTGTCGGCCAGCTCCTCCATACTTGCATCTGCACACATCATAAGAAGAGATTTCAGTTACAAATGGATTAGTAATTGCAAATCAAAATTAAAATTAAAAATAAAACAATCTATCTATTTTTAATTTGATTGATCAATCAAAGTTAATTGATTGATTTTCCCTGGGCCTATAAATAGTGATATTCAGAAAGTTGCAAGGAGGAAAAAAAAAATTGGAGAGAATTGGAGAAGAAAATAGTGAGATAACTTGAGAGATTGAAATTTGAGTAATAGAGAAAGGGTTGAAATTTGAGAGTGATGTAGTAACCTGATTAAAAAATATATATGTATAATAAATAAATAAATAAATAAAGAGATATTTTGGAGGAGATATTTTTTGAGAAGATATTTTGAAAGGAGATATTCTCAGATATTTATATGTAAATATCTTGGAAAAGATATTTATTTTGATTACTTAAAGGTTAAGATATTTTCTCTCTCTCTCTAGACACGAACTCCACAATCTATCTATTTTTAATTTGATTGATCAATCAGAGTTAATTGATTGATTTTTCCTGCGCCTATAAATAGTGATATTTAGAATGTTGTGAGGATAAGAAAATTGGAGAGAATTGGAGAAGAAAATAGTGAGATAACTTGAGAGATTGAAATTTGAGTAATAGAGAAAGGGTTGAAATTTGAGAGTGAAGGAAGTCAATGTTCCGCAAGTGGGAGTAGTCAGAGAAGTAGCAAAGGAAGGAGGAATAGCTTGGAATTGTTGAAAGCAAAGGAAGCAAAAAACAAAAGGAAACAACATCAAGAATAGTAAGGAGGAATTGAAGAGGTAGACATCTTATACTTTGATTTATTTAAATACATTGAAAATTCAATTGACAATAAATGGAAAGCAAAGAGTTTGGGTAAGTTTGTAGTATTGTGAGGTATGAACGATTATTCAAAGAATTTAATTTTTTGCAAATTTACTGTTAGCTTTGGTGCAATCCCAAGACGGGGGTGAATTGGTATTTAAAAATTCTATCCCCTAGGTCAATTCACTAACATCAGTATTACACAAGTTTAGTGTCAATTTATGCAATCAATAAATAAACATACACGTGCAGTAATTGAAAAGTGCGGAAAGGTAAACAGTACACGCAATATGTTAACGAGATTCGGCCAAATTGCCTACGTCCCTGCCTTGGCTACACCAGCACAAGGATTCCACTACAGCTCACTTAAATGGGTGGAGCGGTATGTAATACAACACGCCTTATCAGGGTGGCACACCTAACTTTCCTAATCCACAGGGCTAGTCTCCCTTTTCAGGCCCACGCCTGGAATACAACAAATGATATGAAATTTTTGTACACAAAAATACGCTTTTTCACAAGTAGATATGTACACCAGTATATCTCAAGCAATATTACAAGCATGTATGATATGTAAATATATCTAGTGCTCTAATGTGTGCTAAACACTCAATCAAGTATAGATAATCAACCAATGATCAAGAGTGTAAACCTAAGCAAGATTTGAAAAACAATATTTGAATATCTCAATATCATATCAAGGTTTCAAATATGTTAGCAAGTTGATTCAAACAAACTCAACAACATGTTCTCAATATACTAAGCACAAGGAGCGTTTGAATGCAAGTTTTGAAAATGATTTTTGCACACAAAAATATAGGTTTAGGTGTCTTACAATAACAATGCAAGAGCCACAACCTTCTAAGTTTTCCCACCAAAGATTTATCAAATAAAATCGATGGAAGAACTTAAGGCAAATAAAATCAATCAAATAATATAGCAAATGAGAGTACTAGCTAGTGAGATTAAGTACAGGCACTTTAGAAATACTCACAACACTTGAAGGATCAAGAAAAATTAAGTATATAAGTGTTTGGGAGTAGTATAGGCTAAAAAGAGATTTTTGAATTTGAGAGAAATTTGGCCTTAATCAAATTGCTAATCCTTGCTAATTATTGCAAATGAACATGTATATATAGGCAAGGAGAAATTTTTGACTTTGGGGGCTCAATGGGGATAATTAGAAAAGTTTAAAACAAGTTTAGAAAAATTAACCTAGTTTACTCCTTTTAACTTTTAATAAAAAATTAATTTACAACGCAAGAGTCGGGTGCCCGGTCTGACGTTCGGGTGCCCGAATAGACTCACTCAAAAATTCACTTTTTAAAGGTTCGGGTGCCCGAAATCAGGGTCAATTAGCTGAACCAAAGTCAGTAGCATTTTGGCCGAGGTTCAGGTGCCCGAAGCTAAGTTTAGTTAACCGAACTGACCAATTCGGTCGCCCAAGGCCATAATGTACGTGAAGGTCCGGGTGCCTGGGTATTTAAAAAGCATTCTGACACACATTTGGGTGCCCAAGGAAGATACGTTCAAAAAGGTTCGAATGCCCGATCAAAATTCAACAAGTTAACTTGTCCAAGGTTCGGTCGCCTAAAGCGTTTTAAACGCAATGGGTTCAGTCGCCCGAACTCTCTCAAGATTTTCAATCTAAGTCCATTTTTTCCTGAATTGATTCTCCTGATACAATAAGTGATGTTAGGGACTATAAGCACTAAGTATATGCACCTAAAGTCCAATTAGGGTCAATATGAGCATATCTACCTATCATGCATAATGCAAAATATTACAGGTTATAGGGTGTACAGTCCATAATAAATATTACATCCCAAAATGAAGAAAATGAAAGATAAATACAAATATAACATAGAAAATTTCATTCTTTGGAATGAACACTGCACGTCATCATGATATGTCTTTCAGTCTAAATACACGTGCACAGTAAATCTGCATGCAAGCCTTAGTACAACCATCAGTACTAAGAGTATTTGTCATGATCAAAACTAGGTGTGTCCTATCAAGTCAACAACCTCCCCCTTTTTTATGATGACAAATACTTTATGTAAAAGTAGGTACAGCTTAGAGAGGCTCCCCCTGACTTTATGCATAAAGACAATTAAAGCTTAATTTAAATGATTTATCAATAAGTAATTAAATTTTGAATTTAGCCAATGTACCCAGTTTTGCTTCTTCTCCCCCTTTTGGCAATAGCAAAAAGGGCTAAAAATTATAGCATGAAGACAAAAAACATCATTTAGATACAAAAGGTATACTGGAAGATTAAAAAAAAATTCGACAGCATGCCGTTTGAAAATGGATCATTCCCAAACATAACTTTGTACCTAAGTGACCTATTTTGAGTTTTAGATTAACAGTTTATCCACAATTTCCAACTCAAACAGTCTAGTATGATCAAGAATTATTACTTTTAGCATCCAAAAAGATAACATAATCATACAATGCATAATGAATGATAAAGTATGAAGTATAACAATTTGATGACACAAACTATATAACTGGTCATTTAAATGATTTAAATGACATGAAAACAAGGTTAGGCCATAAGCATACAAAAACCATTACAATTGAAACATATTATAAGACCCGTGGAAAATTTGAGTTAAAAGCACACGGCATATGATACCAAAGGATTGTGTGGAGGTACTCTCCTCGCCAAACATGAGAATGAGTCCTGGGTTCTTTTCAAGAACCTTGTCGAGAATTCTTGGCAGCATAATGTTGCTACTCATAGACCCTCCAAATCATCAACTTTCAAATCAAGAGGAGTTTATAAGTTGGCCACAGGCCATGACCTAGCACCCACCCTGCACACTATAGTTCAAAAGTTAGATCGAGTCTTGTCCTTAGGACATCAACCGCAACATGTGGCATGTGCAAAGGTGTGTGTTATCTGCTCATACCCCTCAGATACATGCTACAATTGCCCACATGCGTCTTCCCAGCTTAGCTTGTGGAGGAAGAAGTTAATTCTACCCATAATTGGTACGATAGGCCGCCAAACAACCCCTACCCCAATACGTACAATTCTAAGTAGTGGCAACATCCCCACTTCTCTTGGAGGCCACAAGCTCCGGGTTTCCAAGCCCAATGACCTCAAATATCACCCAATTCTCCACCCCCTCGCCCATATTAGAACTTTCAAAATCCTTCCGTTACTGCCCCGAGACCATCATCTTTTCAGCGACCATCTCCTCCTCAACCTATGTATGATCCCTTCTAGGAGACGGTGTTGAAAACCCTCAAGGGCATAGAGGCTAATTGCCATGTAAACTAGAAACTACTCAACTCTCATTCAAAATATTGCCAAGTTAGAAGCCACTATGGGGCAACTAGCTACTTCTTTGAGTATGAGAGATGAGGGTAAATTGCCAAGCTAGCCTCTCGTGAACCCTAAGGGTCAGTATGGGGTAGAATATGCACTAGACACTAGACTTGCATCACATCATAAGCAGACCCAGGCAGTGACCGCTCTTTAGATTGGTAGGATGGTACCCAATATAGCCAAGGATAAGTTAAGAACGGGTAAGGGTAAGGAGAAAATGAGGGCAGAATCCAATGTTGAACCTTGTATCACCTCCTTCTCTAGATAGGTGAGCAACCCCGAGATTTCTGCTCCCACTAGTGAAGGAATACTACCCCATTATGTTCATCTAGTGCCATACCCTACAACCCTTCAGGCACATTTTAAATCTAAGAAGCAAACCAATACTGAATCCATCATGGACATATTAAGGCAAGTAAAAATCAACCTTCCTCTCTCTTAGATATCATCAAGCAGGTGCCCGTTTATGCTAAATTCCTCGAAGACCTATGCACCCAAAAGCGCAAATCTATGGTGCACTTGAACAAAAGAGTCAGACTGACTGAGAATGTGAGTTTAATCCTTTCAGGTTTTACTCTCCCCAA
The DNA here is from genome assembly GCF_029873635.1 of Malania oleifera. Classification (NCBI taxonomy): domain Eukaryota; kingdom Viridiplantae; phylum Streptophyta; class Magnoliopsida; order Santalales; family Ximeniaceae; genus Malania; species Malania oleifera. The sequence goes on along the minus strand of NC_080419.1, from coordinate 31,773,204 downwards.
ACTTATGGACCTTGGCACTACCACCATATCATGTGTAATTGGAAATTATACAATCAATAGGGCCCTTTTAGATTTGGGAGCAAATGTGAACCTGCTTCCTTACTCGGTCTACAAACAATTCGGTTTGGGAGAACTGAAACCCACCCCAGTCACCTTGAGGTTAGTTGACTGATCTGTAAGAAAATCCTGGGGTGTTTTCGAGGATGTCCTAGTAAAGGTTGATAGGTTCTTTTACCTTGTTGATTTCATTATTTTAGACATGGAACCTACTAACCCAACCAAGAAATAGATTTCGGTCCTTCTGGGTCGCCCATTCTTAGCCACAACTAATGCATGCATCCAATGTAGGACTAGTGTTATGGATATATCCTTCGACGACATGCAGCTCCAGCTGAATGTGTTTTGTACCCTCCAGCACCCATCATATGATGCCTTATGTGAAGATGTAGACATTATTGATGAGGGTGTTGGGAAGGATACCCCTTCAACCCTTTTGAAAAATCCCCTTGAGGATAGGCCTCTAGTTGATCGGTCTTCTACTTCAGGTTTAGAGGACCCGTGTCTGCATGTCTCTACTATTGGTGAGTTGGCCCCTAACCTAGAAAAAAGGCCCTGGAAATCTAGGTTCAAAAATCTTCCTACTCTCTCTAGCATTCCAACATGTCCTCCCATCGAGGCCCCACCATTACTTGAGTTAAAGCCCCTGCTTGCTTCCCAACATCCACTAGATAAGGTCCAAGCTATGGAAGTTGACATGATTGATAAATGTGTTGAGGAAGTGGCTCTCTCAATTCTGTGGTGGGACCCTCTAAAGGATATACTCCAGCCTGATAGCCTCTCCATATCTGGCTTGGAGAACCCGTATGAACAAATCTTTACTATTGATGCCACGATCTCCAGATTAAAGGGAAGACTATGGGTAAGCAAACAGTGGTTTAAGGAGGTAATGATGGAAGATACCCTTCTTTTTGAACCTGGGTGAGTTCAACTTGAGCATTCATTGCCTCCGGCTAAAGACGATAAACTTAGCGCTTCTGGGAGGCAACCCAATTGTATTTCTTATTACACTTTCTCCTTTGAGGTTGTAGGTTGTACATTGTAGAGTATATAGTGTTTAGGGTCCTTAGAGTAGGTCATAGGTAAGTTGGGGTTGCTACTGACTCAAATTAGGCCAGGGTTAGTTCTTGGGATTTTCTTTTGATGCGCTATTTGTGTATATACTGTCTTATTTCTTTTTATTTCCTTTCTTTTCTCTTATTCATATTTTCTTTTGTCTTGCACATCATCATGCTTTTGGAAGGGTTGTACCTATTCTCTTGATGATCTATATACATTGTACAACCTATGAATATAAATAAAAATACATGATGTTTTTGGTATCTCCATGTCTTTTGTGTTTCAGTTTATTATTGCATGCGATATCTGGATTTTATGTTTCTTACTTATGCAGGTACTTTGGTTGATTTTTATTGAACCATGTTGTGTTTCCTCTCCCATGATTCCCAGGTTCTTTCTTTCCACACTTCAGTGAGGACACTGAAGTTTTAAGTTGGGGGTAGGGGATAGGAAACCACTACATGGCACATTTCAAAGCACAAAAATGACACCTTTTTTAAAATATTTTTGTGAACACTAGGTATTTTATGCCATGTTAACATCTATTATACTCTTTACATACTCTTATATTACCTAGACGTTACATGCATAGGCTTATCAGTTATATGACGTTATTATGCTCATTAATGAAGTAGTGAGTTATTTGTGCGCATTTTCACATAACATAGCCTATGTATGAATATAACACTTTATGTGGGTTCACTAGTGATGCATTTGTGTTAATGTGGTTATGTAAACTCTTGTATTCATATGGTACGTCACGAGACTAAAAATGCACTTGCACATGATTTGTAGCACTTAGGGTTCCTCGAGAGCACTGAGAGAACAACCGTGGAGACTATGACACCTTGTGAGGCACTGTTGAGTCGTTCGTTCATTTCTTGAGTTGTTGACGTCAAACTTTGAGTTTATGGAACTTAACTTTCCCTTTCTTTCTGGATTTTCTTTACCCACTAGTCTTTGCTTTTGCATTTTCTAGCCTAAAGGTGATGTCTTGTGGGAAGATATAAACCTAGGTCTTATAACCTACTCAAGACGCAAAAATTGAGCCACCCCTAAACACAGACTTAGTTTATGGACCCCTTTTTAAGCTTAAAGTTCCATTGGTGATATGAAGACATAAAAAGTTCTGAAAAATGTCCTAGCTGACCATGAAAAAAAATGATAAAAAGAATGAGTAGAAGAAAAAGAAAAAGAAATGAAAAATATGTAGAATACCTATTCTATATATGAAAAGGTCAAGCTAGGGACACAACACATGATTCTACAAGACTCTTCAGCTATCCGATGCATGAGTTGTATTCACGCCTGGTCTATGAATAGGTCAATCTAGGGTGGTCTTGATTGGATGTGGAGAGTAGGTGAAAAGATGTTAGGGTGAAGAACCTGACACCTCGTGTTTGGCTGGATCCCATTCTAATGAGACTAGTTTACTCCATGCTTAACATCAGTTCTTCAAAATGTGGGATGTTTGATCCTGACATTCTTCCTCACATATAAGAGTGAGCCTATCTTTCTTGAGTGTTTTTTAGGGTATACTAGCGAGGCTGAGTCAAAACAACTGTTATGTAGGTGTTTTAGGGTATCCTGAGTGTGGCAGATCATGCACTTTACACATACCTTGTGATGTAACCTATCCATGCTTGAATTTACATGATAATATTAGCTTTGAATTGCATTTGCTCGGTGATTCTCTATGAGTGTATTATTTTTTATGGCTAGGTATTGTAGAGACTTGCATGAGTAAATTGCTACGGAGTGTGTGTATAATGGAGTCATGTATGAAAAGGCCTACATGTAACTAGGTTATATTCTTGTATGTAAAATGGTATAACTATGTTGCATACAATACTATCTGATGTTCACTAAGTTGGTGTTTGTGGGTATCGCCTTGGAAACCCTCACGAGACTACAACTCGTCCACTAGGATCGACCTAAGGGTTTAAAGTCTTATTGCATACGGTAAATGCAACCGTGTTTCCCATGAAAGAGGAGGTAAATAGGATTTCCTTAGTTTTCTTTATCTTTGCTTTACTCGAGGACTAGCAAAGTGTAAGTTGGGGGTTGTGATGAGTCCCTAAAATGCATTATTTTAGGCCCTCATTTACCTTTCTTCTTTTATTATGTATTTGCCCTTCGTTATCATATTTGCAAGGTTTGTTCGTATTTCAAGAAAAATAGGTTAAAACCAAGGAGTTAAGAAATACAAGAAGCCAAGGGAGTATTTGGGATACTTAAAGCTCAAATCAGCTGTCTAGCCAAACTCCTAATGCCTCAACAAACATAAAAGAGAAAAAGACTCTGTTCGACCATGTGATCCTCAAGGGCGACCAAGTCAAGATACTGAAGCTTATTGAGCCCAAAAATATCAAGAGTCTCGACTAAGTGCTCGACCAGGAAGACCTTGAGGGGTGACCAGGTCGAGTTCCAGAGCTGAACTGAAGTTCAAATACTAAGAGTCTCGACCAAGTGCTCGACTAGCAAGACCTTGAGGGGCGAATAGGTCTAGATCTCAACCGACATCTCGACCAGCAAAAACAGGGGTGCAACCTGGTCTCCAACGACGATCTTCTGTGTGATATTTTGTGCTAAACTTTCCTATTTCGAAATTCAAACCTTGTAAACCCTAATGGGTATAAATATTAGCTACGAATATGTTCTAGAGGTTCCTTTTTAGCTGATTTTAGGTTAGTGACAAACCTAGAACACCATTGAGAGCCAATGTACATTAGTTGGATTAGATTTCAATATCAGTTCTGGATTGTGGCAAGAGGTGTTCAATGGTCTGTGAAAACCGACGGCGCTCTCGTATTTTTCGAGTAGATTAAATGGTCATTCCATTGCAGGAACAGTTGTTTGTTAGAGACAACTCGAATACCAAGGGATGATTTTTACATGCTTTCAATTTACTGCTTTCATTTATATGCTTTCTTTTAATTGCTTTCATTACTACTCTAGATTTACTGCTTTGATTCTAATGAAAGATTGTAGATAAGGATAAGCACTACTACAATCTCTACCAGATAAAAGAAATTAGCTACGGAACCGCGGAGGTGGTCGTGATTGTTGAGACATGCTATACTCCTGTTCTTGACCGTGCTCCAGACAGTTGGTGCACCCTTGCTACCTTGTGCCCTTGAATGACCCTCTCTCGCTTGGCCTGAGATTCTCAAGTTAGTACTTCTATGGATAGCTAGTGGAGTGTAGTCAAAGGCAGGGCATCTAGCATCTGATTCAAGTCGAAGCATCGCTTTGTAGGAGTAGGGTACTTTAGATTTTAATGTATTCCATTAGTTGTTAGAAACACCACAAAAATCCCACCTTTACACTTCTTTTTATACAAAGTTTTAATAAACTAATCTGGAAAAAGGTTGATAACTGCACTCTAATCCCCGTGGATTGATACCCGACTTCCCCACTTTCTACTAAACTTGGGATTAAGTTAGGTTTTATAAATATTATTTTTGATAGTTAAGGACCCAAACTTTGGCGAGCCTACCATGGTTTAACTTCAAGTCTACATCCATGGGTGAACATGGCAAAATAATTTCACTGATAAAAAGAGTAAAATAACAACCATCTAAACCACACCATGCCACATCTAAAAAGACCTATGAATAACCTATAAATACATCCCTCAAATTACCTCCTTGCTCAAATCAAGGCAAATTAACTCTCCTTTAAATCAGGGCGCAAATTAACTACCCCTTGCAATCAACATTCTCTTTATTGTTGTTTTTTTTTTTTTTTTCTCTTTGACACTCTACTTATTACAAATAACTCCTCTCCTTGAATGAGAGAAAAACCCGTTGTGTATTACAAATGCTCCTCTTCTCAAATGAGGGATTTATTATGAAGCATGAGTGGATTGACCAAGCAAAGGAGAAAAAGAAATGGGAGCCTTCATATAGGATTGGGCCATTACAATACAATAAATTAGCCATAAATGGAAGCAAGCCTTTAGCTCATTCAACACTTTCAAAACCAACTAGATTTGCTGCTAACTTTAGAAATTGTTTGATCAAGTATTTGTTTAAGAGAAAAACATAAGGAAGGGGTAATAATTTTATCAGGCAAAAATGGTGCACACATTATTGGGGATTTTAAATATTAACCTACCATTTTTTATTTTTAGTGCTCTCATATACGCTCTAAGTGGAGATCCCTATTGATCAAGAACATTCATCAATATAAAAGTAAAGAATCCATTAGGCATTATTTACCACTAGAAAAATAAGTAGATGTGACAAGCCAAACTGTGGCCTAACCTTAAGAGGATAAGTGAGATAAATTGTCAATAGATGGAATACTTTAGCCAACTCCAAGAAGTGGGCATATACCATACCTAAAATATCATGAATGAGCCACCAATATCACTAAATATTTTTTGTCTATCAGCTAAATACATTAGATCCCTAAGGCCAGAGATAAGATGAGCAAGGACTTATGGCTCAAGTGCAAATTGTCTTCCCTCTTTCAAACAGACAATAATGCTCATGTACCTCCAAACCACTTTACAAATTAAACATAGAAAATGAACTACCACAACTAATAAAGTAGAAAAACTATATGTGCTCATCCTAGGCAATGAAGGAGTAGGCTTTGGCCTTGTGCTTTTGACAAACAAGGAGTATGATAGGTTCAACAAGTCAAAGGTTAGGAGCTTTGTGGAACAAAGCTTATGCAAACTTTTTCTCTATGTGGGCGTGCCACTAGATCAAGCAGAATAGAAACAATGTGGTTGAATCTTAGTAGGAATATGTTAGCACTCATTACCTAGAACGTGTTAGTCACGCCAAGAAGGGGAAGGTTAGGTAATAACTCAACCCTCTTTAGAGTAGAGTGAAAATATCTAGTTTCTTCCACAACTCTTTGAAGGAATGCTAGATTTGATTAAGCCACTAAATGCATTCCTTTGGAGCACGAATCCATGAGCACATGGCTTTTCAATGTTTCTAGAAATTCGTCTTTCATTGGTCAAGCATGGTCAAAAGGAACATCTCCTTGAGGCCCATTAGGATAAACTACTCAACTTAATTACAAGTTATAACATGACCACTAATGATTACTAGGTAGAGGATAGGGCTATCTTCGTGAGGGATTAAAAAACCATGTAACTCTTAAGTGGTGTCGTTAGTAAAATAAGTCTAAACCATGCTTTTGACCATCATACTTGAGATGCGTACAACCGCACTTTCTTCTAAGACTTAAGGATCAACCTTATTTTCAACCTCAATGTCTTTTGTCATAATTTTGGGTTTTGGGGGGTTCAACCACTTTCGTACCTACTTGTTTTTCTATTGGAGCAAGTTTGTAAATAAAAATATATAAGGAAATGAGTTAAGGGGTAATTTAAAATGTTTGCAAAGAGTAAGAGGAGGAGCATAAAGAATAGTGAAGAACTAATGGCTTACTCAGCAGTGCAATAGGTATAGGAGACTTTTCCAAATTATATGAACATAATTTGAAACCTTTTGAAATCGAAGAAATAAATACTTTGATTATCAAATGGTTGACAAGAGAAACAAGTTGACAATAAGAAGGCAAAAGCTTTGGAGGTATTTATAATGGTGAAAAGAGAAACAAAGAGAAATATTGTGTGGTTGGCATACGTGGCCAATTTCATTATTTTGATTTTTGAAGGGACAATATCATCATTATTTGCATTGTTTAAGGCTTTGAATTGATACAATTAAAAGTGACACAATGAATGGCATATGTGGAAATAGGGCAAAATAACGAATAAACATCATTGGTAAGGTATTGGTGACTGCAACTCACCAATAATTATATATTTTTCACTAAGGTGATGGCTAGGTGAATTTGTTTCATGATTAATTCTAGAGCATCACAACTCAACCAAAGGAATGGAAAAAAATATATATTTATATATATATATATATATATATATATATATATGTATATGATAAACCATAAGCTAATCCCGTCATCATAAAATGGAATTAAGTTGAGAAGCAAAGATGTAATTGACTAAAAAGGTGGAGTCTGAATTGCATGAATAATTGAATGGTGTTTAAGTTAAAAGCATCAATGAAGGAAGGTGTAATTGGTCAAGTATTTTATGAAATTTGAATATATGGTTTGAACAAAAGATTTGAAGAAATTAGCCAAGAGTGTCACCATCAAGTTAAGAATCTAGCGTCATCAAAGGCCTTTAACTAATTTCACACAGTCATAGCAAATAGTTATTTCTCTCGCTCTTATTTTCCATTCTTATCCATTTTCAAAGGATGCAACCAAGAACCCACTTCATACTTCACATTCCTAACTTTTTTGTTATAAGTTCTCTTTTTCAAAAGATTTTCATTACATAGAAGGGATAAAATGTTATAAATATTGTTCTACAATGATATATTACCAAATGACACTAAGATGTATTAACTATTTTAGCCTTAAAATGAAATTGCACTTCACACCACCACAATCCTATCGGATATAGTTTGATGCATACACCCTCATGTGCGCACGCACACACTAGTGCAAGCCATGTGGAATGGTACCCTTATGAGCGACCAAAATACATAAAATTCATATTTAATAACTTTTGTCATTTTTTTTTATGACATCAAATTATCACAAATTGAATGTTCGTGGATTAATTCCAAAAAATTTTAGTGAGGTTATTATTATTATTATTATTATTATTGACTTTTGTTATTAGTGATGCAATATGGAAACTCGACAAATATGCCTTGGATTTGATTTTATTTTAATATGGAGTTTATATTCATGATGGGAGAGAATAAAATAGGAGAGAAAGATGGAAGTTGAGAAACCTATTTAATTTCTTGTTCTCATTCAATTGAGGATTTTAGTTTGTAGAGTTCTTATCTTGCTGAAATTCCAAATCAAGTGAAAGGAAAAAAAAAAAAAAATCTACCCTACATTTGTGTTTTTAAAGTTATGAACTGATTTGGATTCATTTGAGAGGATTAAATTTAGATCCAATAAGTAGATGTTTATCCTTCTGCCAAGCCTAATTAATTATTTTATATTTTTTAAAAAAAAGAGGCATTTTAATTTATATAAACCAAAAGAAAAAAAAAAAAAACCAATGACATCTTAGGATTTGTTTGACCCGATTAAATATTTATTTAAAAATTTAAAAATAACAAATAAAAATAATTTTCTACAACTGTAAAAGTCACCTTTTAAAAGGTCTCCGTAACTTCTTAAAATCTCCAAAAACAAACTTTATCAAACGCCATAAGATTTAAAACTTTTAAGTAGCATTTGATTTACAAATTCAAGTTACGATAACGTTTGATATTCCCACATTTTCAGAATGCGGCATCTGAATTCCTAGTATGGAGGGAATGTAACAAATTATTATACTTGTTTTAAAATTAATTGCACTATTGAACTAGCCTTCCATTTATAAATTAATTTATAATTTCATATTACCCATTACTCTTGATATTCTATTTTCAATGAGTTAGAAAATTTCTAATATTTTCTTTTATTGGCTGAATTTTGTGCTGAAGTGCTACCCACAAGTTCCTTTTTTTTTTTTTTTTTTGGTGATCATCACATCTCATAAAACACACACACACACACACACACATATGACAATAGCATCATTCCTAAAAATAATATTAAATTACAAATACCTCATGCGCTGAAATTTATTAATAATATAGTTCTAAACCAGACTTTCAAATCTAATTAGAAATCATGGGTATCAAAATTTCAGAAAATCATAATTTTGCAGTGTATGAATTTGAAGTGCACAAGAAAGAAACATGGCACGTAATGAAAGTTAAACGCATAACATAAAGCAAATGGAAAAACAACTAGTAATGCTGGAACAATAATTTAGCGTACAAATTTATGAATTAATGTCGTATATGCTGCTTTGGTTCGTCGAAATAATGTTAGGTCTTTTATTGTTTGTTTTGATTCCCTTTGAAATCGCAGATTACTAATTAACTTTTCTTATCTATGATGGTGCAAATGTTGCATCATTAATGCTTTGTTTTTTTTTTTGAGTCCAACCCTAACACATACAAGTGTAACTGACATTTGCTGCTGTTCACCATATTAAAATTTCCTGCAAATATTGCTGCCGAGCCAGCTTCCTCTCCCCACTCATCATTGTCACATGTTTTCTTTCAAAATGATTTATTTGTTCATGACAGGAGCACGAATTTTAGGATTCCAGAGTATATGAATGTTAGTATAAGTTAGACACATCAATGTATTATAAATTCAACTTAAATTAAGATGGAATAAAATTTAAGAAAAGTAAAACTTCACAGTAATCTTCCATGTACCAAGCAACACCCTAACCCTTAGCCGTGTAGATACCACGATGCAGAAATTAAATTTGGACTTGACAGGTTATCCATGGAACAGCATGTCATTTGACATTTTCCATTGCGGTCAACTGCTCCAACCTTTTGTATGATGGAAATGAACAAGTAGATTCTACGATGCCAAGAACCCAAGAATGGCATCGCAATATTACGAGGCAGGAGAATGAGATTAATACACTTTGCAATACAAAGCATTTCAACAAACAAGTTGGTTATGAAACGATCTCACAAGTAATTAATGGAAAATGATATTACTATAGCTGATTCAATAGTTGAACTATTCGTTCTTTCTTCAATGAAATGTCCAAGAGTATATGATGGGCTCATCCAAACGCATTGAGAAAACACAATACATGTCAAATGCAGTGTCAAGTATACACAATGGGGAGACCTATTTTTAAGACACCCACCTCAGTATTTCCATGCTGTAAAGATTGTTTCGCAAAAGCAGCTCGCAGTAAAGACACTAAGGACAATGACAACCAAAAAGAAATGAAGAAAAAGGAAGAAAGTTTTTCCTTACCGTTAGAGCTGGTAATGTTCACCGGGGGATCCAAATAAAGAAAATTACAGCCTTGTGAACCTTTGCCAGTGAAACGTCACTGCACTTAAGAGACTACCCAGTCCTTATCACACATACATTGAGAGGAAACGCACCCAGATTTCTTCGGCAACTTCAGCTATATTCTGAACGCCATCCAACATTTGCTTTCCTCAATATCTTCCTTAAAATGACCATTTTCTCAAACTTTTGCACCAAGGAATGACTGGGATGAAACAAAAGAAGATTTTAGCATATCAATTAGTGATAGAACAAAAAACTGAAGGGAGATTTTAGCATATTAAACGGAAGCATTTGAACCTATGAAGAAATACTCACTTAAATCTCCAATAGACATACTTAAGAAGAGGAAAAGCAAGTGATAACACACACTGATAAGGACCTTGTCCTCCCACACTCAGGATAAACTTTAATAACTCAATTCTCAGTTCATAACATTGAACTCTGAATAAAATCTCTTACACAGTTACACCCACATATTTTAGGCCCAATATACTTGGTGATCAAGCAAATACAATAAACAAACCTAAATCCTACTAGGATATTTCTTTCTTATTAAATAAAACCCTAGAATCATGATCATAGTTATTAAAAAAAAAATGCTAACAACATGCGAACTGTGATTTGGTACGAAAGTCTCAAAGCTAAATTTTCATTCCAAGGCACAAGTCTAACAACCCAAAGTTTTAATTCAATATTTAAACATTATATATTGCTTTTATTAGTTAAAGTGGAGAATTGTTGCCATTATCAGGGGTGTAACAAAACTAACGAAACCGACCGCACCGTATCGAACAAACCAAAATTACGCAGGTTTGTAGGTGAACTGTTTTGATTCGATTCAAGGAAAAGGGGAACTAAGAAGCTCATATCAGTCTACGACTTTACAGTTTGGATATTTTAAAAACCGGCAAAACTAAACCGAACCAAACCATATATATATATATCGTTATTTATTTGACTTATTTATAGTTTAACACTTCAAAATTTTAAAAATATATATTCAAAATACAAAATTGAAAATAAAAAGTGAAAAACCCTAAACATAGTGGCTAACTCCCTAACCCTAAGACCCAAACCCCTTGCCCCTCGGCCCTTGATAGTCGATTGCATCTCCATTTTCTGGTATTCCCCTTCGGCCTTTCCCCTCCAAAAAAACCCTAACTCCCTAATTCCTAAAACAGTAAGACCCTATCCACCCTAAAACAGTGGCTGACGTTCACAACTTTACCCTCCTGCTGATCATCATCTCGACCTCCTTGCGGCCTTGTCTAGTGGCCCTAGTCCCCTCCTTGGCTCCTCATTCATACGGCCGTGAGTTCGCGACTGCAAATTGGCGAGAATCATGAGATCTCAACTCTCTCTCTCTCTGTCTCCCTCTCTAAACTCATCTCTCTGTGTATTTAGTTAGCATTTCGACTTTGTTAGGAAGTATGAACTGATAATCTGATATGTTCCATTGTTCTTAGATATTTACAGTCTCACTCGGATCTACATTGAATCATTGATTTGGTCGTGTATATAGCATTTTGGCTTTGTTGTTTCTTGGAAGTATGAACTAATATGTTCATATGTTCTTATAGATATTTTTGTGTATGGGATGTTTTTAGTTATTAAATTTTTTAAATTTTAATTAAATGTAATCATTTAAATGTGGTTGATCAGGTTTAAATGTATAGTTTAAAGTATAGACAAAAATGCTCTTGATGACAGGCTTGGCAACAAACTTGCATTGACCTAGGAAAATGTTTCTAAAGCAAAAGTGCTTTCATTAGTTTAGTAGGTTTTAAAAATTGAGATGGGAAAGGAAGAGTTTGCAGTGAGTATTTACTTAGCTTGTAGAATTGTTGTGAGATATGTCCGCCATGTCTGGAACTCCATTGCCTTCTTTATTCTTCCTTCTTTCCTCCTCCTCTTTGTTTCTCTTTCTTATTCTAAATTATAATTCTTGTTCCAACATCAATTTAGTATCGGATCAATTACTCTCGACCCCAAAAGAAAAAGAACCTGCTACGCCTTAGCGACAGCGATACGCAATTCGTGTCACTGTCGGGCTCCCAACACGACATCAAGTTTCTCACCACCACATCTACTCTCATTGTTGTTGGCATCCCATCCAGTCTTCAGATTTGCTAAGGGAAGGAATTTTCGTTTCTCACGGCGCACTTTAAAAGGATCATTCTTGATCCAATACAACTTGAATCGTGGATCAAATTCTTGAAAATTTTTTGGCAACAATGGAGAGATCTATTGGATGCAGCCTTCGAGATATTTTATCAAATTCTCTCAAAAACCCACAATTAATCGAATTCCTCTTTCATCTTTCATCTGCATTGACTCAAATTCCTCTTCTTTTTTTGTAATGATCCCCCTCGTAATTGTAATGAACTCAATGCAATTGAAATCAACACAATAGATTTGTAATGGATATTTGAATGAATTGCATGCAAGGAAAATGAGATTATAGAAAATGAATGGAGTCCACAAATGCAAAACCTACAAGGAAATGGAAATAAGGAAGAACAGATTGGTTGGTTCAAGCGAACCACTCTCCAATTAACAGAAAACATTCAAATTCTCTAGCTGACTCCCCTATTCCCGCTGGCCCTCCCTTTATACAAACAACATGTAACTAATTTCCCTGCACTGCTCATGTGGGCTAAATTTCACGCTGCCATCCCACATAGGCTTCGGCCACAGCACCCAGCTCACTTCCACGCTGCCATGGTCACGGCCCAACTTCCTGCAATATCAAGCCCCTCCTGTCCGAGCCCGGTCTACAATGAGCCATCTGTCAGCATCGCCTTTCGTCCGAGCCCCTCAACCTGCTTGGGCCTCCTGTTCGAGCCCTTCTGCGAGGCGCCTTCGTCCGAGCTCGTCTATATGCTCGGAGCCTCCGAGCCCCTTCACGAAGCGTCATCCTTCCGAGCCCCTTCTCCCCTCAGGTCGTCTGTTCGGAGCCTTCCACCCATAACAATACCCTCCCCTTTTGAGCACCTTGCCCACAAGGTGAGGAAACTTCTCCTTCCACTTATGATACCACTCCCACATCGCATCTTCCTTCTCCTATCTTGCTTTCTCATCCTTCCCTTCAAGAACCACATGCAAAAGCTTGCGTACGACTTCTTCATTGTCACTACCCTCCTCAATCCCAGCAGCAACTTCAACAGAAACCGTCTTCAAAACTTCCCCTGCTCTGACCTCTTCGAGCCAGAGCTCAGATAACAGCGAAGCCACCTTCTCTTCTTCAGTAAGGAAGGAAGTCTCTAGTATTAAATGGTATGCCATGACAAATGCATAGTAAACAACAGACTTAATCTTCTTCAATTCACCACCGTGACTCCCCCTTAGTAAAATCGTCCAACCAAGACGAGGAGGACAGCCCTTAAGGAACATTAAGGTCTTACTTGGCCTTTTTCCCCCTTCACCATAGGTTGCATGTTCTTCAATGAATTGCTCAAAATGACAGTACTCACACTGTTTTAGTTTGTGGCCCATCAGAGTGTCAGAGGATAACATTGGGGCACCAATACAACAAGCAATCCTTTCCAAGTGATGGAGCTTCATATCAAACACTAGTGTGATTCCTTTTATTACTTGACTTTGGCTGCGAGACCCGCTTGCGATATACTTCACCTTGACATAGCCACTTGGATCCATCGCTTTACCCTCAGTAGCAGCTGGCTTCACAAGTGACGCAGCCTGCCATGATAAGCAAGTGACCACATCTATCTAGGTTTCACAATCATCATTTGAAAGGGCAACACCAACAGATTTGAGAAGTTGACCCAAAAGGGCCTTAAATTTCCCCATCATCACCTCTCCCACTTCTTTTTGCCATTCCTCTTTTTGAAAATAAGGGTATCTATAGGGTCTTACACTGATTGGAGAGGTTCCCTCCTTAAGAGTTATTCCATGGTCACATGACCTAATGGGTGGTAATTCCTTAGGTTCTGCAAATATATTTTGAAACTCATCCAACAAGGAAGCTAGGGTGGGGAGAGTGTTGTCCGTTGCCATTTCTTCTATTTCTTCCAATGGTTGTAATAGAATTCCCTTCCTATCCAATTGGGATAACTTCCCTACAATTCCTCTTCCACCAATCCTTGGGAGGCGAGCCCTTGCAAGCAAACAGCCTTGCCTTGGTGATGGAATTTCATAGCGAGTTTAACAAAGTCCCACATGATTTCACCAAGCCTACTGAGCCACTAAATTCTGAGTACAATATCACAGCCCTCCAAAATCAGAGAGTACATATCAGCTTCAAATCTAGTCCTTTGCACCGCAAAATTCACTGTTGGACACCTTCCTTCACACCATATTTCCTCTCCATTAGTGTGACAACCCGAATAAAAATGGAATTTAAATAATAAAGAGGAAAAGAAACAACCAGAGGATTCGTCAACGAATACAGGGGATTCGTCAACGAGGATTTAAGAGAATTCATCGACGAAAACTGAATTTCGTCGACGAAGAAATACCGAGTTTTGAGCAGACTGAATTTCGTCGACGAGGACTGAATTTCGTCGACGAAATTATTGAACGATTCGTCAACGAATGACGTAGCTCGTCGACGAATCCAATTCTATATATATCAAAAATCCGATTTTTAACTTCCTTATTAAGCTAACTCTCTCCTCTCTCTCCCCTTCGGCCCTCTCTCTCTCTCTCATCTACCGGATCGACAATCCGAAGTCACCACGACGCTCCTGGGGAAGTTCTCTCCAAATCTACCAGAGAAGATCGTTGGTGAAAGCAAGTTGGAAATCATCCCTGAGTTGAAGTAAGGCTTTTTAAGCCAAATTTGGTCTTATGCTAATTATAGGAAATGATGTACACATGGAAATACTGAAGTTTAATACTGGAAGTTTTCAATTTCAAGGTATTGATTAGGAAATCCTAAGAGTAGACCAGGATATTTTAGGAGCTTTCTCAGTAGCCAAGTAAGGGAATAAACTAAAGCAGTTACTTTCCATGTAAATTATTATTAATTATGAGTAAATTTATTTTCATAAAAGCATATGTTATATTTGTATATTATGGATGAAATGTACATTTGGGAAATACTGTTATTATGTTAAAATGTATATATATGTATGAGATGTCAAAGAATTACAATTTTTGAATAAGAAGTATGATTTTATACAATGAAATGTATTATGATATGAAAGATTTTATGAGCAAAGTATGTTTTTAGGTATTATGAAAAGATATGTTATGTTATGATGATTTTGACGAATACATGATAATTGATTTATTTTCAGAATGTATATACCTGAAATGATTTAGGCATGAGACCGTAGTTATGTTATGTTTGGCACAAGGCCGTAATTATGATATGTTTGGCACGAGACCGTAATTATGATATGTTCGGCACGAGACCGTAATTATGATATATTCGGCACGAGGCCGTAATTATGTTATGTTCGGCACGAGGCCGTAATTACGATATGTTCGGCACGAAGCCGTAATGATGTTATATATATATGATCATGTATTATATGTTATCAGAACCTGAATGTTAGTTTAGTTCAATTCAGGGGCTCAATACTGCATCTTATAGATCAGACGTTTATGATTAGATTAGTGCTAACCACCCCACGAAGGGGTGGGAGAAGGATAGTCGATGTAACTTTCAGTAGAGTGTGGACGTCCACCTGGCAGTCTGGACCAAGGTGTGGCGGGCCCATCGTACTAACAAACATATTTGACTCAACAGTGGTCGGCCAGCCATTGTCGGGTCCCGCCTTTGGGCTGCATAACCCGTCATGGAGGGTAATACATGACATCAGCTAGCTATTCATCCTGGGTATGTTTTCAGTATTACAGTAATAAAAGATGTTTTGTATATGTTATGATTTATTAACAAATATGAAAGTATATGATTATCCAGTATGATATGATGAATATTTATAGAGTTATAAAATTTACTGTATATGTATAAGTGCCTTAAATATTCATGTTGCCACACAACTGTATTTAGTTTATTTTCCCTTACTGAGAAGTGTCTCACCCCCGAACATTAAACGATTATCAAGAAATCCAGGCAGACCGGTGGGTCAGGGTCGCCATTAAAGTGATTGGAGCTTCCCTACTAGAAGGGTAAGCGTTGAACTAGGATCAGGAGATTTTTGTTGTAAGATCCTAATGTTATTTGGACTTTTTGGAGATTGTATATAGGAACAGTTATATGATGATATAGTAAACTCTGGTATTATGCTTCTGGTATTATGTTTTATAGTTGGATGATTGAGATTTTATGTTTACTGCTGCTTAGGTTTTCGCTGTGATTGACAAGTGTCCCCGTTATCCACGGGTTCAGGTTGACTTTTCTATTTATTGCGTTATATTTCATGTTAAGAAAATGAGGACGTTACAGTTTGGAATCAGAGCCCAGGATACCAGGTTCTGTAGACTCTAGAGTGCAACAGTAATAATACCAGAGTATAGGATAATGGGATTTGAGGTCTTCTTTTGTTGTCTAGATGACTTCCGTGGTGGTTTGTGTGATTTTCCTGGGGTGATGATTTCAGGAAAGTCATTGTAAACTATCGTCGGGTTGGGTATCTAAGTTGTAGGATTGAACCTTGAATTAAAATCAGAAGTGACGAATTAATTAGGGAAAAAAAAAATACTATATAAGTTAAGTGATATGTATAGAGAATGAGGTTTTGAGTTAAGTTAATTGTTTTTCAAGATGGAACCTGGTGGCAGTAGTGCCCACACCAGTGGGAGTGAGGGTGCTGGACCCTCAGGCGCTGCAGGTAGTGATTCAGATGCCGTCTTACGCAGCGTGGCACAGTAGGTTATGGCAGAAATTGCCAGGAGTTCGAAGGAACAAGGTGGTCCATCGGTAGGCCACGGTAGTTCGATTGAGAAGTTTATTAAGATGAGCCATCCGTCTTTCTCAGAAGGGACAGATCCTACAGTTGCTGAAAACTGGGTGCAGGAGATAGAGAAAATATTTACAGTGTTGCAGTGTTCAGAGGAGCAAAAGGTACTGTTTGCCACCTACAGACTGACTGGAGAGGCCAAGAGATGGTGGTCAGCAGTGAGACTTTTAGAGCAACAGAAGACTATACCTATAGAGATGACGTGGGATCGGTTTAAGAAAATATTCTTCGACAGGTATTTTCTAGCCTCTTCCAGGGAGGCTAAGATTGAGGAGTTCCTGAATCTGAAGCAGGGACAGCTGTCAGTACAGCAGTATGCGGCGAGGTTTATCAAGCTATCTCACTTCGCCCCGTACATCATTCCAGATGAGGTGAAGAAGGTACAACAGTTTGAAATAGGCCTGAGGAGAGAAATTCACAAGCAGGTATCAATATTAAAGTTACAGGACTTCGCCGAGCTGGTTGACCGAGCCACTATAGCAGAAATTGGTGATCGGCTGGAGGCTGAGGAATAGAGACAAAAGAAGAGGTCCACACCTTCCGGTTCCCAGCAGGGAGTCAGCCGTGCTGCGTGGAAGAGAGGTGGCTATTATAGAGACTTGAGACAGGAGATCGAGAATCGCGATTTTCAAAGTGTGCAGCCATCTCCAGATTGCCCATCTTGAGGGAAGAGACACCTGGGGGAGTGTCGAGTCGGGCGAGGTGTCTGTTACAGGTACGGGGAGCCACGACATTTGATGAGGGAGTGTCCGACACAGATTGGTGCTGCTCCTGCTCCTAGACCTGTACGAGGAGGTTACCAGGCGCCATGAGGAGGCAAGCAGAGGAATATGGCCCCAGCCAGAGTTTTCACTTTGACACCGAGTGACGCTGAGGCGACCGGCGATGTGGTGACAGGTACTATTAATATGTTCTCATTTAAAGTTATTGCACTTTTTGATTCTAGCGCCACACACTCGTTTGTGTCCTTAGGGTGTGTTAAATTATGTGGGGAGGAAACGCAATCATTAGATGTTGAACTGTCAGTGGCGACACCGACTGGGTCAGCAGTGAGATGTAGTAGGATGCTCCGTGGTTGTCCAATTGATGTTCAGGGGAGAATTTTATCTGCTGATTTGGTGGTGCTAGATATGCACGGGTTTGATATTATTTTCGACATGGATTGGCTAGCAGCTAATTCTGCTATTATAAACTATCATGCAAGGGAAGTGATATTCAGACCTCCAGGTAAACCAGAATTTAGATTTACAGGGTCACGAGTGCAATCCGTACCTCAGATGGTCTCCGCAGTTCAAGCGAGGAGACTGCTCCAGAACGGCTGTCTGGGATTCATGGCGTTTGTGAAAAGAAATGTCATAAAATGAATTAAAGCTTATTAATAAGCCTGTGGTGAAAGAATTTACAGACGTGTCCCTAGATGAATTACCAGGTTTGCCGCCTGAGTAGATTTTCCTATTGATCTACTTCTAAGTACAGCGCCAATTTCTAAAGCATCGTATCGAATGGTGCCGGTAGAATTGGCAGAATTGAAAGATCAGTTGCAAGATTTACTTGATAAGGGCTTCATACGACCTAGTGTATCATCTTGGGGAGCTCCAGTGCTGTTTGTAAAGAAGAAAGACGGGTCTATGAGGATGTGCATAAATTACAGAGAGATTAATAAGGTGACCATCAAGAACAAGTGTCCTCTACGCCGTATCGATGATTTGTTTGACCAACTCTAGGATACACGAGTGTATTCCAAGATCGATCTTAGGTCAGGCTATCATCAAGTAAAGGTGAGAGCGGAAGATGTATCGAAGACAGCTTTCAAGACCAGATATGAGCATTACGAGTTCCTCGTTATGCCATTTGGTCTGACGAATGCTCCTGCGATATTTATGGATTTGATGAATAGGATTTTTCATCCATATTTAGATCAGTTTGTGGTTATTTTTATTGATGATGTACTGGTCTATTCGAGGAGTTTTAAGGAGCACGAAATACGTTTGAGACAAGTTTTGCAGATGCTTAGGGAGAAGGAGTTGTATGCAAAATTCAATAAATGTGAATTCTGACTCGAGAAAGTTGTGTTTTTGGGACATGTAATCTCAGGAGACAGAATTTCTGTAGATCCCAGCAAGATTGAGGCGGTAGTGAACTGGGCTAAACCGAGGAACGTCCAGAAGATTAGGAGTTTCTTGGGTTAGCCGGTTATTATAGTCGTTTCGTCGAGGGGTTCTCAGCTTTGTCAGGACCTTTTGACACGACTGACGAAGAAGAATGCAAGATTTGAATGGGACAACAGCTGTGAGCAGAGTTTTCAAGAGCTGAAGCAGAGGTTACTCACAGCGCCGATATTGGTCATCCCGTCTGGGGGTGAGGGTTATACTATCTACAATGATGCGTCCTTGAAGGGACTTGGTTGTGTGTTGATGCAGCATGGTAGGGTAATGGCGTATGCGTCTAGACAGTTGAAAGAATATGAGAAGAACTACACTACCCATGATCTTGAATTAGCTACGAAGGTACACGCATTGAAAATTTAGAGGCATTATCTGTACGGTGAGCAGTGCGAGATTTTCACGGACCACAAGAGTTTAAAGTATTTCTTTACCCAGAAGGAATTGAATATGAGACAGAGAAGGTGGTTAGAGATTAAAGATTTTGATTGTACTACCAGTTACCACCTAGGGAAAGCAAATGTAGTAACTGATGCACTGAGCAAGAAGTCTGGAGTATCAGCGTCAACAACTAGGGAGATCCAGCATCCAATCATGATGGATTTAGAAAGACTCGGCATTGAATTGATAGAGAGTAATATTCCAGTATGTATCGCCAGTCTAGTGGTACAGCCTACTCTGCAGGAAAGAATTAAAGCTGCTCAGAGAGAAGATCTAGAATTGAAAGAGGTAATGAACAAAGTGCAGGATTTTGAGGGAGAGGAATTCGGCATTTCAGATGACGGAGCTTTGCGGTTCCGTTCCAGGCTGTGTGTTCCTATTGATACTGACATTAGGAGGACTATTTTAAATGAGGCTCACAGATCTTTGTATACGGTTCATCCCGGTAGTACGAAAATGTACAAAGATCTGCGAGAGTTCTACTGGTGGAGTGGAATGAAGAGGGAGATTGCCGAGTACGTAGCCCAGTGTTTGATGTGCCAGCAGGTAAAAGCTGAGCACTAGAGGCCAGCAGGTCAGTTGCAGCCGCTATTTATTCTAGAGTGGAAGTGGGACCATATATCCATGGATTTTGTTTCAGGGCTGCCGTCAACATCGCATGGTCAGAATGCGATTTAGATGATAGTAGATCGATTGACTAAGTATGCCCATTTCCTTCCTATCAAGATCAGCTATTCCCTCAGCCGATTGGCAGAGATTTACATTCAGGAGATAGTTCGTTCTCATGAGGTTCCTGTATCTATTATGTCCAAATCGAGACCCGCGATTCACGCCACGATTTTGGAGGAGCTTGTAGGAGGCTCTAAGGTCTCAGTTATCGTTTAGCACGGCATTCCATCCTCAGTCAAACGGGCAGACTGAGAGGACGATACATATATTAGAAGATATGCTCCGAGCATGTGTTTTAGACTTTGGGGGTAGTTGGACTCAGTTCATGCCGCTAGTAGAGTTTGCGTATAATAACAGTTACCAGTCTAGTATTGGCATGGCACCGTTTGAGGCACTATATGGAAGGAGATGTCGATCTCCTTTATATTAGGACGAGATAGGTGAGCGGCGAGTTGTGAGGCCAAAGCTTGTACAGCAGGCGTACGATAAGGTTCGGCTTATCAAGGAAAGAATCAGTGCAACTCAAAACCGACAAAAGAGTTATGCCGACCATCGCCGCAAGAATTTAAAGTTTGATGTGGATGGTCACGTATTTTTGAAGATAGCTCCATTAAAAGGAGTTATGAGATTTGGTAGAAATGGTAAACTTAACCCTAGGTTTATCGGTTCATTTGAGATTTTAGAGAAAGTGGGACCGGTGGCTTACAGGCTAACTTTACCACCTATACTATCCAGAATACACGACGTATTTCACATATCTATGTTAAGAAAATACATCCCAGATCCTTCTCATATTATCAATAATGGTGAGTTAGAGCTCAATGACTCGCTAGTCTATGAGGAGGTACCCGTGCAGATTCTGGATAGGAGAGAACAGGAATTACGTAGTAAGAAGATTCCTCTAGTAAAAGTTCTATGGAGGAACCATGCAGTAAAAGAGGCTTCTTGGGAGCTTGAGGAACAGATCAGACAGAAATATTCGCAACTGTTTCCAGAAGTTTAGATGTAATTTGAAATGTGAGTGAATATGTAATGTTTCGTGTACAGATACATGTAATGTTGTAGGTAGTATGAGATATTTAGTTTTGGAAGAATTTTCTTTTAGTATATGTAATCTTCCAGAACTTGAGTTGTAACCACAGTATTCCTCCGCCACAAGTGAGGGTAAGTAATAAAATAAGTAGACCATTTTGCCTAAGGGATGATAAATTACGTGAATAGTAAATTTCGAGGACGAAATTTTATAAGGAGGGGAGAATGTGACAACCCGAATAAAAATGGAATTTAAATAATAAAGAGGAAAAGAAACTACCAGAGGATTCGTCGACGAATACAAGGGATTCGTCGATGAGAGTTTAAGAGAATTCGTCGACAAAGACTGAATTTCGTCGACGAAGAAATACTGAGAGAGTTTTGAGCCAACTGAATTTCGTCGACGAGGACTGAATTTCATCGACGAAATTATTGAAGGATTCGTCGACGAATAACGTGGCTTGTCAATGAATCCAATTCTATATATATCAAAAATCCGATTTTTAACTTCCTTATTAAGCTAACTCTGTCCTCTCTCTCTCCCCTTCGGCCCTCTCTCTCTCTCTCTCATCGATTTTGGGCCAGATTTACGCCGGATCGACAATCCGAAGTTACCACAACGCTCCTGGGGAAGTTCTCTCCAAATTTGCCGGAGCAGATCGTTGTTGAAAGCATATTGGAAATCATCCCTGAGTTGAGGTAAAACTTTTTAAGCCAAATTTGGTCTTATGCTAGTTATAGGAAATTATGTACACATGAAAATACTGAAATTTAATACTGGAAGTTTTCAATTTCAGGGTATTGATCAGGAAATCCTACGAGGGGTAGACCAGGATATTTTAGGGGCTTTCTCAGTAGCCAGGTAAGAGAATAAACTAAAGCAGTTACTTTCCATGCAAATTATTATTAATTATGAGTAAATTTATTTTCATAAAAGCATATGTTATATTTATATATTATGGATGAAATGTACGTTTAGGAAATACTGCTATTATGTTGAAATGTATATGTATGTATGAGACGCCAGAGAATTACAATTTTTGAATAAGTATGATTTTATACAGCGCATGTGTGGCATGAATATTATTTTACGTGAAATGTATTATGATATGAAAGATTTTATGAGCAAAGTATGTTTTCAGGTATTATGAAAAGATATGTTATGTTATGATGATTTTGACGAATACATGATAATTGATTTATTTTCAGAATGTATATACTTGAAATGATTTCGGCACGAGGCCATAGTTATGTTATGTTCGGCACGAGGCCATAATTATGACATGTTCGACACGAGGCCGTAATTATGTTATGTTCGGCACGAGGCCGTAATTACGATATGTTCGGCACGAAGCCGTAATGATGTTATATATATATGATCATGTATTATATGTTATCAAAATACGGATGTTAGTTTAGTTTAGTTCAGGGGCTCGATACCATAACTTATAGATTAAACGTTTATGATCAGATTAGTGCTAACCACCCCACGAAGGGGTGGGAGAAAGATAATCGATGTGGCTTTCAGTAGAGTGTGGACGTCCACCTAACAGTCCAGACCAGGGTGTGGCGGGCCCATCGTACTTACAGACATATTTGACTCCGCAGTGGTCGGCCAGCCATTGTCGGGTCCCACCTTCGGGCTGCACAACCCGTCATGGGGGGTTAATACATGACATCAGCTAACTATTCACCCTGGGTATGTTTTCAGTATTACAATTATAACAGATGTTTTATGTATGTTATGATTTATTAACAAATATGAAAGTATATGATTATCTAGTATGATAGGATGAATATTTAGAGTTATAAAATGTACTATATATGTATAAGTGCCTTAAATATTCATGTTGTCACACAACTATATTTAGATTATTTTCCCTTACTGGGAAGTGTCTCACTCCCGACCATTAAACGATTTTCAGGAAATCCAAAGAGACCAGCGGGTTAGGGCCGCCGTTGAGTGATTGAAGCTTCCCTGCTAGAAGGGTAAGCGTTGAACTAGGATCAGGAGATTTTTGTTGTAAGATTCTAGTGTCATTTTGACTTTTTGGAGATTGTATATAGGAACACTTATATGATGATATAGTAAACTCTGGTATTATTCTTCTGGTATTATGTTTTATGGTTGGATGATTGAGATTTTATGTTTACTGCTACTTAGGTTTCCGCTGTGATTGACAGGTGTCCCCGTTGCCCACAGGTTCGGGTTGACTTTTCTATTTATTGTGTTATATTTCATGTTAAGAAATTGAGGACGTTAAAATTAGTCACCTTCACCTTCACCTTCTCTTCACTATTCATGGCCAACTGAAGTCTCTTAACCAGAGCCGGATGAATGAAATTATGAGTGCTACCGGAATCAACCAGTATCACAAAAGATTGTCCTCTGAAAGAACTGATCACTCTCATTGTTCTGGAGTAGGGAGACCCCGTTAGTGCATGTAGGGTGATTTCCACCCTATCCTCTCCCTGCTGCTGCTCAAACCCTTCTCCCTCAGGGTAATCATGCCCTACCCCCCCCGAGTGGTTCCTCCTTTTCGTTGAAATAGTTGAGCTTGCTTCTTTCTAACAGGAAAAGCTTGGCAGCTCCACATTTATGCTCGGGGATCCATTTGGCATCACAATTGAAACATAACCCCTTGCTCTTCTTCTCTCTTATTTGTTCAAGTGAATCTTTGTGGACCTAGGTGTTGGGTTTGGCTACTGGTTTGGTCACATGATGAGGATACGATGGGGTAGAGTGCTTGGGTAGGATATACCTCTTAGTTGCTAAAAGGTTTTCCTCTTGTACCCAAGCCTTGGCATAAGCCATAGGCACATTGATTGGGTTCAAGAGTTTCACTGCCCACCTTATCTCTTCCTTCAATCCCCCCATGAACAAACTAGGTCGATGGTCCTCATCTAAGTTCCTGACTTTATTGGACAATACTTTAAACTGCTCCTTGAACAAGGTTACAATAGAAGTTTGTTTTAGGTTGGATAACTACTCCAATGGATCATCATACGAATTGACCCCAAATCAGGTGTGCAGGGTTCTTTCAAATGCCTCCCAACTTGTTAATAAACTGGATCTCTCCAAGTCTTGAAACCAAATTAAGGCCTTATCCTCCATATGGAAGGACGCCAACAGAACTCTTTGATGGGGTGGGGTTTCATGAAATAGGAAGAAATGATTGACCCTATAGAGCCACCCAGCTGGATCAACCCCATTAAATTTAAGGAAATCAACTCGTATAGTTTTAGTTTGAATACCTGCTCTATCTGCATTGTGTCGCTCCCCATGGTAGCTCTCATAGTGGTGATGCTTAAACTTATTGCTAGATGTTTACCCTTGGACTTCTTAATCAAGCTTCTGCTTGCCAAGAAGTTTCATACTCTCAAAAAGAACTCCCAACTATTGAGTGATATTGATAAGTGCCTTCTGTTGATCTACTTGGGTAATCTAGATGTCTTGTTCAAATCTCTGACGTTCTTCTTGTGACTTTTTCAAGGCGGCAATGGACTCCATAATTTGGTTCATACGAGTTCCCTCTTCTTCAGCTTGCATAATAGATCTTAGGTATCGAAATCTACAAGTGTTATTTATTTCTTCGTCATCAAGTTTAACTTTGTCTCCAATATTCCTCCTATTATTACTAAAATTACATTTCATATATTCTGTTTTATTTTTACTTATCTTAAAGCCTCTAGATTCCAAAGCTTCTCTCCATAATTCTAACTCAGCCTCTACTTCATCCCTAGTTTCGTCAATTAATACAATATCATCTGCAAACAACATACACCATGGAACCTCCTTTTGAATACTTTTAGTCAATTGGTCCATCACTAAAGCAAAAAGATAAGGACTCAAAGCAGATCCATACATCAAGGATCTTTTTGCTTTAGTGATGGACCAATTGACTAAGAGTATTCAAAAGGATCTGCTTTGAGTCTTTATCTTTTTGCTTTAGTGATGGACCAATTGACTAAGAGTATTCAAAAAGAGGTTCCATGGTGTATGTTGTTTGCAGATGATATTGTATTAATTGACGAAACTAGGGATGGAGTAGAGGCTGAGTTAGAATTATGGAGAGAAGCTTTGGAATCTAGAGGCTTTAAGATAAGTAAAAATAAAACAGAATATATGAAATGTAATTTTAGTAATGATAGGAGGAATATTGGAGACAAAGTTAAACTTGATGATGAAGAAATAAATAACACTTGTAGATTTCGATACCTTGGATCTATTATGCAAGCTAAAGGAGAAATTGAAGATGATGTAATGCATAGAGTTAAAGCAGGTTGGATAAAATGGAGAAGTGCTTCAAGTGTTCTATGTGATCGTAGAATACCCTTAAAATTGAAAGGGAAATTTTATAGAACAACTATAAGACCAGCCATGCCATATGGATCAGAATGTTGGGCGACGAAGAAACATAATATCCAAAAAGTAAAAGTTACCGAGATGAGGATGCTTAGATGGATGAGTGGTATAACATTGAAAGATAAATTAAGGAATGAACATATTCGTGGTAAGTTAGGTGTAGCTCCTATAGAAGATAAGATAAGGGAGGGACGACTCAGATGGTATGGACACTTGCAACGTAGGCCTTATAGTGCACCTGTGAGGAAGAGTGACTTAGTTACTGTGGGGGGCAGTAGAAGGGGTAGGGGTAGACCTAAAATAACTTGGGAGGAGATAGTGAGTAAGAATTTAATATCTTTGAATCTATCAAAAGAAATGGTCCATGATCGCATAAATTGGCGAAAAAGGATTCATATAGCCGACCCCACTTAGTGGGACTAAGGCTTGGTTTTGTTGTTGTTTGTTGTTTACGAGTTCCCTCTCCCATGGTCGTAGGAACATGGCTCTGATACCAATTGTAATGATCCCCCTCGTAATTGTAATGAACTCAATGCAATTGAAATCAACACAACAAATTTGTAATGGATAATTGAATGAATTGCATGCAAGGAAATTGAGATAACAGAAAATGAACGTAGTCCACAGATGCAAAACCTACAAGGAAATGGAAATAAGGAAGAACAGATTGGCTGGTTCGAGAGAGCCACTCTCCAATTAACAGAAAATATTCCAACTATCTAGCTAACCCCCCTATTCCTGCTGGCCCTCCCTTTATACAAACAACCCGTAACTAATTTCCCTAGACTGCCCGCGTGGGCTAAATTTCACGCTGCCATCCCACACGGGCTTCGGCCACAGTGCCCAACCCACTTCCACACTGCCATGGTCTCGGCACAGCTTCCTGCAATAACGAGCCCCTCCTGTCCGAGCCCGGTGTGCAACGAGCTGTCCGTCAGCATCGCCTTTTGTCCGAGCCCCTTAACCTGCTCAGGCCTCCTGTTTGAGCTCTTCTGTGAGGCACCTTCGTCCGAGCTCCTTTGTCTGCTCGGAGCCTCCGAGCCCCTTCGCAAAGCGTCATCCTTCCAAGCCCCTTCTCCCCTCGGGTCGTCTACTCGGAGCCTTCCACCCATAACATTTTTCTTTCTTTTACTTCTACATCTAAAGGTTTCTTTTCTTTTTGCTTCTACTTCCAAAGGTTTCTTTTCTTTTTCTTTTCTTTTCTCTTGCTTTTCTTTCATTTTATTTATTCTATTCTTTCCTTTTTGGTTTTGTTTTCTCACCAACCAAACAAATCCCCTCTCTGAACTTCCTTTCTTTTCTTTATTTTCCTTTCTTTTCTCCCGATGATCCAAACAAATTTAAGGATTCTTGTTTCTTTAGCCCTAAAATCATGAAGAAGCAAAATAAAGATTTTATGGGTTGTGAAATTTTGATTCTTCAATATTCTTAGATTTTGAATCTTGAATTTAGATTGAAGAATTCTTGCAATCCATCGTTGCTTAAATAGTTTTCAATTGATTTTCGCTAGCGGCATTAAAATTTCCTGCGGCAAAGGATACATACTATAGTACTTTTGCGGTTGTTATTTCCTTTAGTTTCAGTCACTAGTGAGATCTTTTCCTCTTGTTAATTTTTTTCCTACTACTATTATTAAAAAATTTTCTAATAGTTGGTTAGCAATAGAGATTTTGTGTTTATGATTTGTAGGCTTAATATATGCATTTTTGTGTTTTTGTGATTTTTAGTTTTGGAATATACATATTTTTTTCAAAAAGTACTATTGCATGATTTTTTTAATTGTAGCTTAGCTTGATTCACACTTAAAATTGTATGCTTTAAGTTTTTTCAATGCATTTGTATTAAAAATGGTGTGGGGGATTTCTACTACTTGTAGGGTGTAATTTAGAAATTTGTCTATATAATAAATAAAAAAAAATACGCAAACGTGTACTTCGCCTGTGCAGCACAAATTCTTTGTACACACAGCCAATCCCAAGCCCGGATAAAGGAGCAAGGTTGTGTTAGGTAACTGACAACCAGCATAAAACTTTGTCAAATCTTATTATCATGAATTCTTACCAAATTCACCTAGGTCAAGGGAATAGATTGGATCTAAAAAGGAGAGGATAAATAAGTTAGTAGAAGAAACTAAGATTAGATTAACAACTTAGAATATAGGGACTCTTGAAAAAGAAAATATATGGAAATAGTGGAAATAATGTTTAAGAGGAAAATTAACTTAATTTGCTTTCAAGAGAAGAAATGGGTATGAGAGAAAGTTAGATAAATTGAAAAATCAGGATCTAAACTTTGGATAGTAAAGAGAAACATAAAAACGGGGTGGGTATTATAGACAAAGATCTAAAAGATAATATAAGAGGTGTTAAAAGAATATGGTATAGGGTCATTAAAATCAGGATAGCTTTAGACTTGGAGATGCTCCCCAAATAGGAATAGCAAAAAATCTTAAAAGACAATTTTGGGAAGATATGGATAGTATTTTACAAGGGATACCAATGTCTGAAAAGGCATTCATAGGAGTTGATTTGAATGGTCACATTGGAAAGGATGATATAAGATATGAGAGGATACATGGAGGCCATGGATATGGAGATAAAAATGAGGTCAGTGATACAATCTTAGATTTTTCTGTCTTACAATTTGGTTATATTGAATACTTGCTTTACAAAAAGAGAACACTTAATAAGCTTCAAGAGTAGATATAATAAAAGCCAAATAGATTTCTTCTTGACTAAGAACATAGATCGTCTATCTTGTAAAGATTGTAAAGTTATTCCAAGTGAAAGTTTGGCTACACGACATAGAGTCTTAGCATTAGATATACATATAAAAAAAATGGACGAGAAGGAGGAGCATAAATCAACGCAAGAGAACTAGATGGTGGAACTTGAAGAGAGATAATATAGTAAACTTTAAAGATAAAATGATCAAAGAATGTGATTGGACAATAGGGAATAAGGGCGATGCAAATACTATTTGGAATAGAATAGCAAATTCTATCATAAGAATAACAAAAGAGGTTTTAGGTGAGTCCAAAGGAAGATACTTGGGTAGTAAAGAAAGTTAGTGGTGGAATCAAGAAGTCCAAAAAGCCGTTAAGATAAAAATAAATTGGTATAAAATATGGCAAAATTGTAGAAATATAGAAAATCTTGAAAAATATAAAGAAGCAAGAAAAAAAAAAAAAACTATTAGTGAAGCTAAAAATAGAGCTTATGATACTTTATATACTAAACTAGATACAAAATAAGGAGAAAAAGATATTTATAAGCTTGATAGAGTTAGAGAAAGAAAATGCAAAGATTTAGGCAATGTAAAATGTATAAAGGACGAGAATGATAATGTCTTAATTAGATAAGAAGATATAAAAGAGAGGTGGCGGAGATACTTTGATAGGTTGTTTAATGAAAACCAAAATGAAAAATTGTACTTGGAAGTAACAAATGAGGAGAAGACTAAAAACAGAAGATTTATTCGCAAAATTAGAGTCCTTGAAGTTAAGATAACATTAAAAAAATGAAAAGTAAGAAATCTATAGGGCCAGATAAAATACCAATTGAAGTTGGAAATGTTTAGAGGATAAAGGAATTAATTGGTTAACTAATCTATTCAACACTATTATAAAAACCAAGAAAATGCCAAAAGAATGGAGGAAAATTACATTAGTACCTTTGTACAAAAACAAAGGCAATATTCAAAACTGTAATAACTATCGTAGAATTAATATTATGAATCATACGATGTAATTATGGGAAAGAGTAATTGAATATAGAATAAGATTTAGAAACCAAGATTTTAGAAAATCAATTTGGTTTTATGCCTGGCAGATCAACAACAGAAGCTATTTATCTTTTAAGAAGTTTAATAGAAAAGTTGAAGGAAAAGAAGAGAGACTTGCATATGGTTTTTATTCACCTAGAGAAAGCTTATGATAGAGTACCTAGGGAAGTTCTTTGATGGGTCTTAGAAAAGAAGGGAGTTTGTAGTAGATATACAAAGGATATGTATGATAGAGTAGTGACTAGCATTAGGATTGTAGGAGGTGAATCTAGAGATTTTCCAATCACAGTTGGTGCACATCAAGGTTCTACTTTAAGTCCTTATCTTTTTACTTTAGTAATTGATGAGCTAACTAAGAATATCCAAAATGAGATCCCTTGGTGTATGTTGTCTGCACTCTACAAATGATATTGTGTTGATTGATGACAGAAGAAATGGATTGGAATCTAAGCTAGAACTTTGGAGAGCTACATTAGATTCTAAAGGGTTCAAGATAAGTAGGAATAAGACAGAATATATGAAATGTAATTTCAGTAATGTAAGGAGTAGT
This sequence comes from Malania oleifera, assembly GCF_029873635.1. Taxonomy (NCBI): domain Eukaryota; kingdom Viridiplantae; phylum Streptophyta; class Magnoliopsida; order Santalales; family Ximeniaceae; genus Malania; species Malania oleifera. The sequence continues at coordinate 31,743,294 of NC_080419.1, read as the reverse complement.
AATAGAGAGAAGATTAAACTTCATAATCAAGAGATTAATAGCACTGATAGATTCAAATATCTTGGATCTATTATGCAAGCTGAAGGAGAAATTGAAGAAAATGTAATACATAGAACTAAAACAGATTGGGCAAAATGGAAGAGTGCGTCAAGTGTGTTGTGTGATCATAAAATACCCTTAAAATTAAAAGGAAAATTTTATAAGACGGCTATGAGGCCATCTATACTTTATGGTTCATAATGTTGGGCAACTAAGAAACATGTACAAAAAATAAAAGTTACTAAGATGTGAATGTTTAGGTGGATGCATGGTTTAACATTAAAAGATAAAGTAAGAAATGAACATATACGTTATAATTTAAGCATAGCACCGGTTGAAAACAAGAAAAGGGACGGGTGGCTTAAATGGTTTGGGCATTTAAAATGCAGACCTAGTAGAACACCTGTAAAGAGGAGTTATTGTATCTGACATGAAAAGGGGTATGGGTAAGCCTAAAAAAACTTGAGGTAGTGAGAAAGGATTTAATAGTTCTTAATCTAATAGAGAAAAATGCTCTTGATTGGGTGAACTGGTGGAAAAGGATTCATGTAGCCAACCCCACTTGGAAGGACTTAAGGCTTGTTGTTGTTGTTTGTTGTTGTTTATTATTTGGGACTTGGACTATTGGACAATTTGAACTTTAAATTATCTTTTTTGTGGACATGTAATATTCTAATATTTTTAAGTTTTTAGTTTAAATTATCAATGTATAGGGCCTAGGAAGTATGAACTAGATTCCAATTTAGACTTTAGATAATCCATTTGGGATTTTAATATTCCTGTTTGGATATTGGTTTGTTATGTCTAATAAACTAGATTCATTAATTCAAGTATGAAGTATTTAAAGTTTGAATTTTGAAGCATATTTCATTATTTCTAATGAATCATAAATGCATGTTGCAAGTGACAGGATCATGTATATCAATTATTTGATAAATTATTTTTTATTTTTTAAACTTTTTCCCAAAAATTCAATTCAAAAATTCATTGTTTAAAAGACAGATTTAGTTGTTCAAATAAAAATTTCACTGGGAAAATTTTTTGGTTAAATTGACATGATTTTAATAAGACTCATTTCTAATTTTAAAAAGCATAATTAAGACCCAGCAAAAAGCCACCACAAGGCCCAAACGAACTAGCAAACTAAACCAAACTGAGATTAATCAGTTCGGTTCAGTTTTTAAACATTATCGGTTTGGTTTGTTCAAATAAAACGAGAACCGATAAAGTCAATTTAGGTGTTGAATCAGCTAAAAAACCAACCAAACCAAACCAGTTACACCCCTAGCCATTATAATTCTATTTTCAATCATTATTAATGAATTTCAAAAAGAAGACTAGCAGAAATGGAACAACCAATCCTAAGAATAAGATGGAATACAATAAGAAATTTTGGAGGGAAGGTAATTGTTATTTCTTATCTATTCCTTACTCTTCCATTTAACAAAGAATAAGAAATGAATAAACATTTCTACAATGAAATTTTTGAATAATTATGCCTAGTCAACTCCTCACAATGAATCCATAAAAAGTTTTAGATTGTCATTTGCTTCATGATAATAGCATTTTTTTTATACAACTATAAAATTCTTCTATTATAAGTATATTATTCCTAAGAATAGACGTTCCACAAACCAAATGTAACCTTATAAATTTAAGAACACCTTAATATCCTCTCCAAAATGTACAAGTGTCATACATATTTTCCACCAATCTATAGAGGTATAACCCTAATGTTCCACATAGGTAACACAGACACTTGTGGAAGCCTTATGTGTTAGTATTCAACACGTGTCAGATACGAACACCTTGCCAACACTCCTCAGCATGTGTTTGATTCATGTCAGAATTTTTTTTTTTTTTTTTTTTTTTTTTTTTTTTTTTTTTGGAAATGATTGACACTTCCCAACACAGCAAGGACACATTTAGGACACTTCTTGCTACAAAACAATGCGTTTTGTTGCCCTTTTCAATTCTATTACCAAAATGCCCAAAATAATTTGAGGAGACATGATACTGAGAATCAAGAGGTTCTTTGACATTAGAGTGGTTGGACTTTGGAATTTTAACGCCACTATGCCAGCCTTGTAGAGCTTCTAGAGCAATATCGAACCTCGCAGTCTGTGGGACTCCCCGCCCTCCCCCTGCAAAGCCATCACCAATAAGAGTTCTTCAAATGTGTTGTGTAATTGTAGAAGACCCTTGTAATTAAAAAAATAGTTTATAGGACTACTATTAAACCAAGTTGGGCAACTAAGAAACATCCAAAAAGCAAAAGTTGAAGAAATGAGAATGCTAAGGTGGATGAGTGTTCTAGAATGAAATAGCTTCTTGTGGAAATAATTCTCATTAATCATAACATAGGTACAGGTCTGTATAAATAGATGTACGGCAGAAGAATAGAAGGAAAGAACCAAAGATGCTAACTTCTAAGGAAACTAAATATTCTATGATATTCACACATTTACAATCGAGATTCTCTTAGAAAAAATAGATAAGTTGACTAAACATATTTGAAACTTTCCAACACTCCCCCTCAAGCTAGCTTGAAGATATCTTCCATGGCCAGCTTTGCTAATGAAGTTTTCAAACTGTTTCTTCGGCAGTCCCTTTGTCAGTATATCTGCTACTTGCTCAGTTGTCGAGATATATGGCTAACAGATTACTCCCTCATCTATTTTCTCCTTGATAAAATGTTTGTCTACCTCCACATGTTTAGTTCTATCATGAAGAACTGGATTGTGAGCGATAGATTTTGCAGCTTTATTGTCACAATATAGTTTCATTGGTAGTGAATTAGTAATCTTTAATTCTTCCAGCAACCTTTTGATCCATAGTGCTTCACAAATTCCATGAGCAACAGCCCTAAATTCTACCTCTGCACTACTCCTTGCCACCACATTTTGTTTCTTGCTGCGCCATGTTACTAGGTTTCCTCCAACAAAGGTGCACTAGCCAGAAGTTGATCTTCTATTAGTGATACTTCCAGGCCAATCTGCATCAATGTCTACTTCAACCAGTAAATTCCCATGTCCTCTAAATAATAAACCTTTACTTGTAGTCCCTTTTAGGTACCTTAGAATCCTATACACAGCATCAAAATGCTTGAGTCCTAGTGAGTGCATCAATTGACTTACCATGCTTGTTGCGAAGGCTATGTCAGGACGTGTATGAGAGAGATAAAGGAGTTTCCCTACCAAATCACTTCTTCAGCCTTAGCTGGTTGGAGTTTTATGTTCGGCTCTATAGGTGTTTCTACTGCTTTGCACCCTAGCATACCTATTTCTCTAAGTAATTCAAGCACATGCTTGTGTTGGGAAACAAAAATTCCTTTCTTTGACCTTGCAAATTCCATACCAAGAAAACACTTCAAGTTTCCTAAGTCTTTGATCTCAAATTCCTGAGCAAGGATCTTCTTTAACCTCTCTAGCGCATTACTATCATCACTTGTCGGAATTATATCATCTATATAAACAATAAGGATAGTCATTTTACCTTTACTCGTGTGTCTATAGAACATAGTATGATCAGTTTGACCTTGGTTGTAGCCATGACTCTTTACTACCTTCCCAAAGCGTTCAAACCAAGCTCTAGGAGATTGTTTGAGTTCATACAATGATTTCCTCAATTTACACACCTTGCCTTTGCCACCTTTCCCTTCAAATTCTAGCAGTAGATCCATAAAGACTTCCTCCTCTAAGTCTCCATTTAAGAAGGCATTATTCACATCTAGTTGATACAAGGGTCAGTTAGAGTGAGCTGCTAAAGAGAGCAACACACGAATTGAGTTCATCTTGGCTACAAGAGCAAATGTTTCCTAGTAGTCAATTCCATATGTTTGAGTGAACCCCTTCGCCACAAGTCTTGCTTTGTACCTTTCTATACTCCCATCAACCTTGAATTTTACTGTAAATACCCATTTAAAGCAAACAGTCTTCTTCCCCTCCGGTAGGTTACCAATTTCCCAAGTGCCGTTAGCAATTAGTGCATCCATCTCTTCTTGAACAGTCAATCTCCATTTCGGGTGATCAAGTGCTTCTTGAATGGTTCTTGGAATAAACAGATGAGAAACATTTGAAGTAAAGGCCTTATGAGAATCAGAGAGTCTATGATAAGATAGATGGTTGGAAATAGGATGTGTGGTACAGGTTCTAACTCCCTTCCTAAGGGCAATGGGTAGGTTAAGATCAGAAGAATTATCAAAACAAGGATCTGAAAAAGAAAAAGTACCTGGAGTATGTGAAGGAGGACCAACTTGTGTAGGTGATAATGATTGGCCTTGCTCTGGATTTGAAGAAAGAGTTATATTATTTTGATGATTTCTTCTTCTGGTATAAACACGAAGCTCAGAAGAGGGAACATTTTATAGTATTTCTCCCCCTGTTCATGAATCAAGTATGCCTTGTATAGGTAGACTAGGATTTCCATTATTTTTGCTAGTTAAAGTATCGGATTCCTAACCCTTTAAAGAGTGGATGTCAATGTCAAGGAAAACATTTGGAAGAGGCTTAGAGGTTTTCCAGAACTCATCTTCAGTTTCCTTTTTCTCCCCTTGAAGATAGTTATGGCCAAAAAAAGGCTAATTTTCAAAAAAACAACATCCATACTGATATGAATTTTTTTTGTCAGAGGGTTAAAACATTTGTACCCTTTTTTACTAGGAGCATATCCAAGGAAAACACATTTTTCTACCCTAGGATCAAGCTTGGATCGAAGATTGGTAGGTATATGAACAAAAACAGTGCATCCAAACACTTTTAGTGGCAGGTTTGATGTTATCCAACATATAGGAAACAGTTTTTTAGGCAATCTAAGGGAGTGATGTATTTTAGCACTCAAGTAGGCATCCTATTAATAAGATAACATGCAATTAAAATAGCATCACATCATAGACATTTAGGAACTTGCATTGAAAACATTAGGGCCCGTGCAACCTCAAACAAATGGCGATTTTTTCTCTCAACAATGTCATTTTATTGTGGGGTGTCACAACAAGTAGATTGATGTTGAATACCCTTTGTTGAAAGAAACATTCCTAAACATTTGTTAAAATATTCAGTACCATTATCAGTTCTAAGGATACTGATTTTCATTTGGAACTGGGTTTCAACCATATTATAAAAATCCAGAAAAAAATTTTCAACCTCAGATTTGTCACTCAATAAGTACACCCAACACAAACATGTATGATCATCAATAAACTTAACAAACCATTTCTTACCAGAAATAGTAGTGATTTTTTAGGGACCCCAAACATCACTATGAATTAAATAAAAAGGTTTGGAAGAATGATAAGCTTTTGATTGATAGGTGCTTCAGTGACTTTTGGATATGTGGCATACATCACAATGAAGAGAATTGCAATACAGTTTTTTAAATAAGCTAGGAAACAAATGTCTTAAATAGAGAAAACTAGGATGTCCTAGTCTAAGATGCCAAAGCATTATTTGTTCACGTACAGAAACAAAACTAGTACTACTACTCAAACCCTAAGCTTGTTTATTGTTGAATAAAGTCTCATCGAAGTAGTAGAGTTCAGCAATCATCCTAGCACTACCAATCATCCTCCCCGAGAGTTGGTTCTGAAATTCACAATGGGAATCAAAGAAATGACACAGAATCCAGTGAGAGTTTACTAACAGATAGCAAGTTACAAGCAAGTTTAGGGACATGAAGGATAGATTTGAGTTCTATTTTTTCAAAGATTTGGACAAAACCTGTTCCAGCAATGGATGAAAAACTTTCATCTGCAATTCTAATCTTTTTATTACCAGAACAAGGAGAATAAGATTGAAACAATTGTGAGGTATAAAGTCATGTGATCAGATGCACCAGAATCAATAATCCATGGTGCAAGATTTAAGCAACAAGGGTAGGCACTAGAGTTATCACCTGTTTGGGCCAATGAACCAGTAGAAAGACCAAAAGCAGAAATAGATTTCAGAAGTTGAAGAAGATGATCCACCTGCTCAGCACTTAGGAAATTAACTTCATTGGCTTTAGGGACTGCATGATTGCTATCATAGGGTCTAGATTTGTTGCTCTTCCAGTTTGCTGGCTTTCCATGGTGTTTCCGACAATTTTCTCGAGTGTGGTGTGGCTTATTGCAATAGTCACACCATACTCAAGGCTTCTTTTTCCAACCTCCTTCGATTAGAGTAAGGCCGCTGTGCAAAAATATTGGCAGGATTATTGGCAGCAAGTTGAGTAGAATTTTCCACAGTCTCATCTTCCTTTTTCTTCATCATCACACTCCTTCGACAATCTTCTCGTCGTACTTCATAAAATACTTCCCCGAGTGGGGGTAGAGGCTGTCTCCCTAGGATTCTTCCCCTTACTTCATCAAACTCATCATTAAGTCTAGCCAAGAATTTAAAAATTCTTGTATTCTCCACCATCTTCTTATTGTGATTGCAATCAGCAGGATTTTTCCATTCATAATCATTGAATAAATCCATATCTTGCCATAGGCCCTTAAGAACATTGAAATACGTTGTTACACTGCCATCTCCTTGATAAGTATTGCTGATCTTCTGTTGCAGTTCATAAATCTGAAAGTAATTCCCAAGGTCAAAGTACCATTGACTCACATTGTCCCAAAGTTCCTTTGCTTCACCAGTCAAGTATCCTATCTTCCCTCTTCCACAAATATACATCCTAACAGATTGTGACCACCGAGGAAGTTGGCCTCATTCAATCGTATATCAGTAATTTGGACAGAGTAAGGTTCAAATGGGTAGGTCTGGTTTCAGGTTTGGTTTGGGGTTTAGCTTTGTTTGAAGTTTCAGCCATGGCTATAGCAATGGAAGAGATTAGGGTAGAGTTGAACAAGGAAGAAATCCTATAGAGATTAGGGTCATATTGGAGCCGCCAAGGGAAACTAGGGTTTACACAAGGCCAAGATCCGAACCTAGCTTTGATAACATCTAGAATGAGATAGCTTCTTGTGGAAATAATTCTCATTAATCGTAACAAAGGTACAGGTCTGTATAAATAGATGTACAGCAGAAGACTAGAAGGAAAGAACCCAGAAGGAAAGAACCAAAGATGCTAAATTCTAAGGAAACTAAATATTCTACGATATTCACACATTTACAGCCGAGATTCTCTTAGAAAAAAAAAAGGAAAGTTGACTAAATAGATTTGAAATTTTCCATTAAGTATTGTAATGTTAAAAGATAAATTTAAGGAACGAACATACTCATGGTAAGATAAGCATAGCACATTCAGAAAATTAGATAAGGGTTGAATGACTCGAATAGTAGACATTTGTAACGCAGGCCAAATAGTGTACCCATGAAGAGGAGTGACCTAGTTATTGTTAGCTAGAGTAGAATGAATAAGGGTAAATCTAAAATAACTTGGAATCAGATAGTAAGAATAGCCCTTAAATTGTTGAAGGAAGTTGTCCAAAATTGTGTAAATTTGCATTAAAGGATTCATGCAGCCAACCCTACCTAGTGGGACTTAAGGCTTGGTTGTTATCGTTGTTGTGGTAGTTGTTGCCATACTATGGTCTTGTTCCCATTCCCTTCCACATTCAAGATAACATTGATCTCGATAACTACCTAATAAAATACCATTAGGAAATATCGTGGAAAACAATAAAATTAGAAATTGCCCAAAAATCTCAAAAAATCCCAAACGTGTTGAATATGCACAAGCCTCAAACTTTAGATTGCATTATTCTTTCCTGGTTGGTCAAAATTCAACCTCAAACTTCAAAATAAATATCAAGGAACCAAATACCTATCAAAACATAAGAGGCAAGAACAGTCACTTTCGTTTTTAAAGTCCACATGAGAAGATTGAAATTTTGAGGACTAACTTTAGCTAAAGTACTTGTCTAGAATAATAAACTAACTATTTGGGACCTCCCTAAATTCAAATCTAAATTCTGGAGCTTCATGATCTCAATCTTCATCAAAGTGACCATCCTTTTGCTTCTTGAACTCTTCAAAGGGTGCCTTGGCTAATTATCACTACAACTTAGGAGCATATGCATTCAGTGCTTACTCACCTAATTGTTAGCAAAAGGAAGAATCAGTGGGTTCTTTTGCTTTATATAGTAGAAAAAAGCACATAGAAATTCTACTAATATGTCATCAATCTCCTCAAAAACAAGAGTCACAATTATTGCCATGGCAAAAAAGACCTCCAAATGATACTCTCTACGCAACAAAATGGTGGAACATATACAGGGTCAATGCATCACTCAAAAGGTTGAGCCCAACAAGAATACTTACCTCAGCCATGTTTCAATATGAATGACAAGACCTATCATGAATCTCTTCAAAAGTTAACCCACTCAATTGAAACACCTCTTTCATTTTTGCGTTAGGATAACAAATATCTGGAATTGTGATTCTCATAATTTCACTCAAGCAATCAACAACCACTACCTTAACATATATTAAGCTCTTCAAAAGGTCATGATTGACCAATGCACGAATTAAAAGAAAGATTACTCAATGCATCCTTTAGTGATTTTGATGAGAATTGCCCTACTTACGTAAAGAACCCCTCAACTTGAAACGAGAGCAAAAGATCACCAACTAAAGATAGAGGAGAGTGGAGGTGATCCCAAACCTTTATAAGCTATTCTTTGAGTTCCCTTTCTCGTAAACAGTGAGGTTTTAGCAATACTTTTTCTCCCTAATTTTCTCCTTCATTTCTAAATCCACCTAAAATCAATATATGTCAGATTCAAAGCCAAGCCTTGAAAAAAAATGAAATGATTTATAAATGAAATGATTTATGAATAAAATTGCTTGGGCCTGTTTAAGATGTTGGTCCATGGAAGATTAGGCCCGGGTTTTAATATTGGGGTTCACAGTTTGGGCTTGCTCTGGCTTATGTTACATACAGCCAAAAGGTTAGTTATTTAGATTTTTCGGTTGAACTTGGGTATTTGGATTAACTAGAGAAAGTTGGATGCAGAAGTTGGGTAGCTCATGTACTAAAGGTTTGGGTTTTGGGCAAAGGGAGAAAAATAAATAAATAAACAAATAAATAAGATAGGGCTTCTTTTAGTCGCAAACCAGAATTAGAGATAAGATGGGGTGCCAAGAGTTCAACATAGAGATGTGATTACGATGGCAGTGATGCTTCAACTACAACAATGTTCTGACAAGGTCGTCGGCAAGAAGGGTAGAACACAAGATCTGCAAGGAGTTCCGGTGACGGCATCTAGGCTCTGATAGCAACTGACCAAGGACCTACATCCTTGCAAACAAGAGATAACCCGAATAACTGAAACTGACCAAGGACATACATCCTTACAAACAAGAGACAAACCCAAATAACTCCAACTAAATTCATAATATTCAAGTCCAGATAAAATCTCTCACAATCACATATTTATAGGCTTGATATGCTTAGGAATCAAGCAAATTAAATAAGGAGACCTAAACACTATTGTTAAAGCTTGATATACATTGCTGGCCCACAACTCAAGCTTTTAGGTAAGTGGTAGTCTAATAGGGTATCAAAGCCAAAGTGCCATGAGGTCCTAGGTTCTAGTCTTGTTGCTCACGTTTATTGTGTGATGTTAAATTTTATCATATTACTCATAATAGCCATTATTTATCCTTTTGTATCTCTCCACGTGCTTTCGGGCAGCATGTGCAAGGGGCTGTTAAAGGTGGATATACATTGTTGGCCCACAACCTAACAGCTTAAGCTTTTAGGTAAAGTGGCAATTATTAATTGTTACGATAATTCTTCCCTAACAAAGAAAACCACAGAATCTACTAGATAATTTCATAACAAAATACTATTAAAAATGATGTGCAAATAGGAAAATCCTAGAAAAAAAAAATTAGAAGATTGTCCAAAAATCAAAAAAAAATTCTAGATATGATGAGAGAGAGAGAGAGAGAGAGAGATTCAAAGTAGAAACACACATTAATTGTTGATTAGCAACAAATTCCCCCTTAGGTATATTACAGAAGAATGATTTTGATGATGGTAGGTAAGTTGGGCCACTATCCTTGTGATCCTAATATCAGAATAATTAGGCCAGTTCCATTTCCTTCTTAATTGTAATTTATCTAGTTGCTGACCTGCTAGTTATTTTTTTTATTTTCGATTTGACAAGATCATGCTTTTAACCTGGTTGAGTTGGCCAAGGAAAGGGAAGCTTTTCTGAAACAAATTCAACCCTTACCATGCTTAAACATTAGACAGCTAAAAATCGACAGTGTTTTAACATGTTGGGGCCTCTGAAATGGACAGGCATTGCCAGAGGCATTGCACTGGAGCAATGCCACTCTCTTCTTCTTGCTGCGTGGGTTTCAAAAAAAAAATTCTTTATGATGAACAATTTAATGATGGTTGCTTGATAATGCAAATACTTCCTGAATGATTTTAGCATTCCAATTGAATCTATGCTTGGAAGGATTCTCCCGAATGTTCAAGGGAGTACTAAAATACTGGCTCTTGGGCCTGCTACAATTTGCGCTAAAGAAGGCATCATGTGTGAAAGACTTGACCAGCAAGATGATGGCCAGATAGCATCTTGAGTGACAGCAGAGAAAAAGCATGTGCCAGCAATTTTAATGACAAGATAAAAACGGGCATCACATTCTTGAGGTAATATCTACTAAAGCAAACAGAGGGCAAACCAACCTTAATGAGGATTCTGCTGATGACCTTCCATAAGGAGAAAAGGCAGATACGCAGTGAAAGAAGTCGAGCAAAAATATTCAGTGGTAAAGTCACCACCAAGAATGGACATCTCTCATATCGGCATATGTTTTCCTGAGGGAAAGAAAGAACGAGATGTCAGGAGAAGATGGCCTAAGAGATTTAAAAGGGCGAGAGGATGGACCATAGAGACATGTGTTGATGATCTCAGGGTCATGGAAGAACTCTCTTGGTATCTCAGTCAATGCCTTCAGAACATCTACTGGATGTGCAGCCCTCTCAACAAGAGGAAATAGAACACCCAGTAGAACCTCAGCTTTGTGGGTAATTCTAAGGCTGGAGACAAATTGAACAGGAGGTGGTGAAGAAAGGTATTCACTACTAGTAACTACGGGAATGGTTGAAGGAATATCAATGCTCTGACAAGACAAGGCTCTTCTTTTTTTTTTGAACTAGAAGAGGACCTAGTTTGGGTTCATAGCAAAAGACATCCAACAGGTGCCTCGTAATGCTGCAAAGAGGCTGCCAGGATGCCTTGAGCAACATTCGAGGTTCCACAGTTCCCATTTGGATTCAATTACCAGGGAGGGAAATCTAATTTAGGCATTATATGGCTACTTGCAAATATGGTAGGAACAGTTCTCAACTATCACATTGATTACCAAAACCCTTTCCCCAGTCTAGCCAAGAGCTTTGGTTCAGATTGATAGGAAAGTCCACTGGTTCCAGCGCTCTGAACCAGCAGGAAGTTTCCCAAGCGGCAGAAGATTCTAATGCAGATTTACTATGAGAATTGAGACCATTTATATCAGATGCAGGCATATCAGACACATATGCAGGGGATGTTGGAAGAAGGAACACACTGTGAACCAAGGAATTAATGCATGCTACAAGGATGTCAAAGGAATAATGGGCTTAATTTTATTTAGTGTCCCAGGGAACACACATTTGGTCCATTGAATGCAGTGGCAACATTTAATCAACCATTGAGAGATAATGATCGTGAAGACTTTAAGATCAACTCAATCTTTCAGCCTGTTTCTTTTATTTAAATTAACTGTAATATAAATTCAACAGCACATTGTGTGACAAAAAGAGTCTTTCAGATTTCAACTAAGGGCCTGGCTATCCTTGCATATGCCAGTTCCTGGTGTACTATGCTGCTTGATGGTTCCAGTATTTCCAAAGGCACAGGGATAACGCGAGGCATTTTAACCCTGTTAGATCATTACTTTATCTAAAAGCTTAAGCTGTTAAGCTGTGCACCAACAATGTATATCAAGCCTTAACACTCCCCTACGAGTACAGTTTAATTGCATGTGGAAAGATAAACAAACAATGAATAATACCCACTCTTGGGAACACATATATTTTTTTTAATATACTTATAATAAACCCTGGCAACAGGGTCTGGAATGCAGGATTTAGCAACCATGTCTTTGATACAATACTAAACTACCTCTTTACCTAAAAGCTTAAGTTGTTAGGTTGCATGCCAAAAATGTATATCAAGCCTTTACAAAACCTAATGAGGCAAGGCATAAGCATTTTTAATTTAATTTTTTAATTTTTTCCCCTTCGATTATTCAAGGAAATTTATTGAAAGGGCATCAAGGGCATGCCAGCCCGGAGTACAGAAAGCCAACCACCCTGAAGGGACACAAAAATCAAGAATTACATTGTAATTCATTCACCACAAGCCCACCATGCCAGCCAGTAACTGCAGTAAATCACTGCTCTTTACTGATGTGAAGTGGTGAGATCGAATTTTAAAACACTATTTTTTTAATATAAAAATATAAAAATTACACATTTTGAGAAATTAGGAAATTAGAAAAATTACAAATAAATTTTGGAAAGAAAACCAAATATAACTTGTTGGTCATTCCAAGCATACAAACTTAAATTCATTCACATAGACCACACTAAGAGATGGTCATTTTCTTTTTTTGGATATGCTGGGTTTCCTGGTCATTTTTTTTATCAGCAACTATAAAATTCATTAAAGGGCACCAAGGGGTTGACACCTATGCGCAAAACAGTGAGAAGAAAAATCACCCTTAATAAAGGGCATAAAAAAAAAAGAATTGTAGAATTGTCTACCATGTAAAAGCCACTATAACAAATAGTTAAACCGGTAGTCCATCTGTCTTTGACAATGTTTAAGGGCGCAGCTGATCCTTTGAAGGCTCTTCCATTTCTTTCCCCCCACACAATCCCAAAAAAGTCATGGGGTGTATCAAAGCTTTCCTTTTTTCCTTACTAGTGCAAATGCCTTTCTATGCCCACACTTCTCCCTCCAATGTCTTGGCAGTAACCACAGCTGCCTGATCGGTGCAGTACCCAGGTCCCCAAAATTTCTGGACCAAGAACAATTCAAGAAGATATGTTCGATCATCTCAGAATTTTTCCATGCAGAAAAGGATCTGTTTAAAAGAGGCAGTCCCTATTTCTGCAGGTTATCTACCATAAGAGTCTTCCTAATCGTTACCACGCGCGCAAAAAGCAGCAAACTTTGTGGGGTCAGTGGTTTCCAAATAAACTTCCAGGGAAACCTGCTGCTTCTTGTTGTTATTATTTTACAATAATAAATATTATTTTTATTGTTATTAGTTGTTATTTTTTTATTATTTTGTAATAACTTGTATCCTTAAAGCAACTATTATTGTTTTGGCCTTTTCTTATTACTATTGTTCATTAGTAAATATTATTTTTATTGTAATTATCATTAGTTGTTATTTTTTATTTTTTTTATTATAATTATTAATATTTTGGCTTTTTTTATTAATATTGTTCTTTTTTATTATTATTTTATAAAAATATTATTATAGTTAATACAATTATTATTAGTTATTGTTATTTTTATTATAATAGTAATAATAATTAGTATTTATTGTTGTTTTAGAATTTTTTTAATTATAAAATGAGTAACTCCATGAAATGAAAATCAATTCTAGCTCATCTGGACTTGAACTGCAATTCCTCTATTCATAGGAATCATATTCTAGCCGAAGTACAAGTCTACAAACCAAACACAAGAATGCGATTCCATTCCTAAAATTTGATTCTGTTGAATAATTGGGTAAAATGGAAGACCTAACTACAATGATAGGTCTTTCCCTTTATTTATAATATATGTCAAGCACCATACCAATGACTATAATACTGTTACAAACTCACACTTAATAACATAACTTTAACACAGAATAATAATGCTAAATGACTAATAATCATTAACACTCCTCTCAAGCTAGAGCATATATATCATATGCTCCTAGCTTGTTACAAATGAATTTCACACGAGCACTTCCCAAGGCTTTAGTGAACAAATCAACAAACTAAAACTCAGATTTCACATGCGTGGTTGTAATAAGCTTTTGTATAAGTTTCTCTCGAATAAAGTGGCAATCAACTTCAATGTGCTTCGTCCACTCATGGAAGACCAGGTTGAAGGCAATATGAATAGCAACTCAATTATCACACATTAACTCCATAGGCTAAGAATGGGGAAACCTTAGTTCTTTCAACATGTTCATCAACCAAACAAGTTCACATGTAGTGTGTGCCATAGCCCTATACCTAGTCACCACAATTTGTTCCTTACTTTTCCAAGACACCAAATTACCACCAACAAAGATATAGTACTCGGTTGTGGATCTTCGGTCTGAAGGTGACCCGACCCAATCTATATCTGTATATCCCTGAATATCAGTGTGACCTCGATCATAATATAAGAGACCTCTCCCTAGTGTGCCTTTGAGACATCTCAAAATGTGAATAACTACATGCCAGTGACTTGTTCTCAAGGAATCAAGAAACTGACTCACAACACTTGTTGCGAAGGATATATCAGGTCAAGTGTTGTGAGATAATTCAACTTTTCAACAAGTCTCCAGTTCTGACCTAGATTAGGTAACAAATCACCCATATCTAGCACTAACTTACTATTGAGATCCATGGGTGTATGAATTGGTATGGATCCCAATAGCCCTATATCATCTAAAAGATCAAAAACATACTTCCTCTGTGACAATACAATTCCTATACGAGATCTCAATACTTCTATACACAAGAAATACTTCAATGGTCCCAAATCCTTGGTCTGAAACTTACTCTGTAGAAAAAGCTTTAGGCCTTGGATGCCTCAATCAACATCATCACTAGTGACCACAATGTTATCCGCATACACAATAAGCAAAATTCTGCTAGATGGAATACGCTGATAAAATACAGAGTGATCTACTGCACATCATCGGAGGCGAAACTCAAGCACTACAACACTAAATCGGCTAAACTATGCTCTAGGAGCTTGTTTTCATCCATGTAATGATTTCTTCAGTTAACACACTGAGCTTGACTCCCCCTAAGCAACAAACCAAGGTGGTAGCTCCATATATACCCCCTCAAGAAGATCACCATGTAGGAAAGCATTCTTCACATCTAACTGATGTAGAGGCCAATAACAAGTAGTGGCCAAAGAGAAGAACAAATGTACTGAGGCAAGTTTAGCGACTGGAGAGAATATGTCAGAATAATTCAAACCGTACACTTGAGTATATCCCTTAGCAACAAGGTGGGCCTTCAAATGAGCCAAGAACCATCAAGATTGACTTTAAAATTGTACACCCAAGGACAACCAACCACAAACTTATTAGGAGGAAGAGTTACCAAATCCCATGTATCATAATTATGTAGTGCACACATCTCTTCAATCATTCAGTCCTCCATTCAAAATGGGATAGGGCTTTAGAAAAAGAATTTGGAAGAGCAACAAAAAACAGAGTGCTAGAGGAATAGTAATATGAGGGTGACAAGAAACCATAATAAACAAAATTAGAGATTGGATGTTGGGTACAAGTGCATTTACCTTTCCGAACAACTATAGGAAGATCAACATCATAAGAAATAAGATCATGCGACGAGGGAACTAAAGGTGCAGTAGTAGAAGCTGGAGGAGGCTCTCCTCCCTTGAGTCGCTATGTGTATGCATACAAATTAGGATGATCCAAGCAACAAGAAGGACTCAAAATGGTGAAGAAGTAGGAGGATTGGATACAGATAATAGGTTGGGGTTTGGAAAGCAAGATAGAGGATGGAACTCGTCAAGGTCAACAAAGCTCGAGGAAATTAGAGTAGTACGGTGTAGACTCAAAAAAGGTGACATCAGCAGAGACAAAGAATCGATGTAAAGTAAGTAAGGCTATAACATCATTGTCCCTTTTGAGTATAGGAATAGCCCAAAAAAAAAACATTTAATAGCAACTTATCCATTCCTAGAATTAATTGATAGAGAAAGGACTCTCAGCCAAATATACAAGGAGGACGGGAGAACAAAGGAGCCTTAGGGAAGATAATTGAATATGGGATTTTACCACCAAGAACAGAGAATGGCATTTTCTCAATGAGGGAGCAAGTTGTGAGCACATCACTCCAAAAAACTTTGGAGACATTCATTTGATACAATAGGGTACGAGTGACTTCAAGAATATGTCTGTTTTTCCACTCTGCAACTCCATTTTGTTGTGGTGTATGGGCACAAGGGGACTGATGGATCATACCAAAATTAGTCATATAGGTAGTGAGTTGGGTACAAAGCACTCCTTAGCATTATCACTACGAAGTATCCTAATTGGCATATCAAATTGAGTCTTTATTTGAGAACAGAAGGCATAAAAGATATTAAACAACTCAAAATGGTCTTTCATTAAATATAACCAAGTCATCCTAGAGTAGTCATCAACATATGTTACAAAGTACAGAAACCCCAACTTCACGTGACACGACTAGGACCCCAAATATTGGAATGGACTAGCATTAAAGGACTAACCACTCGTTTGTCGACACAAGAAGCAAAGGGAACACGATGATGTTTTCCCAATTGACTCGCACTCAAGATAGACACAAGACTCAATGTAGGAACTAGCTGTTTTAACTTGTCCAAAGATGGAAGAGCAAGGCAACAATGGTTTTGAAGTGGTGTAGCCCTCCAGGCAATGGGAGAAGAAAGCAACTCAAAGTAGTAAATATAGTAGTCAAAAGCATAAGGCGCAGAGGGGCAACAAGGCTAGCACTTCACTGGGGTTAAGGCGAGGTGACCTTCAAGAGGCACAACAAGGCGCAATGAAGCGTAGTGAGGCTCAAGGCACAGTGAGTTGCGCCTTGAAATATCTGACTTTCAACTTTTTATTTTTTTTCCTTTTAGGAAAGAAAATGCAGAGGCTTCAACAAATGGACAGACCTTGAGATATCGAGCAAGAGCCTGAGCCTTCGAACCAGCCTTAGCCTTAGCCTTAGCCTTAGCCAGAGGCTTCGACTCAAACTGGAACAAAAGACCTTCGTCTTCGAGCCTTTGAACATGGCAAACCTTCGTCTTCGAGTCTTCAAGCCTTCGCTGAAAATGCAGAGGCTTCTTCTTCACCTTCGTGTTCGAGCCTTTGCCAAAGCCCTTCCTCTGCGCCTTGAGATATTTGACTTCTTCTTCAGCCTCAAGTGATTGAGATTGAGTCTCGACTCTCGACCATGTTAGGCTTACTGTCAGGGTGCCAGATCTGAGTGTTCCTCAGGGCTCAGTATTTTGCTGCTGTTGCTGCTGCTGGTGGCTGGCAGGCTGCCCTGCACTTGGCAAGATACATATTAACTTGCATTAAGCATTTAAGTTAATATTATGTAATATGTAATTAATCAATTATATAGACCGTAGTATTGTAGTTAATGCAAGTTAATATATATATTTTTTACTGAATTTAGCTGCTGTTTTGTTTGGAAATACAGTATACAAACTATACATTTTCCTGAATTTAATTTATTTATCAATTAAGTATATTTTTGAAACATAGTATACAATGCTTTTGCATTTAGGATAACAGGGCTTAAATCTTAAATGGATTCCGAAAACTCTGGCTCTGCAAAGAAAGATCCTACATAGAAGTATGCACAATTGGATGATCAAAAAAATAGAAATAATTTGACTTGCAATTTTTGTGGAAAAGTTAAACATGGAGGAATATTTCAGGCAAAACAACATATTGTTAAAGGATTTCAAAATGTAAAAGAATGCTCTAAGTGCCCTGCTCATATGTTCGTGAGGAGATTAGGTACTATATGTTGAAGAAAGATACAGAGAAGGAGGAAAATGATTTATTGCCTGATTTTGATGACATAAATCGTTATGGGGAAGATGAAGAGGATGAAGTTCAGGAAATTGACCCTCGTGGCAAGAGAGTGCTTAGTAGTGGAAGTCGAAGTCGAAGTTCATGCCAATCCACCTTGAAGAAACCAAAACAAAAGGGGCCTATAGACTTGTTTTTACATTCCTAATCCAAAGAAAGCAATTCAAGCTAGGAAAGAAGGGAAGATGAAGCAAATATCAATAAATGAGGCGTGCAAGAAAGACTTAAGACAAAAGGCAATGGCATATTTTGCTAGGTGGAAATATGATGCTGGAATCCATTTAATATTGTATGTTTGGACAGCTTGGCAGTGGCACTTGAATCAATTGGGAAATATGGTCCAGGAATAAAGCCACTTAACTATCATGAAGTGAAAGTTCCTTTCCTAAAAAATGAAGTTAGTTGAATGAAAGAGTTGACAAGGTCCATAAGGAGGAATGGCAAAAATATGGATGGTCGATTATGTCTAACAGTTAGAGGGATTCAGTTGCTAATGAGGACATAATAAACTTCTTAGTGAACTCTCCAAGGGGATCAATGTTCATCAAGTCTACCAATGCTTCTAAATTCTAATATTGTCAAGAGTGTAGATAGAATGTATAAATTACTTGAAAAGATGGTGGAGGAAATTGGAGAATCAAATGTGATTCAAGTAGTAACTGATAGTGCCTCAAACTATGTTGTAGCAAGTACGAACTTATTTCTAGAACTACATTCCTAATGTATATATTGTTTATTTTAATATTTTAATGGCTTCATTCCTTGATTTTTCAATAGGGAGACTGTTGGAAGCAAAGAGGCCACATTTATATTGGACAATGTGTGCTGCCCATTGCCTTGTTTTATTGGAGGATATTGGGAAGATGCCTTAGAAAAGGCAATATTTTTTTGAATGGTTATATTTATAACCGTGTTGGTGTAGTGAACTTGATAAGACAATTCACTAGTGGAAAGGAGTTACTAAGGCCTACAGTTACAAGATTGGCAACTGAGCAGTTAGAATTGTTTTGATGCCTAGCTTTTGGAGTACCATTGTCTATGCTCTTAAAATGACCGGCCCAATTGTCCGTGTACTCCGTTTGGTTGATAGGGAAAAGAAACTTGCAATGGAATATATTTATGAAGTGATAAATAGGGCTAAAAAAAACTATAGCCAAGGCTTTAGTTGAGAGAGAGGATAAATTCAAGGAGGCGTTTGAAATTATTGATATGAGGTGGGGATGCCAACTCCATCATCAACCTCTGCATACATGCAGCACACTACTTGAATCCAGAATTTTACTATTCAAACCACAACATTTTGCAAGGTGAAAAATTCATGGTGAGTTTGTACAAACACATTACAAGGTTGGTGCCAACCCTTGAATTGCAAGATAAAGTTTTACATGAGTTGGAAATTACACTAGTGCTAGTGGCCTCTTTGGATTCGATTTGGCAGTGTGAGAAAGAAGATAAAAGCACCGAGTAAAGTGGCATTTTTACTACCTATTTGTATCTAAAATTTTTTTTTTTTTTTTTTTTTGTTACTTAGCTAGTAGGAATTTATTTAATAACAGTACGATGGTGGATATCATTTGGATCATCAGCCCCAAACTTGCAAAAGTTTGCTGCAAAAATCCTTAGCCTCACATGTAGTGCTACCAGTTGGGAAAGAAATTGGAGCATATTCCGACATCTAAGTCATTAGGATATCGTGGATTAAAGAACACGTTGGAGAAGATAATTCTAATGATGAAGGGGAAAACGATGATATCTTGGCAGACTTAGTCGATGATGAGTGATGATTGAGGAGGAATTTAGATTTCAGACTTTGGAATCTTTTATTATACTCTTTTCTTTTGATATTGAACTATGCTGATGCTTTTCGGGCCTTGGGCCTAGCAATTTCATTTCCTTCGTAATTTGAAGCTTAAACTCTAGCATGTTTAATTGCTTATAATGAACTATGATTTCATTGCTTGGAACTTGGTACTTGGTACTTGTTAGTCATAATTTCTATACATTTATGTTTTGGTAATTGGTATAGAATATTTTGGCATTCTAAATTCTAATATTACTACTGATGTGTTCATATATTAATTACCCATCAAATAGGCATTGTACACAATTTTAGTAATTGTGCGCCTCGCCTACGTGAAGCGCACGCATTCGCCTCATGCCTCATACTATGGCACAAACTCCAAGTACCCTTTGTGCCTCGGTGCGCTTTGCGCCTTTGACTATCATGGTAGTAAAGCCCACAAGTCTCACATCCTGTGCCAATTGTCTTCCTTGTCTTCAGATCTTGAATAACCACAGAATCAATAAAGGAAGTGACAGAACAATTTCATGACTTTGTAAGCTTACTAACTGACATGAGATTGAAAGGGGATTTAGGAATGTATAAAACAAAAGAAAGAGGGATAGAAGGATTTACTATTCCTATCCCCTTAAGAGCAATAGTGGACCCATTAGCAAGGGTAACTTGAGGTAGAATTTTAGGATACTGGAGGGCAGAAAAGAAGTTGGTTGCACCTGTTACATGGTCAATGGCAGCAGAATAGATAACTGAAGGACTAGTGGGAAAGATACCCAATGACATGCAAACCGTAGGATTACCTTTTTGGGCAAAAGATGCAATGTGATAAGATGCTTGTTGATACAATTGATACTATAGAAACATTGAATACTCCTCTGATATAATCACAGTACGCGGTTCAGTCAAACAAGTGACTAACAAGGGATCCATACTTTTGGGATTTGCAAACTCCATCCACAAACTTAGACCAATGGTAACAAGATTAATTGCTAGAACAATCGGAACAACCACAAACAAGGAGACCCACCATGAATGAGTCACAAATAAGTACAAGGTTGCCACAGCACCAAGAAACTTAGACTCAACCCCAAGACACCCACACATAGCACAGGAACAATTGAAGAGGTGAACCACCAAAACTACCATGGATAAATCACCAACAAACTTAAATAACACTGCCACAGCCTCCCAAAAACAACTTATGAACACTACAAGAAACCAATACACAGCATTGGAACAATTGGAGAGGTGAACCACCGAAACTACCACGGACAAGTCACCAACATACTTAAATAACACTGCCACAGACTCACAAAAACAGCTTATGAATCCTACCACTACTCCAAGAGTTACCAATGACCTTTACTAACACAGAACAACAACAAACGAATTACCACAAGTGCTTGGTCTAAACAAAGATTGGATCTTTGAGCAAAACACATGCCCAACAGCTTGATATTTTGGTCTATGGAAGGAATTAGAACATTGAATCAAAAACACAGCAAATCTCACTATTTCAGACCCAATAAGCTCAATAACCATTGACAAACAGCTTCATGAAGCATCAAACAACCATTCCTCAAGTGCCACACATGAGCAATTAAAAAAGATGAGACCTTTGGACAAAAAACATTATGAAAAACTGCATTAATATGTTTATAGAGGGATTCAATCACTGATAGATGATTTCAAGTCAAAAACATACCTGAAAGTAGCTTCACACGCCAGCGCATGGGGTGGGCCCTGGCAGCCTTCGACCGGCGCGTGAGGGCACGCGGGGAAGCTTCTGGAGATGGGATTTCAGTGGGGGGACAGATCAGCATTGTCAGTGAGAGACTACGGTGTTGTTTTTGCAAAATCTATAGTGGATTTTGTGTTCCTGAACTGGCAGTCTCGCCCAGGAAATTTCCTGCGACTGGTCTGACTACCAGCAGCTGCTGGCTGTTTTCTAGGGCTGTAGTGTTGTTGGAAATTCTTCTATGCAGCGGGTTTAGGATTTTAGACTTCGGTTTTGATGGTGGTTGTAACAATTAGGGTTTACGTTTCAGAATCATACTCTGACGCCATGTTTAATAACTGGGTAAAATGGAAGACCTAACTACAATGATAGGCCTCTCCCTCCATTTATAATATATGTCAAGTATAACACCATTGCACCAATGACAATAATACCTTTACTAACTCACACTAACATAACTAACACGTAATAGTAATAATGCTAAATGACTACATAACCATTAACAGATTTCATTCCAGGCTTGATTCTGCAAAACAAACAGGGGGTTAGGGTTTTCTCTCCTTTTCATACGAAGCTAGGAAGAAGATAGAAACCCTTCTTTGCAGCAGCCCCACAACTATTCTCAAGTGGTGAGGAACCAAGCTATCTTGTCCACTTCCAAGAAGATAGAAACTATCTTGCTCCATGGTATTCCATGACTCTGAGCAGGTTGACTTGCTCTCCATCGAGAACCAAGTCAAACGACTTCCTTTTGACGGTCACTGTCCCTGTGTCACCTCACATGAGAGAGAGAGAGAGAGAGAGAAGTTTTTTTCAGACTAAGAGATAATCATAGCATTACAAGAGTCAAATTGTAATCCAAGGTACAACCATAAATTGTTTTAGAAGGTCAGGTCCAAAAGTTCAGAGATTCACTCGTATTAGAACATTCTTTAATCCTTTTATATATGCATGGAATTAAATTTAGGCCCCAGTTTACTAGTCAAATCTGACTAAAAATTCACAAACTCAAATGGCAAAACCTCTACCAAAAAAACCACAAAAGGCACACTTTTGTGCATATGCATGTCTCCAAGAATTATGTATGCATTTGGCCTTCCAGAGTTTGGAATTTTCGCCCATGCCTTAGGGTGTTCTAGGCACACTTCATCTTGATGCAAGCCTTGGCTGCACTTGCTGCTTTTTAAAATGTTGGATGGTTTTCTTTTTGAATGAATACAAATATTTTCTGCTTCAAAAAAAAAAAAATGCTTGATAACTAGACCAATAACTTGTTGGATTGTTAGATTGCGCTGACTGTTATTTGTTCTTTTTGATATTCGGTTTTTCCCCTGTTTTTTGTCTGGTTTTTTCCAGACTTTGCTAAGGAGATATCCTATTCTCCGGGTTGAACATTCCTAATCTCTTAATATAATTCTCTCGTCATATGAAAAAAATTAAAATTAAAATTAAAAAAATAGACTAATAACTTTTCAATCCATTGCGCATGATGAGAAAAATCTAATATACTAGAAATATGGAGATTATGAACTACAACTATGAGTTATGAAATAATGGAAGGGTGTGCTCTTAACAAGCCAATTCTCAGACTCAAATCCAATATGCATGCTCAAACAAAGAAGTTAAGACAGCAACAGTAACAAATTTTCTTTGTTAAGCGGGAATTTCCTAGGAGACTTTCCAAATTTGCTCCAATATCACACGAAACATTCACATTTCACACATGGAAGTTAGGTGAATTTGACACTGATACAAACAAACAACCCACTCCCCCCTTTTCCTTTGTCATGATACACCTTAAATCCATCAAACAAAAGACACCATTAGTACATGGAGAAATTTTGTTGAAAGATCAGAGCACCCTTAGGCACCAAGATCTCTTAACTCCTGCGGTACTAGGCATTGCACCAGGCTCTCACCCGTATATGCAGCTCGGTAAAAAAATAGTAAACACTTTATAGACAAATTTAATTAATATGGAAATCAATAAAAATTATCTCCAAGTAAACAACTGCCACCAAAAATATAAGTGTCGTACTATCAAGAAAGACTATTGTTCAAGATATAAGATCCATACAATCAAATAGATTCAATCAAAAAACTATCATCAATAAATCATAGGATAGGCTCTGAAGTTATCAAAGAATCCAAGATGATCTAAAGTTCAAGGATCAAAACTCATCACCATAATCATCACTTCCAGCATCCATTCCAAAGCAGAAGCACAGTGCCTTAAATGCATCTTTAAAGCTGCCAATATTTTCCTTAGGGAAGATAACTCAACTAACAGAACTGCCTCTTTTGAAATGAATATAACAAGCACAATAATTGATAACTGTATAATATACGAACAATAAAATTGAAACAAGTGCCTCAGAGCCTTGCGCCTGGACCAAGTTAAGCACCTACGATGTGCCTAATGAACATGGCCTCACCTGGCCATAGGCCATTCCACCTTTAAGTGCCTTGCATTAGCACCTAGGCAACCAGGCAAGGGCTTTTGACAACACTAGCATAGAGTGACATGATCCAAATTAACTGCTATTGAGACCAAATATTTTAAGTTCACAGTCCAATAACACTGCCTGAAGCCAAAAATCTTGGTCAGAGAGACATCAATATAATGGTTTGAACTATTTGAAAGCTCTTGTATATTAGTTTACGCTATTACCACATTTCACTCTAATCTAGCAGGGAAATGATCCATGACACTAATGACTGAGATTCAAGGACGCATTGGAAAGCTTTACTAATCTTCAAGCTCACAATATACCTTGATCACTCTAAACACTGAAGAAACTACAAGCATATCTGCATGATATCCAGAAACAAGCAGGGATCGTATGAGCGTACCTTTACTCTTGGAGTCCCTGGCTTAGCAGTAGCTGTGCTTCCGAAGCTAAACTTTGGCTTCTTTTCTGCAGGCTTCAAAATTTGGAAAGAACACATTAGAGTCTCATCCACGCTCATCATGGCACCAGCATTGTCAAACTCCCCACAGTAATTAGGAGCTGAAAATATGGTTACAAGTTTCCTATTAGCAAAGAACTCATACCCATCTTCAACAACCTGCATTATAAGGAAATATATAAATTAAGTGCACGGAGGCACTGTATAGACTAAAATGAAGTTCTCTTAATGTTTTTGAAAGTGATAAATGCAGCTTTTTACAGATGAAGAACCTAAACTATAGTTCAAACCTGGTGGGCACGGCATATGAGGTCAACATCATGCTTTTGAAGAAACTCCAAAACCTTATCAGAGCCAAAGGTATAGGATACTCCTCTATCATTCATCCCCCAACCCTTGACATCTTTACTAGGATCGGACCAGAGAAGATCACAAAGCAAACCAACTTCCGGAACATCAGTTGGTCGATGTAAATTCCTTATTTGATCCAAATTATGAAGGTCTGGAGAAAGTCCACCATGCATGCACAGTATCTTTTCATCAATGAGAGCTGCCACAGGTAGGCAATTAAAACAATCTGTGAATACTTTCCACAGTCGGACATTGAATCTTCGCTTGCATTCATCATAAAATCCATATATACGGTTTATAGAAGCACATTCATGGTTGCCCCTCAGAAGAAAAAAGTTCTCAGGATACTTTATCTTGTATGCAAGGAGAAGGCATATGGTTTCTAGACTTTGCTTTCCGCGATCTACATAGTCCCCCAAGAATAAATAATTGGCCTTGGGAGGCAACCCACCATAATCGAAAAGCCTCAGAAGATCAGAGTACTGACCATGAATGTCTCCTAGTGAAACGAAAGAAAAATATTAGAGACATAATCAGAAATTTTTTTTCTTCAATAAAAAGTTTTTTAAAATATATATATACAATCGGTTCATATACATAAAGGCATCACATGAAAGTTTGAATAACGTATCTCCAAAAGGAAATATTAAACACAAGCTTGCCACAACATTTCAAAATGAAGGACCTCAATTCCGTAGTCCTTACTCAACCAAAATGACTACTTTCACAGCTCAGAGAGATCGATTCTGCATGCTAGTAAGCAATTAAAACAGAATTCCAAAGGTAGGAACTGATAGTACACTTTTTGGCAGATTGGGAAAATAAATATGTTGCTAGCACAGTATCTTGATAGGAGCAACATCGTATTTTCTTTTTCCTCAGGATACCAACATTATATTCTTTATTGCAAAAGAAATTCTCTCATGATCATAATATCTTCAGTGCATATAATAGAAATTGAAAAAGAAAAAAACATAAAACAAAGAACGAAGGAAACTCAGACTTCTTCCTCAAGGTCAGATATTTGAAATGCTGGGAAACACTAGAATGGCCAGGCAAATGCACATGGAAATAGATGGAAAATTCATCACATTTGTCCCAAGACAAACCAGATATTGCATTCCAGGCAATAGAGATCAATACACTGGAAGCGCCAAACATTGAGTGACAAGAACTGGCTAGTTGTTGAGTAGGCCAAGCAGACTGCAAACGTTAGGGAACAGGGGATGCCACTCAATGAGGCTGAATTGTTAATGAGGCATGATTGTTTAAAACATTAGTTAGATGATGTTTGCTAACACATACGTGAAACCAAGTGAAACCAGTACTGCTAATAAATTAAAAAATAAACCCGTCCCACAAATCCTTAGCAGATTTATGTAACGAATTCTTATTTTATAAAAAGAGAACACTTGTTACTTTTAAGAGTGGGCATAATAAAAGCCACATAATTTTTTTCTTAACCAGGAAGGGGGATCGTCTATCTTGTAAGATTGTAAAATTATTCTAGGTGAAAGTTTGACGACCCAACATAGTCCTAGTATTAGATACACATACTAAAAAATGAAAGATAAAGAGTAATGTAAATCAACACAAGAGGAGTGGGTGATGGAGCTTGAAGGGAGAAAATATAATAAAATTTAAAGATAAAATGATCAAAGAGTGTGCTTGGACAACAGGGGGTAAGGTAGATGAAATGTTGTTTGGAATAAGATGGTTAACTCTATCATAAAGAGATTTTAAGTGAGTTCAAAGGAAGATACTCAGGCAGTAAAGAAAGATGATGGTGGGATCAAGAAGTCTAAAAAACCATTAAGACAAAAAGAAACTAGTATAAAATTTGGCAAAGTTGTAGAAATATAGAGAACCTTAAAAAGTATAAAGAGGCAAGAAAAAATGTGAAAAAAGACTATTAGTGAAGCTAAACATAGAGCTTATTATACTTTATATAATTAACTTGATACAAAAGAAGGAGAAAGAGACATTTATAAACTTGCTAGAGCTAAAGAAAGAAAATGCAAAGATTTAGGTAATGTAAAATGTATAAAGGACAAAAATGATAATGTCTTAGCTAAGATGAATACATAAAAGAGAGGTGGTGGAGACACTTTGATAAGTTGTTTAATGCAAATCAAAATGAAAGATTGAACTTGAAAGTGACAAATGAGGAGAAGACTAAAAATAGGACAATTATCCGCAAAATTAGAGTTTGAAGCTAGATGGCTTTAAAAAAAGATGAAAAGTGGGAAATCTATAGGACTAGATAACATACCAATTGAATTTTTGAAATTTTTAGGGGATAAAGGAAGTTTTAGGTTAATAATCTACTCAACATTATTCTAAAAACTAAGAAATGTCGGACAAATGGAGGAAAAGCACGTTAATACCTTTATAAAAAATTAAAAAAAAAAAAGGACAAAGGCGATATTCAAAATTGTAATAACTATCACGAAATCAAGATTACGAGTCATACCATGAAATTATGGGAAATGGTAATTTGAACAAAGAATAAGACTAGAAAGAAGAGTTTCAAAGAATCAATTTGGTTTTATGTTTGGGAGATCAACAATAGAAGCTATTTATCTTTTAAGAAGAATAATGGAAAAGTTTAGGGAAAAAAAGGAACTCGCATATGGTATTTATTGATCTAGAGAAAGCATATAATAGAGTACTTGAGAAAGTTCTTTGGTGGATCTTAGAAAAGAAGGAGGCATGCAATACATATATTGAGATCATTAAGGATATGTATGATAAAGTAATGATCAACATTAGAACTGTAGAAGGAGAATCTAGAGATTTTCCAATCGCAATAAGTGTACATCAAGGTTCTACTTTGAGTCCTTACCTTTTTACTTTAGTGATGATGAACTCACAAGGAATATCCAAAACAAGATCCCTTTGTGTATATTGTTTGCACATGATATTGCCTTGATTGATGAAAGTAGAAGCAAAGTGCAATTGAAGTTCGAACTTTGGAGAACCGCTTTAGAGTCTAAAGGTTTTAGGATAAGTAGGTATAAGATAGAATATATGAAAATGTAATTTCAATAATGTAATGAGTAGTGGGAAGAAGATTAAACTTGATAATCAAGAAATTAATAGCACTTATAATTTTCATATCTCATATCTATTAGGCAAGTGGAAGGGGAAATTGAAGAGGATGTAATACATAGAATTTAGCAAGTTGGGCAAAATGGAGGAGTGTGTAAGGTGTTTTATGTGACCATAGAATACCCTTAAAATTAAAAAGAAATTTCTATAAGACGGCTATAAAGCTAGCTATACTTTATGCTTTAGAATGTTGGGCAACTAAGAAACATGTACAAAAAGTTAAAGTTCCCGAAATAGGCGGATGAATGGTACAACATTAAAAATAAATCAAGGAACAAGCATATATGCAATAAACTAGGCATAGCACTAGTCAGGGACAAGATAAGGGAGCAGCAGCTTAGATGGTTTGCACATTTGAAATGCAAGCCTAGTAGCACACCAATGAGGAGGCGTGAGTTAGTTATGTTTGTGGCATGAAAAGGGACAGGGGTAGGCCTAAAATAACTCAAAATGACAGTAAGGAAGGATTTACCCCACCTAGTTAGACGTAAGACTTGTTGTTGTTGTCGTTGCTGTTGCGTGACAAATTAGATATTTTTGAATTATAAGCTTGAGCATTGGGGCATGTAACCCAATAACATGTGATATTCGTTTATTTAGGGGGGAAAGAGAAGAAAAATACTTGGACAAAATCATTGAATAAAATTGACGCCAAAACTGAAAATCGTTGACTTTTTAATAACATTTTTAACTAATACAAATAAATATTAAATATTTGACTTTCCCTTAGTTTCCTAGACAATTGCTTTCAAATTGTTCATTCATCATCAAAGTCTAAAACTAAAAGACTAGGAATTTTTAACCCATCATACCCATGTTGAATCTATTACTGATTCATGTCACCAAATTGAGAGAAGTTCTCCCTCCCCACTCCCTCTATTGTCATGAATTATTTACCAGAAGTCAACCAAATGATACCTAGTAAAATAGTGAGTAATAATATTCCCAAACAATTATGTTCAAATTGTTCATTAACTCATTGTACCCATTTAAGACTTGCTCTCTTGAACTAACAAGCCAACTATGGGAAATGGAGCACGGTCTTAAATTTCCCAAAATTGTCAAAATTTCCATTGAAATTTTTCCGATTTCTGTCACCCTTGAAATTAAAATTGCAGTCGATTTTCTTCTTGCATAATTTCCATCAAAATCTCAATGAATCATCCGAAATTTATCGATATCTCAAAATTTTAGCAAAACTTGTCAGCAAACTTGTCGAAATATTAAATATGCAATGAAATTTCCTCAAAATTCAAATGAGAGATTTTAGAGTGAAGTGAAATTTCTCTCCTACTTTATTTTATTTATTTTTATCGAAACAAAAGATTATTACAAGTGCTTTTGAAATTATATGAAAAACTAAACTTAAAAGAACATTTTATTTAGCCATTCATGCCTAAATTATCATTGTTGGTATAATAAATAATATTTAAATGATTTATGAATTTCATTTGTACTAACTAAATATGTTTAATGCACATGATCTAATACTTTTGATACACATACAATATTACAACTTTTCCACCTCATACACAACATAGATGAATTTAACTTGTAATATATTAGTCCTAAAACTTACATTATTATGTGTGTGAGCCATTTCTAAAGTTTCACAAAAGAATTCCATGCTTTACTACTGATTTCTGTTATTTTTTCAAATAGAAATTGAAATTGACATCGAAATCGAAATTTCCGTCGAAATTTTTGAACTTTTGGAGCTTTGAAATTTGAGTTGAAATCAAAATTTAAGACCTTGGAGTTGACAATCATCCTAAATCTGAATTTGATTTGTGTGGCTAAATTTACAAAAGCTCCCTCTCTTATATATATCGTCACGAATTATATACCCAAAGCCATGAGCTCAAACTCTCAAAGAGAGTAGGGAGGTTATCGCTAATTCATCAGGCACAAATGTGTGACACAAAAATGGCTTGTCCAACAGAATACATGTCTGACATGTTGACATGCCGGCTCTTAAAAATTCAAGAAAGGTCACGACAAGGATACGGGGATAAAAAGGCATATTCATCTATATATAATTATACTAACAACACATTTTTTTTAATCCAAATATGGTCTTTAAAAGAATAGCATTCAAGCATAATTTTGAATTTGCATCTAATGTTGATAAATGTACTCCATTGATTTTCGGACTCTTCAATATTGTTTGATGCATTTTCTTTTCTTTCTTTTTTTTTTTTTTGGTGATATGTAATCAATACAAGTGATAGATTTGCTTAATTTAGAAAAAATATTTTTTTTTCAAAATATAAGAAATATATCAAAATTTGATCTATTACAAGATGGCCCCTAAGACTTCCTCTTATAATACTCTATCATTTAAGTGTCTGGACACTTCTAGATTTTTCTTGTCTAGCACCTGTCCAGAACTTTTAGAAAAGGTAGA
Organism: Malania oleifera; assembly: GCF_029873635.1. Lineage (NCBI taxonomy): Eukaryota > Viridiplantae > Streptophyta > Magnoliopsida > Santalales > Ximeniaceae > Malania > Malania oleifera. The sequence continues at coordinate 31,713,124 of NC_080419.1, read as the reverse complement.
AAACAAGCCCAACGTGCATCAGAAGTGTCCTACATGTGTCAGAGGCAATAATGTCCAATACATGTCGGACACCAACATTTCCCCCATGTTGAAATGTCAGCGCTTTAGAGGTCTTTGCATATGTTGAAATATGTTTCAAATGTTTTGAATGTTGTAAATTAAGGAAAGTGAATTTCTAAGACAAAGAAGGAGATGTCGGAGCCTCAATCTAATGGCCAATCCTAGCTGATTCCCTCATTATTTTACCCTAGTTGCGTGACATTAGATACAGCCAAGCACAAGAGAAAAATGCACAGCACAAAGAACAAGATACACATTCACTTAAAAGAGAGACAAGCACAAGATGCTTCTTGTGTTTGAAAAGATTCAATCCGTAAGCTCATGATCATTTTTCTTGAAGAGGATTGAGAATAAATTCGTGTGTTTTTCTAGTTCCAAATTCTCACGCAAACAAGCAGCAATTCCAAAGTGCTGAGTATGCTCTTTATACTGCCTAGACGCTAATAAGTCGACTTATTACTACCATAAGTCAACTTAACGATGATCATGAACAACAAAGTTGCCAAAATTGCATGATGATTTTCAACATCCTTAATATCTCGCCTCAATGCACACTGTAAATATTTTATTTTTATGAAGTCGTATTATTTACTTATTTACCACTTGTATTGGTTTTTGGATGGAGTATTTATGGATTGTTTTCTTATAGATTGTTTGTTTAGTTGGTTTGTATAACCATTGTATTGGACCAAGAGTCCAAGTTCCAGAGCACAAGTATTGATACTGAGATAGTGAAATACCCAAGTGAACTTCTTGGAAAGTAAACGCAGTTTACATGAAGCATGAAACCAAACTGCTATAAACCTTAGCATCTTCTTTGTGTTGCTCGATTGCTTTTTTCTTTTTTGTGATTAATTGATTGTTTCAGCACTTAGCTTTTACATGAATTTTTAATCACACCCAATTCCACAACACTCACTCCCCCCTCCCCCCACAAGGAAGCCATAACCAGGCCAACAACACATTATAGCAACTACTATTTCAGTTACGATCAGGCTTGCCTAATTAGCATCAGGCTTGCCTAATTAGCATGAAGGATTCTGTGGTCAATCCTACTTCTTATCGTTGATGCTCTTGCTATTTAGGGCTTCCAACTTAAGCATTGTCCATCCTCATTGCCTCCATTCTTTTTCTAAGTCTTTATTCTTTATTTTATATTTATAATATTTTTTTTTTTTTTTTAAAAACCCTTATTTGAATCTTTACTACGAACTGGGTTCATACCTAAGGATAGCTATAGATGTATTATTTTCTGTAAAATGTCATATTTTTTTCTAAATGTATAGTTATCTGTGCACATATTCATCATTAAACATATATCTTGCAACATAAAAAGTTAGTTTCAATCTGGGAAAGAAAAATTTTCAGAGTACAAGTCACAAAATGTAAACCCACCCTATTATTTGTGCAGCAGCCATATTAAATCAAACGCAGTACCCATTCAATTTTAGGGGCCACTTCGTTCCTAGGATTTTTCAACATCCCCAAGAATGTGATGTAGCATTTTCATTAATTCATTCTCACATTTCTTTGAGGGCAAGAAATCAACACAGCAAGAATCTGATATTCCCCAAGAATGAAGGATCTCCACAAAACATGAGAATCCCATTCTCATGCTTCCCTATGGGTATCTTTTATTGGAATCTTATTTCTGTAGGCTTCTATTTTTAGGACTAAATGTCCACACTATTTTTGCTGGTTGAACAATAATACCCCCATAATATTGCTGCAGATAAGGAGACCTTTAAAGGCTCTATCCCCTGATATTTGTATGCTTTGTTTGGATTGTTCAGAATCTATATCTCATCTTTTATTGCATTGCAATTAAGCATGCAAGGTTTGGAATAAGTTATTTGATCGTTTTGGAGAAAGCTGGGAACAGTGGAGGAGTTCTTGGCAATATCTTCTGTGGGGTTTGGTAGGAGGAAGGAAAGTATTGCATCATGGAATTATGCTTTATTTGCAGTGTTATGGGGCTTGTGGAAGGAACGTAATCTATGTATTTTTTCAGGGAAGAAGATCCCATATTGGTTGGTGAGGGAGAAAGTTCTTTTTATGGCTTCTTTGTGGTGCGTGGGCAATGGAACTTTTAAAGGGATGTGTTTGATAGATGTTCAGTGAGATTTGAAGTCTCTTCTGAGGGCATGCTGATTTGAGATTGCTGGGTTTTTTTTTGTGTTTTCCTTTTTTTGTTTTTTTTTTCTAGGGATTTTCAGATTTCGTTGAGGAGGTGTCTTCTCTCCTGATTGTACATTCTTATTTTATCAAATGAATTTTTTTTCTATCAAAAAAAAAATTGATACCCCAAAATAATATAGTACAATTATCCATTATTGTTGTGAATGTGGCTCACATTCTAAGGGAAGGCATAAAGAAAACCTGTGGAACAGCAGCAAACAGTCACCTGATTGACTGAAGCAGTCGACGGTTTGCTCCAGAATTCAAACAATTAACTTTCTGTCTGAAACAATCGACTCAGCATGCACAGATTTTTGAATTTTGAATAATTGGACGTTAATACGGTTGGGTATCAGGAGGAAACTTCCGAGGTGGCTTATATATACACAGAGTACGTTGTATATGGTGTGCTTTTGTGCCTTTTGTGTGCCAATGGTTAATTGAGAGTATTCTTGAGAGGATTCATGTATTGTTCGTGTAATTTGGACAAGGAGATAATGAATTCTTGCCATTTGCTCCCGTGGACGTAAGCTTTGCCGAACCACGTAATTTCTGATGTCATTATTCTTGTTATTGCTTTCCTTACTTGCAGTGGTTGTGGAATTATTTCTATATATTCATCATTTAGATTGCTGCAGTTTGTTTGATCCTTTTACATATTGTTGTTCCGCTGTGCATTGTTTGAGGGCATTTTACACAACAATTATTATAATATTTTTAATAATAAACTACAATAATATTAAAAATAGAAAACTTTAAAAAAAAAAAATGGAAGTAAATTATCATGTGTTGATTTTTTTTTGCTATTTATGATGGTTAAACATTCTTAGGGCATGGATTTACTTTGATATATAGATGCATATTCTTAATAAATATGACTATTCTTCATATGTTGTTCCATACACAAGTCTAAGGTATAATGGTAATCCTCTTGACACATCAGGATTTGCATGTTAAACCAAATACTAACATGCATATCTTGTGTACATTCTTTGGGAAATGAGAATCTTATAATGCGAACCACACATAGATATTTCCATGAGCTAGGCATCCCATTCTCAAGAACGGAATTTTGGGTTTTTTAGGAATGTCATTCCAAGATAACAATTTTGATCTTGTGTACATATCGGCAACCTAGTGAAGTGCTGGACCAATTTAAGTTTCAGAACAGTAATTTAAATCGGTGCCTCACATTTTTTGACAATCAAAGAAGTTGTTTGATAATGGTTGTAACTTAACCAGCTACTGCAGGCACCATAGCACTCCACCCTAAAGACTTTGAACGATAGCCTTTTAGATGCAATACTTCAAAAGGTGCAATTTAATGGACACCCAAATAGATTTACCAAATCAAACCCAATGAATAAAATGTTCTTCAACTGAAATCCAATTAAATTAATTCATAAGCCTCAGAAACACCTCTGAAGACATAATACGCAATTTCCAGAAGTCAGACCTCAGCAAAACCCAAGAATACGAGAGAGTAAACAGCTGGTCATCTTGAACAAAATGGGAAATAAACCATTCATACTCTAGGTTCCATATTACAAGCCAAACTAAAAATATCAGCGCCGTCCAATCTCAAAAATCCATCAAGTGTTTTCAAAATAAAAAGGGTGGGAACAAAATGGGCTCATATATAAATACCGCAGATCTTGATGGGCGCTTCGAGCTCCAACAGATTGGGCTGCTGCATGAAAATATCCTTGGAAATCACACACAGCTGGCGAATCTCTGCCTCCGAGAGCTGCACCTGCTTCCCGGGTCGACCTCTAACATCGAGCAACCTATTGATTATGTCATCAAGAGCCGCCAGCTCCATGCCTGGAACTGAAGAAGCTCCAGAGCAGAGAAAGGGGGCAGAGGAGGAAGATAAAGAAGAAAAAGACTAAAGATGAGAGGAGAGGAGGGGTTTGATATTCTGGGGAGAGCTGGCCTTTGGTAGTGGAGGTTAGCATGCCTTGTAAAAGGAGATAGGGATTTTGAGAGAGAACTTTAAAAGAAAGACTTTAGCTTTGGAGGGTAGAGGGGTTTTAGCTTTTGTTTCCCTCCTACACTCCCAACCGGAGAGCTTTTCAAACATTCTCTCCCAACGGAATCTCTCTCTCTCTCTCTCTCTCCTGTTATCTCTGCTTTACAATTCAGCTGGTTTGAGAAGAGGGGATGCGGGGAGAGAGAACATAGTGGGGTGGGGGTGCGTAGTGCGCACCCGCGCAGATAACGGCTGCCGCCCATGACGCATTTGACGGGGTTAAACAGGGGCGACATGAGGTGGCTGCCTCTTTAATTATTAACAATTTTCTAAGTCATATGTAGCAGCAGTTTACAATTGACAATGGGCATTATTAGCAATAAAATCCAACTACATTCCAACGGGCCTCCTGCGAAAACAATTTAGGTATGTCTGTCTCTGTCTGTCCGGGGCTGGGTGTGAAAAATTTTACCCAATTAAACTTGAAGGAGATGGAATGAAATACAGTGGGAGAATTATTAGGTGAGACGAAGAATTTATAGGAGAGTAAAAGTATGTCTTTTTTATTTCTTCTTTTTATTTATCTGAAAATTTGTCGACATGGGTGTGCATGACAAAATTAAATTCTAGTTGACACGGCACAGCTTGCTTTGTTGAACTTATTTCAAAGACCGAGCTGTCTTGGACTCATACATGCTTTAGTGAAAAAATGCATATATAGTGGTTTTTGCTTGAAAAAAACTTATGTAGGATAATGTGCATGGTTAATCTTTCAAAAACTGTAATAACCATTTCAAAATTCATGTATTTGTTCCGACAACAAATGCATAAACATTATTCTGTGATTATTTGGTGGGTACTGGTCATTTGAGATGCATGTTAGGCCTATGAAAAAGAATGGGTGTCTTATGAGTTGGGTTTTTAAGTTCCCTTCCTACATGGAGAAAAGCCAAAAATAGTGCTCCTTGTTTTTAAGAATATTTGTTTGGGAACAAACCTATAATTATTTAAGTTCACATTGAATCACTATATCTATCTCTCAGGTGCCCTAGGGTTTTCAATTGTTGTCAATAGAAGATGAGAGGTTTGGGAGAGAAAACTAGATTTTTCTTAGTCTTCACTTAACTCATTCATACAAGTGATCTGAAGTGATCCCCATTATATTGAACTAAATTTTGTATAGACATGTTATGAAAATAACACATTTTCCAACAATGCATATCAGAATAAACATTGTAAAAGATCAAACAATATCATTCCACAACCATAGCAATATAAAGAGAGTAATAATAAAGGCAACGACACCAAGAATTACGTGGTTCGGTAAAGCCTACATCCACGGGAGCAATCGATAAAGGATTTCACTATGAAAATAAAAAATACACACTCAATGATCTTCTCTCCTTCTCTCACCCTTCTCTTACTCTCTTACATGTTGAAATATATCCAGAATGACATATATAACTACCCCTCTGAGGTTTCCCTCTGAATACCCAACCACTCTAACGTTCAAATTCAAAATTTAAATTCTTTCTCGCAACCCTGCAACCACTCATCAATGAAAATAGGGCACTTGTTGATGAGCCAGAGAAGACCACTCGTCGATGATTCTGTCCAATCGTTGATAAGTCTATGAACTCTGAGATTTCGTGGCTCTTGATATCTCTTCGTCGACGAGTCTTTGCTGTTGCCCTGCACCAAAACCATATCCATATGTTTTTCCCTTTGTTTATAAACTTTCGAAGTATAAAAGTCACACCATAAACAACAATCTCTTCCTTGGCAATTATACGCCCCTTAGGAGAACCCGAAAAACATATCTAACTGCTCCACCTTGAATTTTAAACGTTCGGTTGGGACCATCTCCCTTCTAGCACTTGGAGACATGCACCAAGTCCAAGCAACGCCGCTTGAACTTGCTGATGGTAGCTTCATCTTCTACCATCAACCCCGATACAATTGTAGATACAACACCCGAAGACTTCACCCTAGGCTTCCAATAAGACCATCCCATAATAGTAAATGTAACGCCCCGGACCCGCCATGTGGGGCCCAAGGTGTTATGAGACCAACACACGTCTCTAATACCATTTTTGCGGCAAAAATAATTAAATAACCTCAAACAAAATATACCAGAATTCTATATTTACATATACAGATCCATATAATTACAATCTCATTCTTTATAATACAAAACCAGAATTAAAATATATTAAACATAAAACTTAATGCATATTCATTCTAATATATTCAACTCACAAAAACTACTCCGCCCTAGAGCTATCTACGTTCGATCACCTGGATAACCTGAAAAGATTAAATCATCGACGGGATGAGACACCTCTCAGTAAGGAAGAAATAATTTAGGACAGTATGTGGCTAAAGTGTCACACCCCGAACCCGCAAATGGGCCCTAGGTGTAAATTTAGTAACCTATCATGTCTTTGTATCAAATTAAACATACGTGATACTATACTGAATGAGGGTCCGACCCCGTGGGGTACACACATACCCTATACATAATCACATACATATATATACACATCACATACGCAGCGGAAATGTTCTTTCTAATACATACAATGTACTATACCAAAGTCTATGCATAACTAGAGTCTACACTCCAAAATACAGTACATACCCTGGGTGTCTACAAAACCCAACAATGACAACCCGGTTACAAAATCCGTACTTACACAAGTACTATATATAGCTAACTGACAACCACACTTTTGTTACGCTAGGACGCTAGTGACGGCTACTCGAAGGACCTGAAAACATTTGTATAATAGGGGTGAGACACCTTCCAGTAAGGAAGAAATGGGTTATATTAGTGTGTAGCATACAAGTGTTATTTCGACATAAAACATAACACGATACAGTTCCAGTATTTTCACAATACAGTTCCAATACATACGATACAAAACATATGGTCAGTGTCGTCACACTCTTCGGCCAAAACCAACCGAATTACACAGAGCACCCGATACCCTGCAATAACCGAAGTCCCACAGCGATATCGTTGCTAATACGGTGTCCACTCACACCTATCTGTGACCAACCGAAACAAACAGGCAATATTTCACACCCTCGAATATAGAGATGGACACTCTCGCCCACGTATTTAGCCGAGACATGGCGTTTGCCCACGGTAATTAGCCGAAACGTGGAAAATTTCACAAAACCTGAAATAATTTTGGAACTCATGTACCTATACACTTCAGTTTGCAGTAATTAGCCGTCACAGCTATTTTACAAAACCTAACATTTACATACAACAGTTCATTCCACACTTAATTGGTATACAACAAATCATATCGTTTTCATTTCGAGAATACAGTTTAATACAAATACATGTACGTTCATCTCAATATCACAATTTTATACAACATACGATTTTCCAATAAAAATAGAGATGATACCCGAACCCCAACTTTTCCCAAAATAGTAACCCGAAAATCTCGTATTTTCACCCAATAGATTTTTCCAAATAATTAGCTAAATCATACATACAATCGTAAACTATATATTTACTGATTTTGATTTCAAAAATAATTGATATAAACAAAATCCCCTGACCTTAACCCGAAAACCAAAATACGAACTCTACGGCTCCAAAACTACGAACCGAGTTTCAAAAACCTAAATATCAAAGAACTATACTTCATTATAATCATTACTACTACATATATACCAAAACGAAAATGAAATTGGACCCTTACCTTCGTTTTGGGTCAAAACCCGAAAATCCTCAAAATGAAATTCTAATCCACTATACTCGAAGAGATTCTCCTCCTAATCCACGTAGCAACGTCGGATCGTTGATTCCAGCAATAGACGGCCCGAAATATTAGAGAGAGAGAGAGAGAGAGAGGATTTAGATTTCTTAACCATAAAGAAATAGAAAATTCAACTTATAGACCTTTGACCCAACCAGACTCATCGACGAGACGGCGTCCTCGTCGACAGGCCACAAAAGGAAGTTTGTCATCGCCGAGTTATACAAGAGACCTTGTCAACGAGAAAAGGAGCCTCGTTAACGAGCCCTACTGATTTTTACCCTTTTTAATTTTCCTTCTCTTTTCTAATTTATTTAATATCCATATCTCAGGTCGGGTTCTTACAATCTCCCCTCCTTACAAAATTTAGTCCTCGAAATTTGTAATCTCTCATTTACCAACTTAACAACATACCCAAATGCATACCCAACTCTAGAAAGAGTTGATGGCCTCCCACATAGCAACCCCGTCTCAAATACATACATACCCTCACTTATGGCGAAAGAATACTATGGTTACATACATACCATCTCGGGAGCTCACAATATTACAAAACTCTCCCAGAGGCTAACCACACATCATTACTACAATAACAGAATATTACACACATACCCATACTGATCCTACTACCAAAGCTACTACTTAGAACAACTGTGGATATTTCCGATGTATCTCCGTCTCTAACTCCCAAGAAGCTTCCTTAACCACGTGATTTCGCCACAGTACCTTCATTAATGGTATCTCCTTCGTACCCAACTTCTAAACTTTACTGTCCAGAATCTGAACAAGTACCTCCTCATACGCCAAGGTATCCCCAATCTCTAAAGATTCGTAACTAATTACCTGCAACGGATCTAGCATGTACCTCCTCAATATGGATACATGAAACATATCATGGATCCTTGAGAGTGTTGGAGGTAGTGCAACTCTATATGCCACCGGACCCACTCATTTCAGTACCTTGAATGGTTTGATATACCTCAGGCTCAGCTTGCCCTTCTTCCCGAATCTCATCACCCCTTTCATCGGAGCAATTCTTAGGAATGTCTTACCCCCAACCTCAAATTCCAAATCACGACGGCGAACATCCACGTAACTCTTCTACAGACTCTAAGCTGATTTAATCCCATCCCTGATCAATCTGACCTTCTCAGATGCCTGTTGTACGAGTTCGGGCCCTAATACCTGTCGTTCACCGACCTTATCCCAATACAAAGGAGACCGGAATCTCTGACCATACAATGCCTCGAACAGTGCCATCCCGATACTATTGTTATAGGCAAACTCCACTAATGGTAGAAATTGAATCCAACTACCACCGAAGTCTAATACACAAGCCCGTAACATATCCTTCAAGATTTGTATCGTCCTCTCTGACTGTCCATCGGTCTGGGGGTGGAACGCCGTACTGAATGTAAGCTTCATCCCCAGTGCTACCTGTAAGCTCTTCTAGAATCGAGAAATGAATCTCGAGTCTCGATCTGAAACAATGGATACTGGTACCCCGTGCATTCTGACTATCTTATGCACGTATAAACCTACTAGCCTATTCAAAGAGTAGCTAACCTTCATCGGTACAAAGTGAGCAGATTTAGTCAACCTTTCCACGATTACCTAGATAGAATTCTGCCCATGAACTACTGGTGGCAATCCAGTGACAAAGTCCATGGAGATGTGCTCCCATTTCCACTCCGGAATACTTAATGGCTGCAGCAGCCCTGCTGGCCTTTGATGTTCAACTTTCACTTACTAACACGTCAGACATTGCTCCACAAATCGAGCAATCTCCCTTTTCATGCCACTCCACCAGAAAGATTTGCGCAAATCCCGATACATCTTTGTACTACCCGGATATACCATATACAAAGAACGATGCGCCTCTTCTAGGAACGTCCTCTTTATCCCCTCATCATTCGGGACGCATAATCTGTTTCCAAATCTCAATACACCTCCCTTAGAGATGTTAAAATCTATAGTCAGCACGTGCTGCACTTTCTCCATGGTCTCAACTAACTTCACATAACTAGCTTGCGCGGCTTTAATCCTTTCAAATAAGGTCGGTTGGATCACCAAGCTAGCAATCAAAACGTGGTGATTACCATCCACCAATTCCATGCCGAGACTTTCCAGATCCTATCTGATATGATGTTGACCTACTACTACAAATACTGACGCGTGCTCTAACTTCCAACTCAACGCATCAACTATCACGTTAGCCTTCCCGGGGTGACAGCTAATGGTGCAATCGTAGTCCTTGATCAATTCAAGTCACCTTCTCTACCTCATGTTCAACTCCTTTTATGTGAAAAAGTATTTGAGGCTCTTGTGATCTGTGAAGATCTCACATTGTTCACCGTATAAGTAGTGTCTCCAAATCTTCAAGGCATATACTACTGCTGCCAACTCCAGATCATACGTGGGGTAATTCTTCTCGTACTCCTTGAGTTGCCGAGAAGTATAAGCAATTACTTTCCCCTGTTGCATCAACACACATCCCAACCCCTTCAGTTATGCGTTGCTGTAAATCACAAAACCATCATCCCTAGATGGGATGGTTAAAACCAGAGCAATGATCAGTCGGTCTTTCAACTCCTTGAAACTCTACTCGCACTCGTCAATCTAATCAAATCTCACACCCTTCCTTGTCAACCATGTTAGAGGGCCAGATAACTTAGAGAATCCCTCCACAAACCACCAGTAATACCCAGCCAGTCTTAGGAAACTCCGAACATCCTGCACACTCTTCGGTTTCACCCAGTCAACCATTACTTCTATCTTACCAGGATCAACTGAGATACCACCCTTGGACATGATATGGCCTAGAAATGCAACCTGATTCAGCCAGAACTCACATTTCTTCAACTTAGCATATAGTTTCTTCTTTCGTAGAACCTGAAGTACCAACCTCAGATGGTTTCCATGCTCTTCCGAACTCTTAAAATATACTTGAATATCGTCAATGAACACCACTACAAAACCCAACAATGACAACCTGGTTACAAAATTCGTACTTACACAAGTACTATATGCAGCTAACCGACAACCACGCTCTTGTTACGCTAGGACGCTAGTGACGACTACTTGAAGGACCTGAAAACATTTGTATAATCGGTGTGAGACACCTCTCAGTAAGGAATAAACATGTTATATCAGTGTGTGGCATACAAGCGTTATTTCAACATAAAACATAACACAATATAGTTCCAGTATTTTCACAATCTAGTTCCAGTACATATGATACAAAACATACGGTCGGTATTGTCACACTCTTTGGCCGAAACAACCAAACAATGTACTAGCTTCGAACCAGAACTAAAGGAACAACCTGGTGCCTCGCGGTGGCATATGTTCATATGTTGGGTACACCTGAGGAGGACAATGCTAAAGGTGTAGGTAATATGTCTATGTTACCATGAGTATTAATGTTGTTTGACTTTGCATGATTTGATGTTGCATATGTTTGAATTGTTTGAAATATGTAAATGTGGTTAGCTAGCTTATCAGAAGTGAGAAATGGGTGATCAACGAATTTCAAGGATGAAATTCTTTTAAGGAGGGGAGAATATAAGGACCCAAAAATTTTTAACTATTTAAAATAATAAGAAAGATAATAAAAGGAAAAGGGGAAAAAGAAGAAAGGGAAAAAGAGTATTTAAAGAAAGGTCAGCGAGAACTCGTCGATGAACCAATTGGGGTTTGAGATATTTTGAATTTCATTGACGAGCTTCTGATTTCATTGACAAATAGTGCTCTTGTGCTTGTCGACGAGTCCATGTATCTCGTCAATGAGGCTCTTCCTATAAATATGAAGCCTCTCTTTTTCAGAAAATGGTCCCTCTACCCTCTCTCTTCGATTTCGGGTTGTATTCGACCCGGTTTAACGATTCGGAACCACCACGGGATTTGTAGGATTGTTCTCTACAAGGCTGCTAGAGTGAATCGTTGATTTAGGGTTTTGGGGAATCGTCCAAAAATTAGGGTAAGTGAGTTATTTTAGAATTTTCTTAATAAATATAATTATTTGGAGTCTAGGAAGTATTAAATGAGTATTTTTCTAATATTTGAGTAAGTTGGAATTTTTGGAATATAGGGTCTCGTTTTGTTCAATTTTAGGTTGAATCTCGAGGAGTAGGTGAGGGGAAATACTTTATAACATATTTTTATTAATTTTAAACTGGTTAATTTTTGGATATAAAATTTTACATATTTAGGTATAATTTTTTGAACGGTGCAGGTATTGAAAATACTATTTTTGATTATATATTATACTAGGAAAAATCGTGTGGCTTGAAAACAACTTTGATAATTAAATGGTTGCAAGTACTACAGAATTATGATTTATGGTGTCATTGTGAATACTGTTTGGGTTGCGATTTTTGCTTTGTTGAAAATACTGGTTGCTTGTGGATACTGTCTAATTGTGTATATTGTGGTAGATGCATGGATGTGTTTAAGTGGTTGGTTTTGATATTGATTTGTGATGTGGTTCATGTAAATTGCGATGTAGTGTTGGCAGTGGTATGAGGAGGTCGTTATATTAGCGTTTATATTATGGGGTAAAACATTGACAATGGTATGTGGAGTTTGTTTTACCTATTTACCATGAACAGGATGGTTTGTGTTGTAATCTGTGTTATGATTAGTTTTGTGTAGACTGTGTAACATGTGTGGTTGATAGTCCTGTATGGACCAGTCCTGTGTGGACATATATGTTGTATGTATGATAGTCCTATGTGGACCAATATTGTGTGGACATGTATTTTATATGGATTAAAGTCTTGTGTGGACGTTGTATTCTGTGTGGATATGGACCCTATGTGGGTAAGAATGTTGAATGTGTAAATCCAGTGTGGATTGATTGTGATATGTGTGTACATGTGGAACTTTGTGAAATGGTTATTATTGGTTGCGTGTGATTTTAAGTACTTAAGTATTTATGGTAAAGTAGAATACTCCACCCGAGGGCTTGCTAAGGAAGGTGAGTACTCTGGTAATTATTTATGGATACCAGAGTAGAGGGAAGCCATTTCTATAGGTGGGTGACCTTCCCTATCCTCGAAAACTTTACTTGGATACATAACCCGAGGGCTTACTAAGAAAAATGAGTGCCCTGGTATTAGCACTAGAGTAGAGGGAATCTACTTGTATGAACAGGTAGACTTCCCTATTCTTGGGAATTATCAATAAAAATAATTATGTATTGGTGTATGTGATTGGGAGACAGAGAAGTCAACAATGATGTGATAATGAATGCGTTTTCTTTGCTGTTATGAATAGTGAAATACAATTGTATGTATATTTTGTAATTATATATTAAACATTTCAGTCACGCACTGTTGTAACTTATTTCTTCCTTACTGAGAGGTGTCTCACCATGTTGATTTATCAATCTTTTAAAGTCTTCCATGTGATTGAGCTTAGATAACTCCAGGGCAAAGGTTAGTTTTTATGAGTGGATGTAATAACCCCAAAAAAGGTTATAGAAGATTAGTGGATTAATTTAAAAAAAAATAATAATAATAATAAATAAATAAATAAATAATAATAAATTAATTAATTAATTAATCGGATTTTAAAAAAAGAGAGAAAAAGAAAAATAATAATAAGAAAAAAAATTAATTAAAATTTATTTTTATTTTTATTTTTATTAATAAAATATATTATTATTATTAGTTATCTTGAAGCTTTCAGCTTCAGGATTCTTCTTCTTCTTCTTCTTCTTCTTCTTCTTCTTTCTTTTATTTCTTTTCTTTATTTGCTACAATGCAGCTCTCTCTCTCCTCACGTTCTCTCTCCCTCTCTCCTTGATTTCAAAACGGATTTTCGCCCGATCGAAAATCCGAAGATACCACTGGACTCCATTCGCCGTTGCCGTCATTTCTACTGGAGCGGATCGGTGGTAGGAGCGGCGTAAATGTATTCCCTAGGGTAAGCCATTTTCCCATTTTTCGTTAATTTCTTACAAATTATAAGCCCAATTGACGAACGAACACCACCAAGAGAATCTAGGGATGATTCTCTACAAGTCTAGTAGGACGGAATTCTTGTGGGGGTATTGGGCCAAAACCCCAAATTTGGGGTGTGGGGGTCATTAAGGGGCATATTTTTAATTAATTAGCATTAATTTGAAAATGTTAGAATATTGAGCATCTAGTGCTGAAGTAAGATTTCTAGAATTTAGGACCCGGGTGAGCGCCGCAGATGTAATTTTGGGACCCGCAAGCAAAATTTAGAAAATTAAGTGGGGGTTTTAAATAATAGTTTAAATATTAATTTGGGGTATATGAAGCTTAGGGAAGGTTAGTTGAGTATTGTTTTGGAAGAATTAGTTAATTAATTTGGAAAAAATGTAAATTGCTGGAGTTAAATTTCGGGTGCCAAAGGCGTGAAATTTTGGGATTCTAGCAAGACTCTCAGTAAGCCAGGTAAGGGGAATAAATTATAGCAGTGTTTTTAGAATTATTATTTGAATTAATATGTGAAAATGAGCATATGATATGTTGTCTGAATTATTATTATTATTATGATATAAATATTAGATAAATTGTGTGGCATTTGAGTAATTTTAAATTGTACAATTTTGGAGTGTAAAATATAACGATGAGTAATTTTTGAGAAAATGTTGAAATGAGAATTATTGATGTGAATAGTGAAAAAAATGAATTGTGGTATTTATATGTGAGTAGAAATGCTTTGCCTGAAAAATGAGATTTTGTGAATTATTGATATTGAAAAATAATGAAATGTGGCATTTATTTGTGAGTAGAAATTATTTGCATTTGAAATGAGTTTATACAAATTACTGATATGAGTATTTTGGGAAAATGTGAAAAAAACACATGAAATATGATATATGATATTACGAGATGATGAAATGTGCACAGAAAATGATGAGAATATTTATATTGAACTGAATTATGATATACTGGAATATAATTGATGAAATGTCAATACCGCATAATGATTGCGAGTATGTGGTGGTAAACCCTATTGGATGGTTATGATATTGAGCACGGTACTGTTGCGAGTAGTGTTAGTGCAACCACATGGACTCTTGGAGCGTGTGGCGTGACAGTCAACTGTGCCATTGTGTAGAGTTGTTGGGCCTTCTAAGTCCGGATCAGGGTATTAGGCCGGCCAGTCGTACTATAGACGCGATATGTGATATGATATTTGATCTAACCGGGTCGGCCAACCGCGGTTAGATCCAGCCTTCGGGCCGCACAACCTTGACCATGGGGGGAAGCATGGCGTGTATAGAAAGATCCTCAGGGTGGCCATGAGTTACAGACGTGATGTTGGTATTTGATACCGAGGATACTCATGAGTCGAAAAGTAAAGTGGAAATAAAAAGAAGAATGATAAAATTGGCTAAAATGAGAAATGAAAGAAAGAATTGAAATTGAGAAATGAACTGTGTGAGTTAATGACATATATAATTGAGGCGAAGTGAAACTCTCCGCCTGAGGGCTTACTGAGTAAGGTGAGTGCTCTAATAGGTATCAGATGTGGCCATATGTGGTTGCATAACATGTTAGGGTAGAGGGAAGCTACCTGTATGGGTGGGTAATCTTCCCTATTCTCAGGAACTTCGCGGTAAATATGTGTTTGGAAATTACTGAATTTGAGAAATGATTTTAAAACTTATAAAAGCTTGTGTTGTATATCTATATGATTATAAGAATGTGTATATCAGTGTATTTTCTCAAATAAAATGGTGATTTGAAAAGTAAAGTGTATTATAATTGTACTCATATGGCCACACACTGTAAATAATTTATTCCTTCTTACTAGTATGTGTCTCACTCAATTTATCTAAATTTTTCAGGGAACAGAGACCAGCCGGGTGATAGAGCTCTGTGATAGTAGGGAGCCAAGACCCTAATACACATGGTGAGTTTTTGGACTAGAGGAGATGTAATTCCCCTAGAGTCGAGTAGTTATTTTTAGTATGGGAAGGTAGTGTGAATATTTGTATGTATGTTGATACTCTAGGTATTGTATTCTGACTGATATGTGTATATTGTCTTCCGCTGTTAGGTTGAATAAATAAAATAACTTTTTACCCAGTACCCAATGCGGGTCGGGTTGTATGAATGGTAGTAGGATTGTTAACGTGGCCGATTTGTAGATTTATGACGTGATTATTTATTTTTTATTATTAAGAAAAAATTGTACAAAAATCGGGGCGTCACAGTGGATACCAGAACAGATATGTGTTTAGTTTTATGTTTAATATATATTTTGACCTGGTTATGTAATATGGTATATGGATGTACCTTTTTATGGGTTGGCATATGTAAATATAGAACTTGGGTATTTTGTTTGAGTTTATATAATTTATTCTCCTGCGTGAATGGTATCAGAGAAGTATGATTTGATACGGAACCCCAAGAATGAATGTTCGGAGACCCCAAATCAGATTTATCAAAACCCCGAACCCAAAATAAGATTCAACATGGCAGTGGATCCTTGACTTATTGCTTGACGTGAAGCACAAACTAAGAATATCAAATTAATAGATGAACACCACAAAGGTAGCACCTTTGATAAGTTTGGTGAAAGTTCAATGAAGAACTTGAAGAGAAATAAACCTCACTTGTAATTGTATTCAGCAAAAATAATCATCCTTTAATACAATAGAGAGTTGACTATTTATAGAAAATAAAAGAAACCCATGACATCAGTTCGGCCAATAAAAATAAGCTATGACATCAATCTGGCCAATAAAATAATCCCACATAACCTTAAGCATGCCATGTCATTTAATGAAACATGTGCAAGTCACATGCCATGTGTCATGTCATTTAATGAAATATGTGCGAGTCACATGTCATGCTTAATCGACACAATTGGCCCACTATTTAATCCATAAAAATTCCCCAAACGGCCCTTATTGGCTTAAGGTTCCAGCTTCACACGCCTTTAGACAATTTAGCATCTTAGGCTCTTCAAGAAAGTCTTTTTCTTTAGTGTCCATGGCCCTCATTGACTCTTGCTCAAACAACTTCTCGATTAGTCCTTGCATAGCCTTCTTGACCTTCTTGGCTCTAGCTTTTGTGATGGGTCCGCTTGGCACATGCACATCATCGTGTGCAATCGGAGCTTGTGGGTTTATATCATTCCCCCTCTCTTCAAAAAGATTCGTCATCGAATCATCACCTACATCAAACAAGGATAAATCAGAAACGTTGAAAGTTGCATTGACCTTATACTCACCCGGTAGATCCAACTTGTATGCATTA
This sequence comes from Malania oleifera, assembly GCF_029873635.1. Lineage (NCBI taxonomy): Eukaryota > Viridiplantae > Streptophyta > Magnoliopsida > Santalales > Ximeniaceae > Malania > Malania oleifera. The sequence continues at coordinate 31,695,890 of NC_080419.1, read as the reverse complement.
TCGTTGATCTTTTCTACCACTTGAAAAGGTTCATCACCCCTCGAGTGTAGCTTTGTTTTCTTTTTAGTAGGAAACCTCTTATTTTCTCATATGCACCCATACCCAATCTCCTGGTTCAAAAGTAACGAACTTGCGCCCCTTATTAGCTTGAGATGAATATTGTCGGTTCTTCTTTTCGATGTGCTGCCATGCTTGTTCATGGATCCTCTTCACCAAGTCAACCTTGTGTCGTCCGTCTAAGCTAGCTATCTCATTCATAGGTAGCGGCATCAAATCCAGTGGAGTCAAAGGATTAAAACCATAAACAATTTCAAATGGAGAAAAATTAGTAGAAGCATGCACAGTTCTATTATAAGCAAACTCAACAAGTGGTATGCATTCTTCCCATGATTTTAAATTCCCTTGAATGATCGCAAGCAATAAGGTTGCTAAAGTCCGATTAATTACTTCGGTTTGACCATCGGTTTGAGGATGACAAGTAGTAGAAAACAATAGCTTAGTTCCTAACTTTCCCCACAAAACCTTCCAAAAGTAGCTAAGGAATTTAACATCCCTATCACTCACAATTGTCCTAGGAATGCCATATAATCGCACAATGTCCCTAAAAAATAAATTGGCTATATTTGTGACGTCATCAGTTTTATGGCAAGGAATAAAATGTGCCATTTTAGAAAATCTATCAACCACCACAAATATAGAGTCCATACCCCCTTTGGACCTAGGCAAACCTAATATGAAATCCATTGATATGTCTACCCAAGGTTAACTAGGTACAGGCAAAGGAGTATAAAGGCCATGAGGTAAGACCTTAGACTTAGCTTGTTTACGTGAAATGCATCTAAAACACACTCTCTCTGCATCTCTACGCATATGTGGCCAAAAGAAGTGTTCATACAGAATATCTAAAGTCTTTTGTACCCCAAAATGTCCCATAAAACCCCCGCTATATGACTCTCGCACAAGCAATTCTCTTAAGGAGCAGTAGGGCACACAAAGTCTATTATCCCTAAACAAATATCCATCATTCCTATAGAATTTATGAAACACAACTTTATCACATGCCTCATACACATTAGCAAAATCAGAATCTTTAGCATATAAATCCTTTACGTACTCAAAACCCAATAACTTAGTGCTAAGTGTAGTAATTAAGGCATACCTACGAGAAAGCGCATCAGTCACGACATTTTCTTTCCCCTTCTTGTACTAAATGACATATGGGAAGGTTTCGATGAACTCTACCCATTTGGCATGGTGGTGATTTAGCTTACCTTGCCCCTTCAAATGCTTTAATGATTCATGATCAGAGTGGATCACGAATTCTTTAGGCCACAAGTAATGTTGCCATGTCTCCAGTGCCCTCACCAAGGCATACAATTCTTTATCATATATGGAGTAGTTCAATGTTGTCCCATTGAGCTTTTCACTAAAATATGCAATGGGACGCTTATCCTGCATCAAAACAGCTCCAATACCAATCCCGGAGGCATCACATTCAATCTCAAAAGTTTTAGTGAAATCAAGTAAAAGCAACAATGGAACAAAACATAACCTATCTTTAAGCATTTGAAAGGAATGTTCTTGTGCATTACCTCATTTAAACCCCATGTTCTTTTTTATTACTTCAGTTAAAGGTGCAGCAATGGTGCTAAAATCTCTTCCAAACCGCCTATAAAAACTAGCAAACCTATGAAAACTACGTACATCGGTCACAAATTTAGGTGTTGGCCAATCTTTTATTGCTTTCATTTTTTCCTCATCCACTTCTACGCCTTTAGCACTCTCCATATAACCCAAGAAAATAACCTTTTCCATGCAAAATTTACATTTCTTTAGGTTAGCAAACAATTTTTCTTTTTTAAGAATATCTAGTACACCTTTCAAATGATCCAAGTGAACATCAACATTCTTGCTATACACTAGGATGTCATCAAAGTAGATAACAACAAATCTGCCTATAAATGCACGCAACACATGATTCATCAAGCGTATGAAAGTACTAGGTGCATTGGTCAGACCAAAGGGCATAACCATCCATTCATACAAACCGTACTATGTCTTCAATGCAGTTTTCCATTAATCACCCAGTTTCATTCTTATTTGATGGTAGCCACTTTTTAAAACAATTTTAGAAAAGATGTAAGAGTTATGCAGTTCATCTAACATGTCATCTAGTCTAGGGATAGGATGACGATACTTTACAGTGATTTTATTGATGGCTCTACAGTCAATGCATGTAGTAACCGGGAAAAAAAATAAAATTTTAAAAAATAATAATAATAAAATAATAAAATAAAATAAATTAATTAAATTAACAAGTAAAATGAATAGGAACAAATATATATATACATAAATATTAAAGCATGTATATATATATATATATATATATATGTGTGTGTGTGTGTGTGTGTGTATATATATAAAGTATGAAAGCTTCTTCAAGAAGCTATACTTTAATTAAGGTTTACTATTATATATATATAAAATAACACAAGCTTCTTCAAGAAGCTTGCTTGTATTTTTTTTTGGAAGTGCTCTCTCTCTCTCTCTCTCTCTCTCTCTCTCTCTCTCTCTCTCTCCTACGATTCTCTCTCTTCGATTCCGGGCTAGTTTTACGCCGGATCGACAAACCGAAACCACCACGACGCTCCTGGCGAAGTTCTCTACAAGTCTGCCGGAACGAATCGTCAGGAAAACGAAGTTGGATTTCATCCCAAATCCAAGGTAAGACTTTATATTCAATAGTTGGATTTTTTACAGTTGAAGAAAGTGATATACGCATAAAAATACTGAACTTTAATACTGGAAATTTTCAGTTCCAGGGTGTTGGTTGGGAACGTTGGGAATCATCCCTAAGTTGAGGTAAGACTTTTTAAGTCGAATTTGACTTAGTGGTAGTTATAGAAAATGTTGTACGTACGAAAATACTAAACTTTAATTCTACGAGTTTTCATTTTCAGGGTGTTGAGTTGAGAACCTTGTGGGTACGGGGAAGATTTTCTTAGGGGCTTTTCAGGAATCAGGTAAGGGGATAAACTAAGCTAGTTTTGTTTTGAGAAAATGTATGTATATATATATAGCATCTGGTTTCAGGAAAAATAAATATATTTATATATATTATTTATATTTGGAAAATACTGTTTAAATGATGATATGTTCAATACGTAGAAAATTTGTTTAGTGTGGCATGAGTATAAAAATGTTGTGAAATACTGTTTTTTTTTGGAATGGGGACGATATGGATTTCTATGATGGAAAACCGGCGTACGGGCCGAGATATTTTTATATGTATATGTGATTTGCCGGCGTATGGGCCGTGCTATGTGGATGAGATTTGCCGGCGTACGGGCCGTGCTATGTGATTTGCCAGCGTACGGGCTGTGCTATGTGATTTGCCAGCGTACGGGCTGTGCTATGTGATTTGCCGGCGTACGAGCCGTGCTATGTGGTTTGCCAGCGTACGGGCTGTGCTATGTGATTTGCCGGCGTATGGGTCGTGCTATGTTAAAATGTGTAATACCGGCGTACGGGCCGATGATTTTCATGATACACGTATATATGTAAAATGATATGATTGATGTGAAAATAAATGATATGAGATATTTATGTATCACGGTTTTAGTATATGTATATGATATCAGAACCTGGTTGGCTTGGTCTAGGCTAGCACTTGCACGGTACCGTTGTTATGTGTCCATGGTCCTCGTGATCATGATATCTGTGTTAACGCCGCTGTACGGAGTGGTGTGAGATTGGATGGTCGATGTGGTTATTTTCAAGAAGTGTGCTGTTATCGCCCCTGGTGTACGGACCAGTCTGGGTAGACCCATCGGACCTACAGACTACTGTTTGACTTGGCAGTGGTCGGCCAACCATTGTCAGGTCCCGCCTTCGAGCCACACAACCCAGTCATGTGGGGGTAATACATGACAACAGCCAGCTAACCTACCAGGATTGTTTTATGTTATTATTAGTGTATGAGATGAGATATGTTTATGAAAATGCAGTATATTCTGCTATGTGTTGATATGCATATGTTTTCCCATATTTGATAAATAGTATTGAATATGTTATGTATGGTATATGTAGAACACAGAATACTCATGTTGCCACACACTGGTATTAGTTTATTTCCCTTACTGAGAGGTGTCTCACCCCTAAGTCTTATACATTTTTCAGGAGCCCCTGATAGGAGAGCGGGAAAAGCCCCGCTGATCTAGATCAGTTGTTTGCCCTCTTTGGAAGGGTAAGTTTTTGGTAGGGACAGTTAGGTTTTGTGGGAGATTGTCCCTAGATTTCATTTTTGAGATGTATATACTGTGAGATAGTAATTGTAGTGACTCTGGTATGTGTTATGCACAATATGATGAGATGTATATGATTTTATACTTTCTGCTGTGTAGGCTTCTGCTGTATGTTTTGTTATATCCCTAGTGCCCACGGGCCCAGGTGGATTGTGACCTGCTGAGCTGGGATGTATAATGTGATGATAATTTATTTATAAAAAAAAAATATGTGAAAAAGGAGTAGGTCGTTACAATGCACATCCTCCATGATCCATCTTTCTTCAGTACCAGTAGCACGGGTACCGCACACGGACTCATGCTCTCCCTCACATGCCCCTTGGCAAGCAGCTCCTCAACTTGTCTTTGAAGTTCCTTAGTCTCCTCGGGGCTGCTCCTATAGGCTGGACGGTTGGGAATCGTAGCCCCAGGGATGAAGTCAATCTAATGCTCAATTCCTCTAATTGGTGGCAAACCATTGGGTACGTCCATAGGAAAAACATCCTTGTATTCCTGCAGCAAAGAAACAATAGCACTAAGCAAGGAAGAGGTGAGTTCGTTAGTGCTCAAATATGCCTCTTTGTACATGAGTACAACTAGAGGTCTTTGTGCATAAAAAGCTTTCATACACTCTTTTTCTTTTGCATACAAACTCACTTTTTCCTCTCTTGTTGTTTTTCTCTCCTTGTACATGAGAATCGACAAGCACCACTAAAGGATCCATTAC